>NC_066509.1:31667980-31710480 GCF_024679095.1 Eriocheir sinensis | reverse complement strand
TGGACTGAGTAAGTGACCTTTGACCTGATGAACTAAAGTCTGCGTCCACCTCTGCCAGCCATCGCTCGTCAGCACCCCTGACGGGACCCAAGGCACCCCGGGGACAGAGTGGCCTCGCAGCCTCAATGATTATGTTTGTGCGGCTTACTCGCATCGGATTCTGGTCGGGCCTGAAAACTATTAGACTCCTAACTTGTGGGTTGAACTAAATCATCGCCTTTTCAACTAAGTGCTTATAAAGTGTAACAAGCAGCCTAGACTCCGATAAGTAGCAATGTTATAGAGTTTACTAGCGGCTTATCTTGTTCCCGCCGATAAAAAAAAAAACTATTGAACTCTTAATAATAATTTTGGGAGGCGGTGGCTGAGTGGATAGCGTGACGGCGCCGTATTCAGAACGACACGAGTTCAATCCCCGCCCGGTGCCACCAAGCTGGGATTTTTCGGCCGCCGCCGAGTGGCTTAAAACTACCCACATGCTGTCCAGAAGACCACCTATCAACCCGGACTCTAGATTCTAGGATTAAAGATGAGCTCCGGGAGGGCAGCATGAGCCAATGCAAGATGGCGCCACTATAAACACTGGCTTGCGCCAAAACGGGCTGGGTCGACCATCAGGCCCCTCTAAAAAACAAGCCTGCCGGCGCCACAGGCGAAGATGTAAAAAAAAAAAAAAATAAATAAATAAAATAAAAATCTATAATAAATCAAACTATCGCCTAGTCGACCAAAGCGCTTATAGAACGTAGCAAACCTAAATTCCGAAAAGTAGTATTGATAGATTTTAGCGATTAGCACTTCCTTCCATCTACGATAAAATAACAAGCGATTGGACTCTTAACATCTAGTATTAACCAAACCTTCATTTATTCGACTAACACAGCGTAGCAGACATTATAAAATCCCCAAATCAGTACTATTAAGAGAGCTTAGTAATTACCAGCGACCCGCCACTTTTTCCACCAAATCGATAAAATAATGACAGGTGACCGCAAGCCTTCAGTAACCATCAACCTTAATCCCCCCCCCCCGGAGCCTTGACACCTGTAAGACACTCTGCTAGTCGCAGCGTGTAACCTTTCAGTTTATTCTGTTAAACTTTCCTCCCGGGTTCAATCCCTGACCACGCCCTGCTTCTGTATTCCGTCCCACCCCTCCGGCGTGGCCTCGGGGCCCAGCGCGCGGAAATGTTTCTTGCATTAGCCACACCGCTGCTCAGAGGGGCGGCGCGAGGGGGAACTATGCTGGTGCTCATCCGTGTGTTGAGGCCTCGCGGAGATGACGATTTTTAATTCATCTTTCTGTTTTGAATTCCCCTTTCCTCTCCTTTTCCTGTATGTCGCTCATTTGTTGTGAATGGATCTGAGAGTGGGAGAGACAGGAGGAGGAGGAGGATTACAAAGGAGTACAAAGTACAACAGACCTCTTGATCCTAACTAGGCAGTTTGTTGTTGGTACCATCCACTCTAATGTACGAGTCAGAGACATAGGACAGCAAAGGCGAATCGGAGGAGGAGGAGGAGGAGGAGGAGGAGGTGATGATGAGAATGGAATGGTGCAGTAAAATAAATAAGAAGAGGAGCAGGGGAAGGACGAGGAAGGGGAAGGACGAGGAGGATAAGGAGAAGAAGAGAAAAAAGAGATTGAGATGAAGAAAAGGAAGCCCCGAAAAAATAAAAATGCGGAGACGATAATAGACAAGAGAAAAAAAACGAGGCGGGTGTTGAGAGAGAGAGAGAGAGAGAGAGAGAGAGAGAGAGAGAGAGAGAGAGAGAAAGGTGGATGGAGAAGCATAATCTTCCCGTCCCCCCATCACTCTCTCTCTCTCTCTCTCTCTCTCTCTCTCTCTCTCTCTCTCTCTCTCTCTCTCTCTCTCTCTCTCTCTCTCTCTCTCTCTTAGTTATTTATTACTACATTTTCCTCAAGCCTCATTTCTTTTACTTCTTGGCTTCTTTCTTTCGCTCCTTAATGTTTTTTTTTCTCTCATCCTCTTCCTTTCATTGCTTCTGTTTGATAAATTCACAGATAATAAAAAAAAAATGAAAAGGAGAAGATGGAGCAAGAGGAGGAGGAGAAGGAGAATGCGACTCATGATGTATGTGTGGTTATTATTTCGGGACCCAATGGAGGAGGGACTAAGCTGAGGGAAGATAAGAGGAGACGGGAAGGGGAAGGGGACGAAGAGGGGAAAGGGAGATGGTCAAGATGGGGATTAAGTGGGAGAAGAAGGGGAAGGCAGGGAGAAGGGATAGGCACGAAAAGGGGAACGGGAGGGGAGAGAAGGGTACATGAGGAAAGGGGAGGAGAGGGAAAGGGTATAAGTACTGGAGTGAGGGAGTGAGGGGAAGAGTGGGAATTGGAGGGTAGAATAAAGCGGAAATAAGGGTAACACAGTCTGAAGGAAGGGAGGAGCGAAAGGAGGGAGAGCAAGGGAGGGGAAAAAGGATAAAAATAGGTGTGGAAACGGGGGTGAAACGAGAGGGTTGGGGAAGAAGACGAGCAAGAAGAGGGGAAGAGATGAAAGAAGAGGGGACGTAATGGTGATGATGGGGGTGAGGGGAGACTGGTTATGGGGAAAGTGATCCGTGTGTGTGTGTGTGTGTGTGTGTGTGTGTGTGTGTGTGTGTGTGTGTGTGTAAACTCAAGGCAGGTAACTCATACACGCGTACATGCAAACAAACACCTGCCTTCGTTCACATGTCCAGCTCTCTTCCCCCCCACCCCCCACACACACGCACACACCTATAAAAAGGAAAAAGAAGAGGAAGAAGAGGAGGAGGAGAAGGAGGAGGAGGAGGAGGATGTGTGAGCACTGTGGGCCAGGCGTTCTCACTTCTCAGTCTCAGTGCAGTGTTGCCAGATCTGCCGAAATATCATGAGATTTACTGAAATTTTGATGAACCTCAGAAATAATTTGTCAATCTCATGAATAATTTAAATATTGCTTTTCCAAATTTTCACCAAATAGTTAAAAAAAATGCTGATATCATGCTTTTTAACCTCATTTTATCTACATAATATATAGCACAAGAATCACTACATATATATTAAAGTGCGTCTGCCGAATTTTTTACCTACCTACTGAATTTTCTCGCAATAATCTACTGAAATTTCCTCTGCGCCATCTGGCAACACTGTCTCAGTGTCTGGCTGGACGTGGTGCAGGGAGGGTGGTTCACCTCGGCTCTCCCGCCTCGCCTCGCCCTCTCGCGGCTCGCCCCTCGGCGACCCTCAGTGCCAACCCTCGTGCCCCGCAGTGCCGCGCCGCCCCTCGGAGTGCCGGGTCGCGCGTGCCGCGGACAGTGCCTCCAGTTGTTACTTTTTGTTTTCACTACAAGACTCATTATTATGTGGCGTCAATATTACTGTTGTTGTTAAAAGGTAATGAGCAGGAGATGAGACAAGCGCCCCCTAGCCCTTTCTTAACCATTTTTTTTCCTTATTTTGACCCTCATCTTCCTTTTCCCTCTCTTTTTGTTTACTCGTTAATTGTTTTGGGTTGTGTTAAGTGTTCGTCTTGTTTTGTTTGGTTGAGTAGTAGGTTGAGGTGATTGACAGGTAAAGGAAGTGATCACTGATTTTTTTTGTCTACCTTTTGTTACCTGTTCTTTTCTTTCCTACATTTTTTGGAGTATACGCTTTCCTTTTCTTTCAATCTTGTTCGAAGTGCGTTGAGGTGACGCAAGGTGTCAAGAAGTGATCATTAGGTTCTCCTCTGCCTGTCTTTTTACCTGTCCAATAATCAGTCACATTCACGTCAGAGAAAGGTGCTATTTTTTCCCCTTTCTTCAATAATTTCTCACGTGTTTATTCTGTTCCCCGATTTCCTTCTATATTTTAGTTTTTGAACTTTTATTTTTATTTTTTCTTTCCTCAAAAGTTATATATAAAAGGTTTCCACATATTTTCTTCCTCTACGTTAGGAAAACAATATGGTGGTGCTGGAGGGAATGTGTGTGTGTGTGTGTGTGTGTGTGTGTGTGTGTGTGTGTGTGTGTGTGTGTGTGTGTGTGTGAGCGCGCGTGGATGACAATCCAGCTACCATCCTCTCTCTCTCTCTCTCTCTCTCTCTCTCTCTCTCTCTCTCTCTCTCTCTCTCTCTCCGTACCTACCTACCTATTCCCCCCCCCCCTCCACCCCACATAAATACGATAAAGGAAACTATAAAAACAAACCTTAGTTATACGATTAGTCATATTATATTTTACGTTCCTTTTTATAACACTTCCTCTTTCATTCCCTTTATTGTTATGTTGTAGTTTTTGTTATTGTTTCTGTGGCTGTTTCTGTTGTTCTTGTTGTTGCTGTTTCTGTTGTTCTTGTTGTTGCTGTTTCTGTTGTTCTTCTTGTTGTTGTTGCTTAAGTGTCAATACGAGTCGAGGGACGCAGAGAAAACAAATAACACGAGTGAACCTTTGCTTCTCGTCGCAGGTTTTCGCGAAGTCGTGAAGGCGAGGCGAAGGCGAGTGAGGAGAGATACACGGATACAGGGAACGCGCGTGTGTGTGTTTGTGCACGTGTGTGTGTTTGCTCAAGCGACTGTTGCTCCGGCTTTTGTTCTGGCCCGAGGAAAACGAAACAATGAGGAAGAGGCAAGGAAGATCACGCGAGAATGGAAGAATAAATAAATAGACACAGACATAAAGAGAAGGACAGCGAGGAAGGTGAGAAAAACGATAGAAATGTTAGAGTAAAAAAGACAGACTGAGAGATTAGCCTGGTAGCAGCGGCAGGCTAAATTTGTGGCTTTACCATGTACTGCCAGCGACAGGCCAAATTTTTGCCATGATATAAACCCCCCAAAATAGATGATGCATAAACTGATCACACATGCATTAATATATATTATGAAATGGTTTGTGTGAATGATGATTTTTTTTCATTTTTCTCGCTTCGAGGGGAGGGGCCTTTAAGAAACATGATCCCCGCAGCTACCGGGTTAATAACACAGAGAGGAATAAATAGACACATAAAAAGGAAGTAAAGGAGGACGTTGAAAAGACACAAAAGGTTTGAAAAAGAGACAGACGGAGAGGAATAACAACATAGATACATAAATAAAGAGGACATAAGGAGGAAGGTGAGAAAAGATACAAAGGAAAAGAAAACGACGAGTGGAAATAAATAAATAAAATCATCAAGAGGCCGTACATTAAGCCTCCTCTTCCTCTTCCTCTTATCTCCTCTTGTTTCAGCTTCTCCTCTTGTTTCCTGCTCTTTATTCTTTTATCTTTGCATACAACTTTCCCTTTTCTCTGCCTGTTCATCTCTTTCTTTTCTCATCCTTTTTTCTTCTCTCTCTCTCTCTCTCTCTCTCTCTCTCTCTCTCTCTCTCTCTCTCTCATCGTCCTCGTCTAACAATCTCTTAATCCTCTTCCTACATTTTTCTTTAATAATCTCATCTTCCTTCCCAGACTTATTTTCTCGTACACTTTTTGTCCCTCTCGTTCTCTGACTTCATTTTTTTTCTTTACACGTATATATCTACTTTTCTTGTGTCAGTTTATCTGTCTATTTGTGTCTGTCTATCTTTATTTATTCTTTGAACCTATTCTTGTTCTTGTCTTTCTTCTGCCTGTCTGTCTGTCTGTCTGTCTATCAAGTGTAAAGAAAGTGAGATAGTGAAACAAGACTTAAGAAAGAAAGAAAGAGAAAATAAGAAAACAAAATGTGGCCAAGAATAACAACAACAAAGAGTGCCAAATCGTCTCACCAGGTGGCGCAGATATCCAAAAAAATCGCACTGAAACAACTTGACCCCCACTTCGAAACCCCGCAACCACCACCACCACGAGGGTCAGCACCACCAGCACCACCAGCACCACTACCTCCAGCATCAGCTGCACCTGTAACCCTACTGGGCTTCCACCTCCACCTCCACCTTCAACTCCTCATCGTCGTCGTCCTCGTCCTCGCGTCCTACGCCAACGGTAAGGGTGGAGAGAGAGAGAGAGAGAGAGAGAGAGAGAGAGAGAGAGAGAGAGAGAGAGAGAGAGAGAGAGAGAGAGAGAGAGAGAGAGAGAGAGAGAGAGAGAGAGAATTATATTACAGTAAGGATTCGTTAGTTATATTAAAGTTATGTCTGGTTAACAACTCTTTGATATCTGTTTGTTAGTGTGTGTGTGTGTGTGTGTGTGTGTGTGTGTGTGTGTGTGTGTGTGTGTGTGTGTGTGTGTGTGTGTGTGTGTGTGTGTGTGTGTGTGTGTGTGTGTGTGTGTGTGTGTGTGTGTGTGTGTGTGTGTGTGTGTGTGTGTGTGTGTGTGTGTGTGTGTTCGTGTGGGGAAAGATTTCGCAACAGTAAGTTTGTTGTTGTCAGGAAACGTACTATTTTTGTTTGTGAGAGGAGAAGAAAGAGGAGGAGGAGGAGGAGGAGGAGGAGAAGGAAGAAGAATGAGATGGAAGGGAGGTGAAAGAGGAATGGAAATTGGTCACTTTTTCTTTCACTTTTCTTCTTAGGAATGTGAGGGAGAGGAGGAGATGGGGAGAGGGAAGGAGTAGAGAAGGGAGGAGAGGGACGGGTATCAAAGTGAGCTTCGTGGTGAGGGAGGAGAGAAGAAAAGAGCTGGGAAAGGAAGATAAGACAAAGGGTGATTTCTTTTGTCTATATACATGTGGGAAGGAGATAGGGAGGAAGGGAAGGGCGTTGGAAGCTTGCATTAAAAAAAAAAGAGATGGGTAGAAAAAATGGTGATGAGAGAAAGAGTGATACTTGGTTTGTTATCGTGGAGAGGGGAAAAGGGGAATGAAGATGGGGAGGTTGTGTATGTTTGGATATTTCGTGGGAACGAGAGAGAGAGAGAGAGAGAGAGAGAGAGAGAGAGAGAGAGAGAGAGAGAGAGAGAGAGAGAGAGAGAGAGAGAGAGAGAGAGAGAGAGAGAGAGAGAGAGAGAGAGAGAGAGTGTCTGTGTGTGAGGCAAGAGTGTTGGGGAGAGGGGGAAAAGGGAGATGCAAAGGTGACGAGTTCTGTGGGGAGGAAGAGGAGAATAGGGAAGCTGTCAAGGCAGAGGACGGGGAAGATAGGTTGGGCAGAAACGAGAGGACAAGAACAAAAAATAGGCGAGTTAAAAAGACTTAGAGAAGGAAATTTTGGAAAGGGGAAGAGGAGAAAGAGGGATAAAAGAAGGAAATTGGGATATAAAATAGAAATAGTGATTTAGGAAGGGGAAAAGGAGGAGGGTAAATGGAAAAAAAATATGTAAAAATATGTATTATTTGGAGACAAAGAGTGTTAAAGGGGGAGTTTTGGAGGGAGTAAGAGGGAGAAAAAATGTAGTTTGGGAGAGGGGAGAGGGAGGAAAGGGTGAAGAACAAAGAAGGGAAACGGGAAAATAATGTAGTATATAAGGAAGAAAGATATAGAGAAATGCTTGCGAGAGGAGAAGAGAAGGAGGAGGGAATAAGAAACAAACAATATAGAAAATAAAGGCGAATGGGAAGAGAAAAGGAAGGAAGAAGAGACGAAAATCAGGGGGTAAGAGTTGAGAGCATTAGCGTATAGAGAAGTGAAAGGAGAAACAAGGGGATAGGTAGAGAAAAGAGAAAGGGGGAGTAAGAGAGAATAAGAGAAAATAGAAAAAAAAAGCTCGGCGAAGGGTGAGCAGGAGAGAGAAAAGGGTAGTTGAGAAAGGGAGGAGGCAGGAGGAGTAAGAGGTGATCAGAGAGAATAGTGAAAAGTTTACGAAGGTAATAGAAGGAAGAAAAAAGTGAAGTTGGAGCGACAAAAAGAAGTGAAAGGAGTAAGGAAATATAAGGGAACAGAAAAAATAGAGTACAGCGCAAGGAGAATAAGAGGAAAGAAAGGGGAGGAAATGAGAGAAAGGAAACGGAGGAAGTGAAAGATGAATAAGCAAAGAAAAGCTGAGATCACGAATTTTGTGTGTGGAGGAGGAAGAGGGGAGGTTAGAAGGGAGGAGGGGTGAAGGGGAGGTTTGATGGGAGGTGGGGTGAAGGGGAGGTTAGAAGGGAGGAGGGGTGAAGGAGAGGTTAGAAGGGAGGAGGGGTGAAGGGGAGGTTAGAAGGGAGGAGGGGTGAAGGGGAGGTTAGAAGGGAGAGGGGGTGAAGGGGAGGTCAGAAGGGAGGAGGGGTGAAGGGAGGTTAGAAGGAGGAGGGTGAAGGAGAGGTTAGAAGGAGGAGGGTGAAGGGAGGTTAGAAGGAGGAGGGGTGAAGGGAGGTTAGAAGGAGAGGGGGTGAAGGGAGGTCAGAAGGAGGAGGGGTGAAGGGAGATTAGAAGGAGGAGGGGTGAAGGGAGATTAGAAGGAGGAGGGTGAAGGGAGGGGTAATGGGAGGGAGTAATGGGGGGGTTATTGTTTCTTGGCCACTGTTAAGGGTCGGAGGAGCGTAATGAGCGAGTTGCGTCAATAGTGATAAATGGGTTTCTTTGTCTCTCTGTCCGCCTATCGCTCTCTGTCAGTGTTTTCATTCTCTCTCTCTCTCTCTCTCTCTCTCTCTCTCTCTCTCTCTCTCTCTCTCTCTCAGCCAATGGATCATGCACAGAAGAAAGAAAGGGTTTTGATGAATGGGCATATGGCGTGTGTGTGTGTGTGTGTGTGTGTGTGTGTGTGTGTGTGTGTGTGTGTGTGTGTGTGTGTGTGTGTGCATAGACCTTCCCTTGAATGTTAGGTGAGGATGGGTTAGGTTAGGTAAGGTTAAGTTAGATTAGGTTTGGATAGAGGTAAGGTTACACTAAGTTAAGTTAGGGTTAGGTTAGCTTACGTTAGGATAAAGTTAGATTAAATTAGGATCGATTAGGTTTTAGGTTGGACTAGAGTCCCTTGATAGAGAGGGTACCGACATAGGCGGCCCTGTGTATAAGGCTGCTGGGCGCCATTATTGGCCCCTTGAGCACCACGCCAACTTTGAACTGAGGTATCAAGAACATAATTTTTCCTATTTTTAAAGCGGACACCCCTGCTTTTTTTAATGTAGCAATGCCTTGCTGCCTGGCTTGCTGCTGGAGGAACAGGTCGGATACAAAGATGGGATACAAAGTTTATAAATTCCCTGCAAGTCCGCTGAGAAGACAAGTTGTGCCAACAAAGTCAGTCTTCTTGGTAGGAAACCATCTCGCTGGTCAGGTTTATGCCAGATATGCAGTGTGTGTGTTTTGCTATAATAACTGCCGTCCCTTTGTACTGTCTATGGAGATTATTGTAAGAGAGATAATGCTACAAGGATTGAAACAATCGTTCACCTCACTGTCATCAGAGGTCCAGACATCGTTGCTGATGAGGGAAGCTGTCGCCCATATGGCCAATATCATTAGATGTGATCTCTCCCACAGGGCTTCAGACTCATAATGGATAGTTCACAGTCTCATAAATGTCAGTCTCACGGACTGGACGTGTTGCAAGATTTTGGATAAAAAGAATTAATGTTACGTCTGGTATGCTATACGTCTTGGTAAAACTCCAGAATCACACCCAACTCACTCTAATGGTTAAAACACTCTTTTTTTTTTAGATATATTTACTAAGCATCACTCTGATACAGGTTTCCATAATTATTACTCGTTTCTGAGATTTTAACATGCGGGTAAATTACTATGTGAAGGGTCTTCAGCTAGAAACTCCTCTAAGTAGAACAATAAGTCTCTCTTTATTTAATATCTTAATGTATATGTTTGCACATTCTTCATTTCCATGGGTGCCAATGTCATTATAATATGATGACATTTTCTACAATATTCTCTAAACCTATTTTGATCCTCAAGCAAAATGAAATATGTTTGAACAGCCTTTGTATTTTTCTGTATTATTTTTTCATCAAAAATAAGCATTTCAATATTCAATAAATTTCAATGTTATTGAACTATAATCATTGGTGAATTATCTTCACAATTCCATGAAATTGCTCAGTAGGCTACAATTATTGCAACAGCTACATCTTTGTGTGTGTGTGTGTGTGTGTGTGTGTGTGTGTGTTAACACAAGAGAGCAGCACGGCGAGTAATGGAATCAGTGTCCCCTTCCAACCCCTCGTCATTACTTTGCACTAATTTTCTCTCCATCGCCTAAAGTTTACTTCAGACAAGTAACAGAAAGGGAACGAGGTGCCTTGGCTTTGATGGAGCTTTTGTGGTGTGTTAGCAACGTAGCATGTGGCAAGTATATTAGTAGGTCGAACAGTTTACGACGTTCAGGAGGCTGTGTCCCTCCCTGCAGGCAAGGGTCACGCGAGGAAGGGATTTGTAAGTAAGAGAAAGACTTCCTCAAGTACTGCCGATAATGTTCTACAACGATAAGTATTATTAAATCCATCTATCACAGCAGCAACACTCAAAAGAAGCACCCAGACTTGTTTGAAGTCTCTCAGTACCCTCTGAGCGCTGCCGCCTCTCAAGGTCGTCAGCAGCCCGGCGTGACGCGCCTGTATCACAGGCTACGTGGGTTAATACTAAGACAGTGGTTAATCGTAAAGGTAATAGTACTCTTCTGTCACTTTCTTACGGTACATTCTGACGGCTGGTGACCAAATTATGGTAAAGTATGAGGGCGTAATGGTGGGTTGGCGACATTTGTTGGTGTAGACACAAACTGTCCTATTTAATTTCCCAGAGCTCAGTGGCTGCTGGCTGTTAGGGGAAGGTGTGCAGGCCTGACACAAGTGTGCTCAGTTTCAGTGGACGATCCGTATGGCTGCGGAACATATATGCAAGAGAGAGCGTGTGCGAGTGTTTGAAAAGCGCGGTGAATAACAGCGCCAATAATGGTGTCCATATCATAGGTTGTCGGTACTCTCTCTATCAAGGGACTCTAGGATGGACTAGGTTAGATTAGTAAAGCAAGGTTAGGTTACGTATGTTAGGCTAAGTTAGATTAAGGAAGCTCGTAGGGCCGTACACACCCTCCTCCCCGTCCTCTTCCTCATTCCGCGGTGGGTGGTGGTAGTCTGCGGGGACTGGCCGTCACCGCCTTCCCCTAATCCCCTCATCACCTCCGTTCTGAGGGGCAGCACAAATTTCCCTGCTGGGGCTGCTCTCGTGTGCTGCCCTTCTCCTCTTTGCCTTCTCGGTGTTGCTTCGCTTTATCTCTATCTTTCTATCTATCTGTCTATATCTCTTTTTTTTTTTATTTTTCTCTCTCTCTCTCTCTCTCTCTCTCTCTCTCTCTCTCTCTCTCTCTCTCTCTCTCTCTCTCTCTCTCTCTCTCTCTCTCTCTCTCTCTCTCTCTCTCTCTCTCTCTCTCTCTCTCTCTCTCTCTCTCTCTCTCTCTCTCTCTCTCTTTATATTTTCTTCTTCCATTTTATACATTATTCTTTCTTTCTTTACTACATTTTTTCTTTCTTTCTGTACCATTTTTTGTCTACCTTTCTATATCTTTCAGCTTCTCTTGACCTCTTTACCTTTCCTTCTTTCTGTACAATACTTCCTCTCTTCTCCCTCCCTCTGTTGTGTTCCTCTGTTATTCTTTACGTGGCAGACAAAGGGTTCGTAAGATTAGTTACGTTGGCACTTATTTAGGATCCGTTTTGTGGCATTCTGCTCGTAGAGTTTTATGGAAGTACCTTTTCGTAGGGCCACTGGTACTGACTGCCCCTGCTTCATCTTCCTTTCCTTATATGATCGATACGGGCGCTGCTTCGTTGTTATATAAGCATTTAGGATTCGCTTTGTGGGTTTGACGCCTACAGTTTTATGAGCATCTTTCCAGCGGGCCATTCCTACCTTCGCCCTCTCGTTTGTACTCCTCCGTTCCTTACACACTCGATGCAGGGGTCATTAAACTTCGTTACTGGCCACTAGGAATACGTTTTGTGACTTTGCGCACATATTTTTTTTCTTCATATAAGTAGCTTTTTAGAAGTTTATTCCTATGTTCTCCCCATGCTCCTCTGTTCCTAATATAAATCTAAGTCCCCCTTCAAACCACTTTCATCCTCCCTTTCGGACTGGTCGATAAATAGGTACCTGGGGAAACCTGGGAAAGGTACGCTGTGGCAACGCGAATGTCACACCTCACCTAGTCCAAAGGGACGGAGGTGAGCGCCGACACAACGTGCAGCTATGTGTAAATTTACTTTTACCTGCCATATTGGCGCCCCATCCTTGCCCACGACTCCTACCTTCCCACCCACACCCTCCATTCTTACCCCGAACTCCAACCTTCCCCCCTCCCCCTTACCCTCACGACGCCTTTCTTAACTGTCGCTCTCAAAGTTAAGGTTAGTGGGTGACATGATCCAGTTTTTGAGGAGCGCGGCGATGCGACCGCTAACGAGTGCTTCCCTGTGTCCCCGGAGGCTGCTGACAGGCCTAGGCTGTCCTCGGATGTCCCTTAGGAACTAACTGTCCTCGGTGTATGGTTATGAAGGAAGCTTTGAGTTTCATATGCGTGTTATGTAATGGTTTTTACTTTATTTTACGACAGTAATATAAGTAATGGTAGGAATGTCACACAGAATGATGACAATGACCAGAGCAATAATTTTTAAGTTTTACCTGCGTGTTAATTTTTGGATTTTTTTTCCGTCAAGAATAGATATCATGATAGAAATGGAAAAAAATTAATGGTGACATAATTACCATTACTAATATCTGACTTATTTGTCCATTTCTTCCTCCTCCTTTTGCTTCTCCTCCAACACCTCCTCCTCCATCTGTACACCCGCTCCGTCCCTCACATAACCCTTCTCCTCTTCTTGTTGCAATAACAACAACACTTACAACAACTGCTGCCACTACTACTACCACTACTACTACACCCACTGACCTCCGTACTTGACGAACCACCAGGTAGATCAAAAGAAGCCTTACCTGTAAAAGACAAAGAAAATAAAAGGTTAATGGCTTGAAGAAGACAAACACAACATGAAGAATGTAACGGGAACACATTGATGCACACACACACACACACACAGACACACACTCACACACACACACACACACACACAGACACAGACACACACACACACACACACACACACACACACACACACACACACACACACACGTATATGAATAAACAAAACAGGTAAATAGGTATACATCAAGGCGTAATAAATTCACACACAGTTACGTAGATGAATAAGTAACTCTCTCTCTCTCTCTCTCTCTCTCTCTCTCTCTCTCTCTCTCTCTCTCTCTCTCTCTCTCTCTCTCTCTCTCTCTCTCTCTCTCTCTCTCTCTCTCTCTCTCTCTCTCTCTCTCTCTCTCTCTCTCTCTCTCTCTCTCTCTCCACCGCCCCCGCATTGTATTACATTTGAGCGTTAGATAAAAAAAAAAAGTCATGATATTCTGAAAAAGTAACGAGATGCGAGTGAATTGATGTTTTGAGGCGCTGCTTAAATGAATGAGCGGCGAGTGAGTAATGAAGAAACGTGAAGAATTGAGTGCTGAAAAAATAACTATTGCTGCTGATGGATCTGTATATGAAGAATTGTGAAGTTTCTGTAGTAAAAGAAGGGGAAACTTTGTAAGCGTGTAGATAGACAGTTAGACAGATGGATAGATGGAGAGAGAGAGAGAGAGAGAGAGAGAGAGAGAGAGAGAGAGAGAGAGAGAGAGAGAGAGAGAGAGAGAGAGAGAGAGAGAGAGAGAGAGAGAGAGAGAGAGAGAGAGAGAGAGAGAGAGAGAGAGAGAGAGAGAGAGAGAGAGAGAGAGAGAGAGAGAGAGAGAGAGAGAGAGAGAGAGAGAGAGAGAGAGAGAGAGAGAGAGAGAGAGAGAGAGGTGGGTGACCTCAACCACCACTTGGAACAGAACGCCTACGAATCCCTCTTGGCGGTGCAGGGCCTGACGGACCACGTAACCTTCCCTACTCACGAGCTGGGCGGGACGCTTGACCCCGTCATCTCCGACCTCCAGGAGGACATTCTACGCTGTCACCAGCTGGGACTCGTGGGCAGCTCCGACCACCATGCTGTCTTGACCCTGGTGGATGTGGGGGTGGCTCGGGACGAGGTCACCGCCCGCACGATCTGGTTGTGGGATAAGGCTGAATGGACCTCCTTACGCCGTGACCTGAGCCACACGGCGTGGCCTTCTGTGCTGCAAGGCGGGGCGGAGGGCATGACACAAGCCCTCACCTCCCGACTCTTGGCCCTCCAGAGGCGACATGTGCCCCACCGAGAGTTTACCACCAGACCAGCGGATCAACCATGGTTTGGTTACCGCTGCCGTGTTGCTGCTGACGCTAAGTATTTAGCGTGGCTCCGCTACAAGCGGAACCCGACTCGGCGCAACAAGGTCCTGCACCGTGCGGCCTGCAGGAGGATGGTGGTGACCAGCAAGTGGGCCATAAGGAAGTGGGAGGAAGACATGAGGCGCAAGCTGTGTGGAGCAGGGGTAGGAAATAAGACCTGGTGGTCCCTCGTCAAGGAAAGGCAGGGGATCAGCCGCCAGGACGCGATTCCTCCCCTCTCAAGACAGAATGGAGCAGTGGCCACCAGCAGCAAGGATAAAGCCCAGCTGCTGGCCAGTCTCTTCGCCGAGAAGATGAAGGTGGATAACCCCGGACAGACGCCGCCACATCTGGAACAGCAGTGCGAGGAGACTGTCACGAAAGTGGAAGTGACACAGGTGTTGGTCGAGCGCCTGCTGCGAGGGCTGGACACCCAGAAGGCGACCGGCCCCGATGACCTCAGCCCGCACCTGCTCAAGCAGTGTGCCCACGAGTTGGCTGCCCCTCTCACCACAGTCTTCTCTGCCTGCCTCCGGGAAAACACCTGGCCATCGGCGTGGAAAGAGGCTCGGGTGGTTCCCGTCCACAAGAGGAGCTCCAGGTCTGACCCCAAAAACTACCGGCCCATCTCCTTGCTGTCTGTGGTGGGGAAAGTGTTCGAGAGGGTCGTGGCGGACGTAGTCTGTCGCCACCTCAAGGACAACTACCTCCTCTCGGACCAACAGTATGGGTTCAGACCTGGCCGGTCCACCTCTGATCTGCTGATGCTCCTCACCAAGAACTGGCAGGAAGCCCTTAACGACGGCCTGGACACTGTCGTGGTAGCCTTGAACATAGCGGGTGCCTTTGGCAGGGTGTGGCACTGAGGTCTCCTAGAGAAACTCCGCTCTAAGGGCATCCATGGTGACCTCCTTCAGCTCCTGGGAGACTACCTTCAAGGAAGGACCCTCCAGGTTGTCGTCAACGGGCAGACGTCCGACTCCTTGCCAGTGGAGGCATCAGTGCCACAGGGCTCAGTGCTAGGGCCAGTTCTGTGGAACATATATATGGACGACCTTCTCCGGCAGCTGCCAGCAGTCTCAGCTTACGCTGATGACTGCACCTACCCCAGACAAGACTGTGGGTGAGCTGCTGACGAGGTCAATCAGCAGCTGAAGGTGCTACAGGAGTGGGGTGCCCGCTGGCAGGTGACCTTTGCTCCAGAGAAGACCCAGGCACTGGTGGTCTCGATCCCCACTGCCGGGCCAGCAGTGGAGGGAAGCTAAGCTTTGGTGGCGTCCCTCCCACTCCAGGAATCCGTCAAGATTCTGGGAGTGGAAGTGGATCGAGGGCTACGGTTTGACAGCCACATCAAACACATTGCCCAAAAGGCCTCCCACAGAGTCTCCTGCCTGCGAAGGGTGGCCAGCTTCCTCGACAAAAAAGGGAGGCTGTTGCTCTACAAGGCCCAGATACGGCCTTACCTGGAGTACGCTGCCCTCTCTTGGATGTCGTGTGCTGCCTCGCACAGCGGGAGACTCGACGCCATCCAGAGACGGGCACTGCGACTGGTGGATGCGGCAGACCCCCCAACCGGGCAGGAAACTCTCAGCTCCGTCGACTCCTTGGAACACCGCAGGGACGTAGCTGCTCTTGTGGTGTTACATAAGGCACAAGTGCAGGGAGTGCCACATCTGGTGGGCTTACGCCAACCTCCGAGAGTCACCACGCGGGACACGAGAACGGTGCTATCCCGTGGTGACGCAGTGGAGGTGCCGTGTTCCCGTACCAGCCAGCACCAGCGCACCTTTTCGGGAAGAGTCTGCCGGATGTGGAACATGTTCACGGCCTGTATGCCTAACATCCGGGAGATGAACACCCAAAAAATAAAACTGTCGGCCCACCACTGGAGGGGCTCACTCCCCACTCCACTGACACTCGTGGTGGAGCAGTGACACGAGTGTAGTGTGCAGTGCGCTCACATATATTCTGTATTGTATGTTTATTTTTTATTTTTTTATAGTATATATATATTTATTTTATAGTTTATGTAGTTATTTTTTTTATATAGATTTTATTCTGCCCTTTGAATAGGCAGCACACGACAGTGCACCTTTGGGTATGCAAATATTATACATGTGCCTATGTTTAAATAAAAAATAAAAAAAAAAAAAAAAAGAGAGAGAGAGAGAGAGAGAGAGAGAAACGGATCTAAGCACAGAAAAAATGCAGAAAGAAACTAAAAAAGGCTAGGCTAATATGATCAAAAATAGCATATTCCTCAGAGAGAGAGAGAGAGAGAGAGAGAGAGAGAGAGAGAGAGAGAGACACACACACTCGCCCTGAAAGCCTCGCCGCGGCACAGTTTCAACTCTTCGCTCGGGAGGTGCTAAATACTAAGAAAGAAGGAGAAAACAATGAGGAGGAGGGAAGCATCTCGTCCCCTTTCCTCCTGTAATGGCCTCAAGAATACATCTTTTCCACGCCGAGTGTGAGGGCAGAAAAAAAAGTCAACACCGGAAAAAAAGAAGTGGAATAAAAGGTATATAAATCAGTAAATTAAAATGAAATAAAATGTATAAAAAGATTTCTCACCCACACACACACACAAAAAGATGATAAGAATGAATGCAAATACACAATAAAGAAAACAAAACAAAATAAGAAAAACCCAACAACAAACGAGGCGAAACAAGCGATGGAAAAAAAGATAAAGAGGCAAATTAAAAACAAACGTCTCGAGGTGGATGAAAATGAAAAAAAATTGAAGAATTTAGTGATGGAAAGAAATGCAAACAACAAAAAAATGAAAAGTTTAACGATGGAAAAGAAACTGATAGTTGACAAATAAGGAAACAAGTCAACAAATATACAAAACACAACAAAGGTTTGAAAACTGTAAAAGAACAAATATGGTAAAAAAAATAGTCAAACACACAAACAAATTATAAAATGCTCCATTATTAGTATTTCCTTCATGATTCTGCATTTTTTTCACTTTAACTAAAAAAATTAAGATGCATTTAAGTTACAATTTTATATCATTTATTTCACTTAATAATAATAAAAACAACAGCATGTATTGATATAGATGGCAATTCTTATTTTGCCTTCCCTTGTTTACGTTTTTTTAGTCCTCATTTTTTTCCTCATGAGGTCAACTTCGGCAATTACAGCGACCAGGCGAAGAAAATTAGGTGGTTTTTGGAGTGGATTTGAAGCAGGCAGCTTAATCCCCTTCTTCCTACTTTTTCTTTCTCCCCATTATCCTCTTCGTCTTCTCTCTTTCCACTATTTTCATTTCCGTAAATCATTATTCCTCTTCTTTAACTTTCTATATTTCTTGCCTCTTCTCCTTTTCCTGCAACATCATCATCATATTCCTCCTTGTTCGCTTCCTTCACTCTCTCCTTCCTTCCTCCATCGACTCTCATATCTTAGACACCCTTTACCTCTTTCCCTCTCTCTTTCACTTCTTGCTTCATCCCCATATTACCTATTTTCTCCACTTTTTGTCTTCTCTATATTGTCCATCGTTCTTTTCTTTTTCGTCCTCTTTATCTCCACACATTTACTCCCGTTGGCCCTTTCCTTCTTTTATCACACTTAATATTTTCTTCACACTCCTTCCCTGCATTTTTTTTCCTTTCTTTTACCTGCTTTTCTTTCTTCTCCTTCATCTAAATCAGGGGTTCTCAACCTTTTCCCCGTTAATTACCCCCTGAGTTATAAGACCATCTACCCGAACCCGCAGTAATCCGAGAGAATGGTAAATTAGTAACTAACTCAAGATAATAGGTACTGCAAAGGATATCATCAAATGATTCAAATTCTAATGACTTTATTTAGACTGTAATTGGATGTATAAGTGGAAGTATTCCTTATTTTTTTTATAGTTCAGTACTAAATTTCTTTCTCTTCAATACCAAATTTACCCTAATTTGGTATTGAAAAATACCAAATGGCAACCTGCCCCCCACCCTCGCTCACAGTTGCTGTTTGAACGTGACCCGACATGATAAGGAGCGCTTCTCCGTTTCACACACACACACACACACGCACTCTCTCTCTCTCTGTAGATTTAACTAGCCTATTTGAAAAAAAAATATTCATCAGCCATCTAAGTACCGCTGGGGGTTCTCGAGCCCCAGGTTGAGAATCCCTGAGCTAAATTATTGCTTCATTTCCTTGTTTCTTCTTGATCTTTCGTATGTTAAATAATTCTTCTTTACCTTCTACATTTTTTTCCTATACTTCTGCTCGTTATTCTATTTCTTATTTCTTCCTCTTTTTGCTTGTCTTTTTTCACTCATTATCTCTCCAATACTTCCTCTTTTCTGTCTTTTCATCCATTTTAATATTCATTTATCATTGTAATCTTCTTCCTAGTAAACTTTTCTTGACTTTTCTTCTCATTTCCAGTCATTAGTTCTATATTACATTTTCCCCTACTTGTTTTGAGGTTTCTTTTTATTTTCTCTTAATTTTATTCTCGTTATCTTCTTCTCTTTTAACTTTCCTAACGTGTTATCTATGTTATACTTTTCTCTCATCTCTTCTATCGTTATTTCTGTCTCACATCTCTCTTCCTCCTCCTTTTTTCTCGCTACCATTTTTCTCTCCTTCTCCCCCTCCTCTCTCGCGTCTCACCTTTCCACTTAAATTTCCTTCGTCTATCTATCTTTCCTCTTATTACTGAATTTCCCTTGTTGCCACTTTTCTTCTCAATTTTCCACTCATATTTCTTTCTTCTTATTACTTTCTAACCCTTCTCATACCTCTTTTCCTTTCACTTTCCTACAATTATTTATCTGTACACTTTTCCTCTCCCTTTTCAATAGCTCGTTTACAGTTTTCTTTCCTCCTCCTTTTCATTCCTCCCTTTTCCATTACTACTTCTTTTATCATTCCTCTCTTGTTTTCTGAATCTTCCTCATACCTATTTTCTTCTCACTTTTGCACCATTATTTATCTATTACTGTTTCTTTCTTCTTTTCCTCGTTATCACTTCTCTTTCTACACCTTCTTACTTCTCACATTTCCGTTACTACTTCTTATATCTCTTTATCTTTCCTCTTTTGTTTTCTGTATCTTCTTTCTGCCTCCTTCCTTCTGACTTTCCTACCACCATTATCATCATCCTACTCTCTCTCTCTCTCTCTCTCTCTCTCTCTCTCTCTCCCCTTTAGTTTATCAATTCTATCAGCTATCGTAGCTTGTAATTATCTGTTTATCATTTCTACAGGCTCCCTTAGCGTATATTTCTCTAGGAGTATAAAGAGTATAATTGTATTTCTATAGTTCCATGGAGTTGCTGGACAAATTGCTGATCGTGAACAACATCCACGTCTTTTGCTAAGCTTCTGAGTAGGCTATTTACATTTTTCTCTTATAGCTCTTCTAATTCCATATACTTTTTTTTTTTATTGTTAAGGTAGGCAATATATTTTAACTTCTCGTATAACTGGATTAATGTCACCTACTTCCTAATCCAAGCCCCAACTACATTTTTTTTTTTACTTTTCTGTTACTTATATTTTTCACTCTTTTCAACCTCACTACCTTCCAGCTTTTCAATCCCTTCTCTTAAATCTGTTCAGATGCTGTTTACTTCCTATAAGCATGCTATTTATATCACCTTTTCTTATAAGTGTTTTGATGCAACCTATATCCTATTTCACGTAGGTTCACAGGCCCTTTTTTACTCATCTTACTTATATTTTCCACTCTAGGCAGCCCCACCACCTCGCTGCACCTATTCCTGCCTCTTTATAAGTGTTTTCTACCGTCATCTACTCCGAAATAGAGTAAGCAATATATATTACCTTCTCTTAAAACTACTTTCCCATATACTTTCTAAACCTAAATAATTCTCCAGTGCATATATTTTCTAATTTTCTTTTTCCCATATATTTTCACTCTCCTCAGCCCCGCCGCCACGCTGCTCTTCGTTCCTGTCTCCACTTTCACTCCCCAACACATCGCCGCAGTGAATACAAAAGTACGCCCCTTATGCTAACTCTCCACTCCTTCCCTTCCCCTCCCCTCCCTACCCCTACCTCTTCCTCCAAGTGACTCCTACCCTTGCCTCCCCTCCACTCCCTTCCCTACCCTTACCTCTTACCCTATGTGACTCTTACCCTTGCCTCCCCTCCCGTCCCTTCCCTATTCCTACCCTCCCTTACCCCCCCCCCCCCAGCACTATTGGTCAGCCAGGGTCAGCGTGGCGGAACACACCGGTACAATACTTTAAGGAAACACTGGGAGGCGAGTTAGTTTTTTTTTTTTTTTTTAAGGTGGAAGGAGTTTGTTCTTGGGGGTGTGCTGTTTTTTTATTTACTGTCATTCTCTGTCTTTGTCTCTCTCTGTCTATCCTTTATTTTTTCTTTCTTTCTTTCCTTTTCTCTTTTCCATCTTTCTCCTTTCTTTCATTCTTTCTCTCTCCTTCCTACTTTCTTTTTCTTTCTATACATCTTTATTTTTTTCAATCTCCCTTCTCTCTCTCTCTCTCTCTCTCTCTCTCTCTCTCTCTCTCTCTCTCTCTCTCTCTCTCTCTCTCTCTCTCTCTCTCTCTCTCTCTCTCTCTCTCTCTCTCTGACACGCATACAAACTAAAAGGCAAATGCAAGGAGGCAGACAATCACTCAGAGAGTAGCATAAACGCACGAATGCACACACACACACACACACACACACACACACACATCACACACACACACACGGCCCGGTAGCTCAGGGGTAGAGCGTCTGGCTTACAACAAGAAGGACCGGGGTTCGAATGCCCGGCCGAGTGAAGATAAGTTGGGTTTATCTTCTTTCACGTGTAGCCCCTGTTCACCCAGCAGTGAGTAGGTACGCGACGTAAGGCGAGTTGTGACCTCGTTGTCGCGGTGTGTTGTGTGTGAGTGGTCTCAGTCCTACCCAAAGATCAGTACTACGAGCTCTGTGCTCTTCCGTAGGGGAACGGCTGGCTGTCTCGAGAGAGACCCGCAGCAGACCAAGAGGTGAATTACACACATACACACACACACACATATCACACACACACACACACACACACACACACACACACACACACATCACACAAACACACAGACACACACACACACACACACACCTACGAGTACAAAAGAAAAACACAAAGAAAGAAACACCTGGGAATCAAGACAAACTGGTGTTGATCGTGCGCCAATTTTGTGTTGCGAGAAGGGAAAGGAAGAGGAAGAGGAAGAAACATGGAAACATGGACTAGCAGGCAGCAGAAAGCCTGTTGGCTCATTACTAGGCTGCCTGCGTTCAGTGATTCAATCAATCCGTTTGCCATAGGAGTGGCTTGCAGGGAAGGATTAAAGCACTTGTGTATCTACTCTTGGGAACGTTCAGTTCACTCCCGATGCAGCAAAGTGGCGATCAATGCGTTTCTTGAAGGAGTTGATGGTCTCTGCGCTAACCACTTCTGCAGGAAGGCTGTTCCAATGGCGAACAACTCTATTCGAGAAATAACTCCTGCCGATGTCGGTATTGCATCGCTTTGCTTGAATTGTTTTTCCGTTGTTTCTTGTTCTCAGGTTGGTTTGTAGCGTGAAGAGTTTGGAGTGATCAACGTTGCTGAGCTTGTTCAGGTACTTAAAGACTTGTATCATGTCTCCCCGCAGGCGTCTCTTTTCCAACGTGAAGAGGTTGAGTCGCTCGAGTCGCTCTTCATAGGGCTTCGTCCTCAGTGATGGTATCATCTTCGTGGCGCGGCGCTGTACTCTCTCAAGTAATTCAATGTCTTTCCTGTAATTAGGATACCGGTACCAGAATTGCACGGCGTATTCCAGGTGGGGCCTTACCAGCGAATTGTACAAGGATAACATAACTCCCGGCGTCTTGTATTCGAAGTTCCTCGATATGAACCCAAGCATTGTATTGGCTTTCTTACAGGCGGACTTGCAGTGTTTTATTTGTTTCAAGTCACTGCTGATGGTGACCCCGAGGTCTCTTTCCTCTTGCACAACATGTAGTGGTTCGCCACCCATGTGGTATGTGTGGTTGCTGTTTCTGGATCCGATATGCATTACTTTACATTTGGCAGTGTTGAAGGACATCTGCCATTTTTCTGACCACCGAGTGATCTGGTCCAGGTCTCTCTGGATAATTTTGCAGTCTGCCGTTGTGAGGGCCTTCCCACCCACCTTTGTGTCGTCGGCAAATTTTGAAAGAGTGGATTTCAATCCTAGTTCTAGGTCGTTGATATATATGATGAAAAGTATGGGTCCCAGCACTGACCCCTGTGGCACTCCACTTGTGACCGGGAGCCACTCGGAGGCCTGTCCGTTGAGTACAACTCGTTGTTTTCTTCCAGTGAGCCAGTCCTTGATCCACGCTGTCAGATTGCCGCCTAATCCCGCCGACTTGAGTTTCTTGAGGAGTCTTTCGTGTGGCACTTTGTCAAAGGCTTTCTGAAAGTCTAGATATATAACATCACTGGGGATATGATTATCCCAGTTTTCATAGATACCTTGGAAGAAGTCCAATAAATTGGTTAAGCATGAGCGCTTGTTCCTGAAACCGTGCTGAGCATTGGAAATGATGTTGTTGTCTTCAAGGAACCTAACGAGTTTGTCTCTGATGATCTTCTCGAGGATTTTTCCCGCCACAGAGGTCAGGCTGATTGGTCTGTAGTTTAGGGCCACACTTTTGTCTCCCTTTTTGTAGATCGGAGTTACATTCGCTTGTTTCCAGTCTTTTGGGACTTTGTTTTGTTGTAGTGACAGATTGTAGATGGTGGTGAGTGGCTTGAGGATTTGCTGCTTGAGTTCCATGAGCAGCCTGGGTGACAAGTCGTCGGGTCCGGTGGACTTGTTTGTCTCGAGTTTGTCTAGGTACTTCTTCACATCCCGTTCTTCGATTGTGCCAATTTCTAGGGGAGTGATTCCCATCGGTGGGGTAGGGCTCTCTGGTACGGACTGGGTATTCTCGACCGTGAACACAGACGCGAAGTTTCTGTTTAGGATTTCGACCATTTGTCTACTGTCCTGTGTTAGTACGTCACTTTCATCTTTTAAGGGACCGATATTGCTTTTTGTCTTCTTTTTGGTTCTTATATACGTGAAGAACTTTTTCGGTTTGGACTTGGCTTCGCGTGCAATTTGCTTTTCATAGTCGCGTTTACGCTGGCGAATGAGTGTTCTGCAAGCTCTGAGGCTTTGATGGTATTGTTCGCGTGCCTCGTCAGTGCCGTTTTCTTTGAGCGAGTTGTATTTTCTCTTCTTTAAATTAATCGCCCGTCGAACTTGGGTAGTCATCCATGGTGGGCTTGTGGCATTATTTGTTCTTCTTGTCTTCATGGGAACAGTTGTTCTCTCTACCTCCAGGAGTTTGTTCTTGAAGCCATTCCACGCTCCGTCCACAGGAGTGTAGGTCATGGGTTCCCAAGTTGTCTGGGTTAGCAGCTCACGAGCGAAATTAAAATTGGCTCTTTTGTAGTCTGGAATCTTGGACGTGTTTTCGGTGAGTTCATGGTCTGTTCTGATCTTTAGGCGGATTAGGTGATGGTCGCAACCATCCAGCTTTTCGCCGACTTGACATTCACGTGTGAGATCTGAATCACTCACGAGTACTAGGTCTAATATGTTATTTTCCCTCGTCGGTTGGGTAACAATCTGAGTAAGAAAAGTGTCTTCTAACATTTCGAGCAATCTGTTACCCTCCCGATCTCCAATCATCGTGGTCCAGTCAATGTTGGCACAGTTAAAGTCCCCGATAATGACTGATTGTTTGTTTTGCGTTACGGTGTGGATTTCTTCGTACAGCGCTTCGTCGTCCGCTTCTTGTTGCTTTGGAGGTCTGTAAACGGTTCCAATCGTTATTTTGTTGTGTTTGCTAGTCTCCAGTTCAACATATACTGTGTCATATTTCTCTGAGTCTCCTTTGGTTACTTCCACGGCAGGGTATTTGTTCTTGACGTAACAGATAACACCTCCTCCTTTCTTGTGAAGTCTGTTTTTGTAGAAGCTCTCGTATCCTGGAATTGAGAATTCGGTCATTAGGTGGTCAGAGGTGGCCCACGTTTCGGTGATGGCAATCACGTCCGGACGGAAGGAGGAGGAGGAGGAGGAGGCAACAACAACACTGCAGCACTTCCGGAAATCCTGAAATTGCCTTGTGTAACATACGAAGACAGGGGGGAGGAAGGAAGGGAGGAGGGAAAGGAGGACGGAAGGAGGGAGGGAGGGAAGGAGGGAAGTAGAAAGGAGGGAAGTAGAAAGGAGGGAAGAAAAGGAGGAGGAAGGAAGGAGGTAAAGAAGGAAGATAGGAAAGAAAAAAACAATGGATGAAAGGGAGGGATGAGGGAAAAAGGATGAAAAAAGGAATTAAATTAGAGAAACTGTATTAACACAGTGAAAAACATCCCAAATGAACACCACTGAGTGCCAAGAATCGAACCCGGGCCTTCTGACTAGAAGTCAGGGCAGCATTCCGACCAGACCACCGATGGGCTAAAAGGTTACCGCACCAGAGGCCACTTCTGCGGCCATTAACTGACGCCCCAGCCCCGCACTGTGGACATGAAGGTGAAGGTAACCCCGCCCACACCCGTGACTGACGGAAACGCTTTTAATCAACCCCTTATGACCTCTAGTCAGAAGGCCCGGGTTCGATTCCTGGCACTCAGTGGTGTTCATTTGGGAAAAAGGAAACAAGCATGAAGGAAGGGCATGAGGAAAAAAAAGGGAGCGGAATAATGCAGGTAAAGAAGGAAAAGAAAGGAAGGAAGAGAATGTAAGGAAATAAAAAAAAAATATTAGGAAAGAAAAGAAAGTGAAAGGGGAAGAGATGAGGAAAAGTAAGGTACTGGGAAGGAAAGAAAGCGGGGATAAAGAATAAGAAGGGTAAAAAAAGCGATAAAAAGTGAATGTAGGAAGAAAGAAACAAAAGAAAGGGATAAAAAAACGAAAAGAAATAGATCAATACACAGAGAACGCAAACATGGAAAAACTAAAGAAACCAAGGAAATAGACAAGAAAGAAAGGAAGGAAAAAGGAAGGATATAAATGAGAAGGAAGGAAGGAAGGAAGGAAGAATTGATGTAACTAAGGAAGAAGAGAATGGATGGTAGGAAAGAAAAAAAGCAAGCATGAAGAGAAAGGAGGAAAAGAGATAAGGAAAAGGAGAAGGGACGAAGAAAGGAAGAGAGGAATTCAGGAAGAAGAAAACTAAGAAATAAGAGGAAGGAAAGAAGAAAGGAGAAGTGAGGCTGGAAGGTTAAGTGAAGAACAAACACCCTCGCCTTATGTACTCTGTGTTGCGAGCGTCACACGAGAAATTCCAGTGTGTTGCGAGTTGAAGCGATGGCGAGACTTAAGTGAAGGAAGTGTTGAGGTGTGTGTGTGTGTGTGTGTGTGTGTGTGTGTGTGTGTGTGTGTGTGTTTTCAGTACAAACATATATGGAAAAGACTATATTATTAGTGTTTTCAAGCTTGTACTAAACTAATATTACCTTCACCTTATGTTAGCAGTGTTGCCAGAATAAAAATAGACCTTTAGAAGTGAATATATAGTCCGTTATGCTAGAGGACACACACACACACACACACACACACACACACACACACACACACACACACACGGTAATCTTGGGCTAGTCAAACAAATCGTAAAAGAGACTCAGTTACATTATATATATATATATATATATATATATATATATATATATATATATATATATATATATATATATATATATATATATATATATATATATATATATATATATATATATATTTCTTTTAGCTCAGAATGTCAGATCAGAGGAACAGAAAGGCAAATATGTAAAGGCTAAATAAAGGAGGGAGTTGTTTGGATATTATTTCTCTCTGTCTCTCTCTCTCTCTCTCTCTCTCTCTCTCTCTCTCTCTCTCTCTCTCTCTCTCTCTCTCTCTCTCTCTCTCTCTCTCTCTCTCTCTCTCTCTCTGTGTGTGTGTGTCTGACCAATTTTTCTTCAGAATCTGTGAGAAAACACCATGATGATGATGATGATGAGGAGGAGGAGGAGGAGGAGGAGGAGGAGGAGGAGGAGGAGGAGATGAAGATACTGAAGGTAAAAAAAAAAAAAAAAAAAAACAATCTCTCTCTCTCTCTCTCTCTCTCTCTCTCTCTCTCTCTCTCTCTCTCTCTCTCTCTCTCTCTCTCTCTCTCTCTCTCTCTCTCTCTCTCTCTCTCTCTCTCAAGTCAGGTGTCTTGAGAGCCGCCCCGCCGTTGGTCGTCACCATCTACTGTCCGCCAATCAGCCAACAGGAGGCGACTACAAAAACACGAAGGGGAGGGGAGGGGGAGCTGATTAGACGGTTCCCTCACTTCTCTGCTTTTTCCTTTCTGTCGCGTACCGTTTCTACTTCTCATTCTTCTTTCCTTCCCCTTCCTTCCTTTCCCTTTCCTCACTTCTCTTCCCCAGTCACTTCTTCACGGCTATTCTTTCTACCACTTTCTTTCCCTTAACATTCTTCTATTTTCTTCTCATTTCTCTTCACTTCATCTTACCTAAGCACCGCCCTCCTCTAGTTCCTCCCATTTCCCCTTACTCCTCTTCCCCTTCGCCTCTTCACTTCCCCTTCACTTCTCTTTCCTTCCCTTCCCTCCCTTCCTTTCCCTTTCCTCCCCTCCCCTTCCCTCCCCCCTCAACCACCTCGTCCAATTACTGACATTAACGAAAAATGAATAACGAAGACAAAACGAAAAACAATATACTACCAATAAATTATGCCGATTAACACTGCAAGCCATTTTTTTCTTAACATTTTTTCTTATTTTAATTTCTCTTTTTTTTTCAATTAAGGGATTACGTGAAATCACCGAATCAGCTCTTGCTTATCTGATCGCTTGTTTGATGCGGCTGTTGAGGCGGTGATCAGATTGGAGCTGGGGAGGGGAGGGGGGATGAAGAGGGGAGAGGAAGGGGCAAGAGGGGATGAGGAAGGTGTTGGAAGAGGAAGAGGGGTGAGGAGGGGAGGAAGGAGAAGGGAGAGGAAGAGGGGGGAGGAGAGGAGGAAGGGGAAGGGAGAGGAAGAGGGGGTGAGGAGAGGAGGAAGGGGAAAGGTGAGGAAGAGGGGGAGGAGTAATGTCCGAATAGAAAGGGGAAGGGATGATGCAAGAAAGTGAAAAGGAAAGAAAGAGAAAGAAAAGAGAAAAAGCATGGACCGTGTGAATGATGACTAACAACTCTTATAACTACAACTACTACTACTACACCTACTACTTGCATAACTATCTTAACCATCACTTCCGCTACCTTCAAACCCCTACTCCCAATCTACCATCACCACCACCTCCCACTCCTCACCCCCCTCCGCACACCTGTATCACACACACCTGCCGACACACACTCCTTTCTCGCATAGTATGTAATTGAAAGATAAAGGGAGGAGAGTGATGGAGAAGGGTGAGGGAAGAGGAGGGGAAGAGGAGAGTGCGAAGGGAAAAGGGTGAAGGAAATAGGATGAGTAGGAAAGGGTGACAAGAAAAGGGTGAGGAAGGAAAAAATGAAGAGAATGGAAGAAAAAACAATGAATGGGAAAAATGGGAAAAGGATCAATTTAAAAATAATGAAAAGGAATAACAAATGATGATGAGACATAAGGGAGAATGGTGTGCGCACGTTTGTGTGTGTGTGTGTGTGTGTGTGTGTGTGTGTGTGTGTGTGTGTGTGTGTGTAAATGTGTGTGTGTGTGTGTGTGTGTGTGTGTGTGTGTGTGTGTGTGTGTGTGTGTGTGTGTGTGTGTGTGTGTGTGTGTGCGTGTGTGTGTGTGTGTGTGTGCGTGTTTGTACGTGCGCGCGCGCGCGTGCGTCTGCCTATAAATCTTATCAATGAAATAAACAAAAACAAAAAATATCGCACCGCACCGCAGGTTCACTTATATTAATGAAAACTTTAAAATTTCGCCAAAAACTACTCGTCATGAATTGCAGATGGAGAAGAATATAGACAAGACAGGGAGTGGGAGGGAGGGAGGGAGAGAGGTAGGGAGGAGAGTCTGTTGTCTCGGGAAGTGAGGGAGAGAGGGTTTGAGGGAGAGGAGGGAGGGAGGAACGAGGGGGAGGAGGGAGACAATTAGTGAGTGTTTTGTTCCTGAAGTAGGTTGAGGAGGAGGAGAGAGAAGAAATGGAGGGAGGGACAAAATGAGGCGGAGTGTATTTAGAAACAGAGAAACTGAAGAAAAATGAGAGAGACCTGTAGCACGGTAAACACACACACACACACACACACACAAACGCGCGCGCGCACACATTGTCTGTCTATCTATTTACTTTTGTCTCCTTTTGCTTCTCCATCTTTCTGTAGGCCGGGAAATAGGAGAACTAGGAGGAGGAGGAGGAGGAACAGAAGCAGTAGCATGATTAGGGGATAGAGGAGAAGAAAGACGGGTAAGAACAGGAGGAGGAAGAGAAGTATCATTATAGTAGGAAGAGGAGGAGAGAGAGAAGGAATAGCATGGGGAATAGATGGAGGAGGGGGCGGAGGAGGCGCGGTAGGCAGGGCAGGATGCCATCCTTTGATGGAGTGTTTCAGCGCGGCGGCGAGTACCCTTCCCGGCCAAGTCAAGGTTGATTCACACTATACGTAAAGTGACCGGCATGGAACGTACCGTTCCGGACAGACAAAATATTTTTCAATGGGAAACACAGTTGTGTTCACACTGCTACGGACCTGCACGTCTCCGGCGCGAACCGTCAAGAGCACTTGCCGGTCGGGATTGTCGGCGAGAATATTTTGCAGGTCCGTGCCGGTACGGAACGGTCCGTAGCCGGTCAGTGTTGGATAGTGTGAACATGCTTCCATCACCGACAGGCACCTGCACAGCAGACAGGCGTGGCCTCGGGGAGCGTAGCACCTCATTCATCCATTCATGCTCCCCACCTCATTCATTCATTCACACACTCTCTCTCTCTCTCTCTCTCTCTCTCTCTCTCTCTCTCTCTCTCTCTCTCTCTCTCTCTCTCTCTCTCTCTCTCTCTCTCTCTCTCTCTCTCTCTCTCTCTCTCTCTCTCTCTCTCTCTCGCTGTTATTGCCTCCCTAAATGATGTGTTTCTTTTAGCGATGGTGTCCTCAAGTAGATTTAGCAACTCATGAAAGTGATGTCTGGACAGCCTGAAATACTGATGGAACTTTTGTTCGTCGTCCATCAGTTCTTTTTGCATATATTCTCCTTCTGTTTTCCTCTTCTTTAATGATTTATGTACCCAAAGTCTTTTGCCTTTCTTTTGGAGATTTTAATTTTCCTCTTCTTCCATAAGAAGTGCTATCACTGCCAAGTCATTTTCACTAATATTCTCGAACATGGTAAGCATAGTTGTGATGTGTCCGGACTGACGGACAGGATCGTACTACTGAGAAAGAGACAGTGTGAGTACGGTGTTGCCGGTCCATGACGGTCCCGTGTAGGTCCGGGCCGTTTACGTGCTGGTGTAGTGTGAATACATGTGCTGGTGCCGGTCAGTTACGGCCCCGTTCAGGTACGGTCACGCGCTGTAAACGTGCTGGTGTAGTGTGAATCGGCCTTCAGCCGTCGCGAGGTATGGCAGGCAGCGGCCAGGCTTTGATTCGCCGAATGTTCCTTCCTTCTACTCCGCCACTGCCTGTCAGCCGAGCGGTGACCAATGCGCGACACGACCCTTCGGTATCCCGCCTTAATCTGCTTCTCCCTCGCTCGCTCCCCGGGCCACTGAAGGCCTGGACGCTGTGTTTGTTTCAAGTTGAACTGTATTTGGGCTCCGCGGCCGTGTGTGTCCAGGTCAAGACATCCTGGGATATTTTTTTTCTTTTTTGCTACTTTTTCTTTAAGGGAAAGAAGGCAGTTCAAGAGTAAAAAGAAAAGGAAGCAAAAAGTCCGCTAGTGTTATTAACTGGTATGACTTACTTTAAAAGGGTTGTCTAAGGTATTTTGATATTTAAACGTAGACTGACATACTTGGTCTTCGGATGAAGACGTTCTATAATATATTAGCTGTTGTGTTAAGTAAGATTAACTCTAAAAAGGTTATTTGAGGCACTTTTGGAGATTAAATATAGACTGACATTGAATATCTTCGGATCAAGGCTCCAGAGTTTACCTAAAATGTTCCAGTGAGGTTCAGACTGACTGGTGTGACAAAACGTTGCAGAGATGAGTAAGTTTACTTAATGTGTGTGCGTCTCGCCTTTGCGCCGAGGCGTCTAGGAGTTCACGAAGGTGTCTCTTTGGCGCGTGGCAGGAAGACTGACATGGCTGATGTTCCCATAAAAGGTTATCTAATTAGTTTTTTTTCAGAAACAAATATAGCAAGATTTCCTAGATATTGTAACGGTCACAGTGTTTCAAGTTAATGTAACGATGACTCGCGGCCGTGTTACACTCTCTCCCTTACTACGAGGCGTCGAGGAGACGAAACCAACGACAGCTTCTGAAGTGCTTGCTCATCTTCATCGTATGTATCTTGATGAAATGCACAGACCTCGCTTCAAAGTTTTTCTTGGCATATTTTCTTTATAATGTAACAAATGTATAAAAAAGCTGCATATCGCAAAACCAGGTGACGGTGCCTCAAAACGAATCAGTTCAGGTTTGCGAGGCGTCTCGAGATGCTTCAGGTCGTATAGAAGAACTTGTTATTTGTTGGGATAGTTTACAAATTACCGTTACGCACTTTACTCCTTTTCTTTTTTAAATGATGACACGTGAATTACTATACTATGCCTTATTTTGTATTAGTTGACACCTTATCACTATACACCTTATTTAATACGATATCATAATGTTTATGTGATGACAACTTAATTCATTATATTGTACCTTAATTTCAATGTTTCTTCCTTCATATCCTCCGCCTCTGCATAATCATAAACGTATGTATATTTTAAACGGTAAATAACGTTGACTTTAAAGCCTTACCGGCGCAGAGTGCAGCGCCTGACACTAAACACACATAATGGAATCTTAATGTTTGTAATTATTTAATATGATGACTTGATACCACTCGGTCCTTGCTCATCTTCATCGTATGTATCTGTCACCCACAAGGGAGGCGGACCCTGACACACGGGCTGCAGTGTCCCGGCGACCCTTCAGCCTGCCGGTACTTCCCCGAACACTTCATCGCTTGGCTCCACAAATTACACGCCGCCAAGCAGCTCGTAACGCTAATGACTGTCACGACACTTAATTGGCTGGCTTACCTCACGCCCGACACTCGCCGCTCCATCCTTGCCGCAAATTACTCGCCACAGACAAACACGGACACACAGACACACGCACACACTTGACTGATTGACTGGTCACTGGAGAGTGGAGACAGTGGAGAGCGGAGGGAATCAACTAGGCGGGGTGACTTGATGCTGTAGTGATAGAAAACGCTCGCGTTATCTGGTTAACTTGACTAAGCAAATGCCACCTCTCCCTTCCCGCTAAATGGATAGACATAATAAAAATAGTATAAAAAGAGACATTATGTAACATTGAATAAAAATATGAATAAGAATAGATGATGCGATTGTTATAAGAGGCAGAGTATCGAGTAAATCAGCGAGACAGCTCAACATCGCCGTGACGGTGTGCGCAGACGCGACGGCTGCGTGGCGGGCGGCGGGGCGAGGCAAGGCTGAGTGGTTACCTGCTGACCAGACGTTACTGCGAGGCGTGAGGCTTTACCAACTATTGTTACCAATCATTAAGTCATAAAACCCACCACTGTACACACACCTGCCCCAGGGAGTCGGAACATATCTTAAACTTAAAGAAAATAAATAAATTACATTAATTCAGTCTGCCTTGAGAGTGAACAGCACCTGGCGAGTCACTTCGAACCTTTCCGGATCCCTGAGCGACGCGCGGGGCTGTTCGAGCACCACGACCCCACACGTTTTTTTCTTCTTCAAAACAGTACTGCGCGTCATTATAAGCCAATACATGGATGATCAGTAAGTTACCCTGACTAAGGAAAAGACGTCACAAAGCGAATTATGTTGAGACGAGCAAAGACAATCGCCAAGATCACTGTACGAGGTCGGACATCAAACTATTTATTTTTAATTCCTCCCTCCCTCATCCCCTTCCCACCTAGGTAAAACATCCTTCGCACAGGTAAAATCGTCCCCCCTAAACGCTGGCTCTAAATTTGTGCTTCTGAGTGCGGGTGTGTGTGACGTCAGAGCGTGGGTAGGCGGAGAGGTTACAGAGCTTACAGCGGCTCAGTCTCAGACTTGACCCCGTGACGTGCAGTGACTTGCAGGACATGCATGGGGAACTTCTCTACATACATACAGCATGTGACAAGAGGCCCCCCCCAAAAAATATATACCAATTCTGTAGACAAAGAAAATAATGAACATGCTCAACACAAATAAATCAAGACAACGGGGAGCTCCGTTGAATGAAGAAGCTTACCCACATCCAAGACCCAGACCTATAGCACTCTGACGTCACGGGTATGGGCGGAGTTTGGTACTTGCCTGCGCGAGGGGGATGGGATGATTTTACCTGTCCGTAGACTATATTTACCTACTAGCTTCCCACTACCTCGGTTTCCTTCTCCACTATTCCTCGTTTCCTTTCCCGTCCCCTGCTTACTCCTTCCTGTCACACTCCTTCCGTCAAACTACACTCCTTCCCTTCTCATCCCCTTGTTTCCCTTCCCTTCCTTCATAATATGAAAAAGCCTTCCCTTCCCCTTCTTTTCGTTCTGTTTGATTCCTTTTTTTCATGGTTTCAACGGACAGTCAAACGTGTAGAGCAAAGAGAAAGACTGAGGACTTTTAAAGCAGGCGTAGGAGAAACAAAAACCTGATGCTTCTAGTTTGGCTACGAGACACTGACCTCTTCAAAAGTGGGTGAAGGAAACGAACTTGGTGTGACATTTTCTTCCCCCGACAAGCCTGAGGTCGCTTGGATGTGTGAGTGTGGCCTTGACGTCTCCAACAAACGTGACGATTATGAGCCACTGACTCCTCATTATTAAACCTGTGAAAGTATAGGAAAAGAACTTGGTGTGTCGTTTTCTTGCCCCGACAAGCTGGAGGGGAGGCTGAGGCCGCTTGGCTGAGTGTGACCTTGACTTACTAAACAAACAACACTAACTTCATTAAAAGCAGACTGAGAGAGAAAGTAAAGGAAACTAACTTGGTGTGACATTTTCTTCCCCCGACCAGCCTAAGTGGAGTTGAGGTTGTTTGGATGTGAGTGTGACCTTGACTTCTTAAAACAAAGTAAGAATTATGAGCAATTAACTTAAAACCAATGAGTGGAGGAAAAGAACGTGGTGTCGTTTTCATTCCCCCGACAAGCTTATGGGAGGCTGAGGTCCCTTGGCTGTGTGTATGACCTTGACTTCTTAAACCAACGTGAGGGTTATGAACCACAACATTAATCTACTATGAGTGAAGGAAAAGAACTCCGTGTGGTGTCGTTTTCTTTCCCTTGACAAGCTTAACACTGGAGACTGCGTTCGCTTGGCTGAGTGTGACCTTGACAAACCAGCGTGAGGTAAACCTGGCGCACCTCGTTTTCTTCGGGGACGGGCGTGAGGGAGGCCGTGGCGGCGATGGACGGGCTCGTTGGGCCGCGGGAGAGGCACTTCAGCGGGCCTGGAGCGGCGCGCGAGGCGGTGCGAGGAGAGAAAGGCCAAGTCCGTGACAAGAGTTGGCGAGGAAAATGTATGATGGCGCTTGCAGCGCGTGGTGGTGATAGTGGCTGAAGGTGGTGTTTGGGTCTTACAATTCACAAGAGGTTTTGCTGGCTTTGGACAGAACACCTTGATGGGTTACTCATGGATGAGATGGGACAGGCGAGGTAGCTATTTTCTGCGTGACAACAATGTTAATTGGTCATAAAGGAAGTGGGAGATTCTTAGTTAATAAAACGCACACCTGAAAGAGATAATCACGGATAAGGTTAAGCAGGTGGTGTTTTTTGAGTAGCAATGAATTTAAGTGCAGGCAAAAAAAGTGTGGGTATGTGTGTAGGGGGTGGTCTTATGTAATATAATAACATAAGAACGTTGGAGTCTGCAGGAGGCCGGTAGGCCTGTACAAGGCAGCTCCTTTGAACCTAAGCTCCCGTGTATCTAACCCCACCTAATATCGCTGTCCATGAATTTATCTGGTCTATTTTTTAATGTGACAATTGTATTGGCACTCACCGCATGACTGCTAAACCTGTTCCACTCATCCACAACCCTGTTAGTAAGCCAATTTTTGCCTATGTCCCTGTTGAATCTGAATTTATCCAGTTTAAACCCGTTACTTCGTGTCCTACCCGGTTCTCTTACCAACAAAACCTTATGAATATTCCCCTTATTAAAGCCCTTTATCCATTTATAAGCCTCTGTCATGTCTCCACGCACCCTTCGCCTTTCTAGAGAATGCAAGTTTAACTGTTTGAGTCTTTCCTCGTATGGCAAGTTTCTCAACCCCTGAATCATCTTAGTCATCCTCCTCAGCACTGATTCAAACATTTTGATATCCATTCTATAGTAAGGTGACCAGAACTGAACCGCATAGTCAAGATGAGGTCTAACTAATGCTAAATATAGTTTGAGGAAGACTTCGGCGCTTCTGTTGGTTACGCTCCTTAAAATAAATCCCTGTACCCTAATTGTTCGATTTCTAGCTTGAATGCATTGTGCCCTTGGACGGAGATCAGAGCTTACTAAGACCCCTAAATCTCTCTCGCACCCAGACCTGCTTATGAGAGTGTCATTTAAGCAATAGTTATGAGAGGGGTTGTTCCTGCCTACACTCGGAATACTATACTTCCAAACATTGAACTTCATCTGCCATTTATCCGCCCAGTCATACAATCTGTTTAGTTCATCCTGGAAAATACTAGCGTCCTGATCCGAGTCAATTTCTTTACCGATCTTGGTATCATCTGCAAACTTACTGACATCACTACAAATTCCTGTATCTAAGTCATTGATATAAATAATAAACAAAAGTGGACCTAATACCGAGCCTTGTGGGACCCCACTCGTAACACATCCCCAGTCAGATCTTTTACCATTGATTTGCACTCTTTGCTTCCTATTGCTAAGCCACGCCTTGACCCAGTTCAAAACTTTACCCTCTACTCCGTGAGCCTGTAATTTAAGCAACAGTCGTTGGTGAGGAACTTTGTCAAACGCTTTACTAAAATCAAGATAGATTACATCATAATTTTCATCTGTCTACTGCCCCAAATACTTTATTGTAGAAGAACAAGAGATTGGTGAGGCATGACCTACCTTTAGTGAACCCATGCTGCAAATCGTGAATTAAGCTACGTTTCTCTAGATGCTCCCGACTGTTCCTGGCTATTATGGACTCCAGCATCTTGCCTATAACCGATGTTAAGCTAACTGGGCGATAGTTTGAAGGAGCTGACCTGTCCCCCTTTTTGAAAATCGGCGTCACATTAGCTACTTTCCATAGGCTGGGCACATAACCAGTATTTACCGACATCTTGAAGATGTCGGTTAGTGGGTCACTGAGTACATCATCTAATTCCTTTAATACCCTCGGAAATATCCCGTCAGAACCTGGCGACTTATTCTTCTTAAGCTTATCTATCTCATCCTGAACTACTTGCCTGGTAATGATTATATCCCCGCCCTCGTACACCTGAGCCCTTTCCGGAATAGTCGTTCGATCCTCTTGTGTGAATACTGAAAGGAAGTAGTCGTTCAGCAATGTGCTCATATTTTCGTAGTTTTCCACTAGCTCCCTTGTGTTTGTTTTCAGCGGTCCAATTTTCTCCCTTGTTTTTGCTCTATACATCTGAAAGAAGCCCTTAGGGTTACTTTTCGCCTTATTTGCTTCTTTGATCTCATGATTCCTTTTTGCTATCCTGGTGTTTTCTTCACTAATCTAGATAGTTCGATATACCGGCCCCTGAGATGTGTTTCACCATTCTTTGTTTTCTGATAAATTCCCTTCTTTAACCCTATCTCGTGTTTTAGTCCACGAGTCATCCACTTAGGGTCATTGTTTTCTTTTCTAAGTGTTCGCTGTGGTATATGCTGTCTTTGCCCCTCTACTATTACTCTAACTAAATTATTGTAAGACATTTCTACCTGGTTCTCCTGGCTCTCCAACCCACAGTGTTGGCCCTCATGAATCCCTAAATTATCTCAGTTTACCCCTTCAAGATGTCTTCGAAGCCCCTCGTAATTTGCTCTTCTAAAATCTGGCACTAACACTGGGTTTGGTTCGCGGGTTACCGCCTAGTCTAAGCTAAAACGAACTGTTCTGTGGTCACTATTTCCTAAATCTCCGCCCACCTCCAGCTCATGTAGCAAGTTTCCATTATTAGTTAGGACTAAGTCTAATATGTTATCTCCTCTGGTAGGCTCAGTAACAACCTGCTTAAGGAAATTATCTTGTATAACTTCAAGAAAATCCTCGGCTTCCAGGTCACCCACTAGGTCTTCCCAGTCGATATTCGTATAATTAAAGTCCCCCATTACGCAGACATTTTTACTCATACTCGCCCTGCCAATCTCATGTAGTAATATACTCGTGTCCTGCCTGTTAAGGTTGGGTGGCCTGTGCAGAACTCCTAGAGTTAGTTTTTCTTTCCCTTTGTAAACGTCCACCCAAACTGATTCTGAATCCATGTTAGTTTTGACTGAATTGTTAACTAAACATTTAAGTGAGTCTTTAACATATAGCGCAACTCCACCTCCCTTCCTGCCCCCTCTGTCTTTGTGAAACATCTGATAACCCGTTATTTCAAATTCCGATTTAAATTTTTTATTGGACGTGTCTATCCGTCTCAGTGATCGCTATTATGTCAAAATTTTCTGAACAAGCTTCACCCCTTAGTAAGTCTACCTTGTTTCTGAGGCTCCTGCTCTTAGTATAGAAGATTCTTACCCCGCCCTCTGTTACTCCCCTATAATTGCTTTTAAGTTGCCTGGTTGAATTATGAGCTAGATGTCCTTTCTCATTACTCCTCCCCCCTTGTCTATACTAAAAAATCCCTCAGGGTACTAAGTGCTCGCTCAAGGGAGTCTGAGAGAGCCTCAACACCCTTGAACGTCAAGTGTATCCCGTCACGGGCGTAGAGGGCGTCGTTGCCAAAGAAGAGGTCCCAATTGTCGATGAACAGCCACCCATTGCGCTCGCAGTGCTCAGCAAGTCTGCTGTTCACTGCTATCGCCCTGGACAGCCATCCATCGCCAACGCCCCTCCTTGGCAGGACGCCACACACTACTGGCGACCCACCAGCGTCTCTTCTCCTACCTAACAATTCCCTAAAACGCCGGAGAAGGGCCTCGCTTGACACACGGGAAACGTCGTTTCCGCCACAGCTGAGAAAGACAATGGGGTAAGAAAGAAAATATCACACCTGAATGGATGAGGCTGTGTTGGTTGTGTTATTAATTAAGGCAACAAGCAGGTAACAAACAGCTGGAGTTTGGCTTGATTACACACCTATATACAAGAGGCAACAGAGGTGTGGTTGTGTTCAACTAAGCAATAAACATGAAACATAAAAGTGAAAGTTTGAGTTAATAATCCACCTGTATGGATGAGGTTTGACAAGTAGGGTTGTTAATAAAAAAAAAGCAAAGTCAGCGATTTGACTTAGTAACTCCTAAATGGTGGGGTTAGATAGGTGGGGATGTGTTCGTCTTAGACACAAAGAGGTAAAAAAAGCATGAAGTTCTGGTTTCATAAAACACCTGAAGGCGGGTTGCAGGTGAGTTACGGTCTCAGCAACAACAACAAAAAAGGAACATTATGACAACTGACATTTTTAACAGTAAATAGAATAAATAAAATAAATTTGATGAAACAAATAAAAATAAATAAAAATGAAATAAAATAAATAAAATAAAAACAAAAATGCTCATTAGTACTGCTCTTATAATAGAAAGCAGAGAAGAGTGGCCAAAAGAGAGAGGTCATGTACACTGAATCGGAAATCATTAATATTCTAAAGACATTCAAATTCCTCTCAGGCTCAATAAGAACAGGCTTCAATTTCCATTCAAGTGTCTCTGGTTACGCGTGCGCCAACTGGGGACTCATCAGGGCGTTAAGCGGCAAACACACCTCATAAACTCCTCCTGAACGGCTTGTGTGTTGAACTAAATCGGTGTTCTGCGTGTGCCGAGACCTTGCTGAGTTTACTGTTGTAATTTATTTATTTATTTTTTTTTTTTTTACAGCAGAGGAGTCAGCTTTTACGATAATCACATTGTTACTCCAAGGTGTCGGACGTGAAGGAATAGTGTCACTGCGCCGTTACCTCTTTGGCTGAATTGGACCTTTCTTTGTTGATATTGTATTTTTCTTACTTCGCTTTCATTTTGTCACCACTTCTTGTTCCCCTTCGAGTGTGAGGAGGAATACTGTCACTGCATCATATGATGTTAGCTTAAACTGGACCATTCTTTTCCTGGATTGCAAATAGTTTCTTGTTACACCTGACGAGGTATTCCCACCTCCCCATCCCTTATCTTCCCTTTTCTTCCCTGCCCTGCCCTTCCCTTCCCTTCCTTTCCATTCTGTTCCCTTCCCTTGTTTAGTATATTCCCAGTTCAAACTCAGTGCCTGGTACACACACACACACACACACACACACACACACACACACACACACACACACACACGCACGCACGCACGCACGCACACACACACACACACACACACACACACACACACACACACACACAAGCTGTCTAATCTAAAGTCCCTTGATAGAGACAGTATCGACACAGGCGGCCCTATGTATAAGGCTGCTGGGCGCCATTATTGGACCCTCGAACACCGCGCCAACTTTGAACTGAGGTATTGAAAAAATAATTTTACTTATTTTTGAAGCGGATTCGGCTACTTTTTAATGTACCAATGCCTTGCTGCCACGTGCCCCATGCCAAGTATATCATGGCAGAGTTGACGACGTTCAGGAGGCAGCGTCCCTCCCTGCAGGCAAGGGTTACGCGAGGATGGGATTTGTAGGTAAGAGAAAGACTTCCCAAACTGCTGCCGATAACGTTTTACAGCGATAAGTATTGTTAAATCCATCCATCACAGCAGCAACACTCAAAGAGAAGCACCCAGACTTGTTTGAAGTCTCTCAGTGCCCACAGAGCGCTACCGCCTCTCAAGGTCGTCAGCAGCCCGCCTTGACGGGCCTATATCACAGGCTACGTGGGTTACTGAGCGCCTATACTGAGACAGTGGCTAATCGTAAGGCTAATAATAATCTCCTGTCACCTTCTTACGGCACATTACAACGGCTGGTGACCAAATTAAAAGTATAAGGACGTAATGGTGGGTCGGCGATACCTGTTGATGTAGACACAAACTGTCTCTTATTTATTTTCGCAGAGCTCGCTGGCTGCTGGCTCCCAGCGGGCTGTAAGAGGAAGGTGTGCAGGTCTGAAACAAGTGTGTTCAGATTCAGTGAACGACCCGTATGGCTGTGAAACAGAAATACAAGGGAGCTTGTGCTAGCGTTTGAAAAGCGCGGTGAATAACAGGGCCAATAATGCCTTCCAAACCTTAGGTTGTCGGTACTCTCTCTATCAAGGGACTCTAGTCTAATCCAGTGGCAACACTTGAGTCTCTTGAACCTCCTCCTCTTGACCCGAAAGCTCAAGGCAATCTTTCACACGTCTTCCTCTTCTGGAGTACCCAAACACATGCTTCTGCGTTTCTCATAAGTTCTCAGATTTACGACTTGATGCCGGACGGAAGTTACCGCCCTCCTTTTCCCACCCTTGCCCACCATAGCCTACCCTGCCCACCCTGTTTAACTTTTAATGCCCACTCTGTTCTTCCCTTATCCACCATTGCCTACCTATGTCCCCCACATGCCAAGTCCTTGTACCCACCCTCGCAGACCCTTCCCCACCCCGTCTACCGACCCTTGCCCACCCTATGCACCCACCCTTACCCTCCCGTGCCACCCTACATGTCCAAACTCGCAAACCTTATGTGCCCACCCCTGCCCCCTCTTATCCTCCGAAGTTCCTCAAGGGATGTCCATAAATCATCACGCGAGTTGGTCTGAGCAAAAGCATCTCGTTTTGTTCTAAAACTCAAACTCGTGTCTCTCAAATACATGTTCTTAAATCTTTACTACACGAGTCGGACGAAGGAAAGGTACCCCCCCCCCCCACACACACACACACTGGCAGGTCCGCCTTGTTCTTTCCCCAAACTCGTTTTAAGTTGGTAAATGTTTCATGAGTTTGCCGCCATTTCTCGAGCCCAAAAACGAACTCCCGCGTCTCCAATTTGTAAATTCGCTTCGCCCCGCTGGTAATTGTTGCTTTCCCAGTGTTTATGGTTAGTATTCTTTTATGAGCTCATGTAGAGTACACACACACACAAAAAAAAAAAAAAAAAAAAAAAAAATCGCGCTCGGAGTCTTCAATTTGTACGGCCAAAGTCTAGAGGAGTCTTCCTGTCACCTTAATGTCTCAAGTTGCACCCAAACCATTATGAGCTGATCCCAACACACACACACACACACACACACACACACACACACACACACACACCACCACCACCACCACCATCACACCCATCCCCCAAACATCCTTGACCCCTCCAAACACCACCCACCCACCCAAACACCCAAACATCCCCCCACACCCCTCTAACCCCCCTATCTCCACCCCCCCCCCCACAAGCCATTCTCCACTCTTCACAGGCCGTTCCCAGACACGCTCAGGCACCGCGGCGGCTCGCCGGGCCCTCGTGGCGGCGCTGAGTGGCCCCCGCCGTGATGTAAGTCCCAGAGAGGCGGTGTCGGGCGGGGTAATGGGGGGCGGGGTAATGGCGTCTGATGGGTGCACACGCTCCTTACGGCCTTGATTTCCCTGCTGACAGAACAGTGACGACCGACGCGAGTGAGGTCTGCATTAAGTTCTCCTAACTCTCACCCTCACCGCGCAGCGTGAGAGGGCGAGGGTTGGCATGGCTGGCGTGTCGGTCTTCCCCTTTGGCGCGGCCTGAGCGTGTTGCCCTCAAGCCTGTGCCGCGGAGAAGAGGCTACGAGGAAGAGGACGAGGAGGTGGAGGGGGACGTGTGGGCTCTTGATTTCGCTCTCTAAGTGACTGCAGTGCGTCAGCCTGAAGTCCGTGACGCGAGGTGGAGGGCGAGGACTGGAGGTGGAGAGGACGGGTGGGCTCTCGTTCTCGCTCTCGATGTGGTTAAAGTGTGTCGCCCTCAAGAGTTGTGACGTGACGACCGACGCGAGTGAGGTCTGCATTAAGTTCTCCTGACCCTCACCCTCACCGCGCGGCGGACGAAGACTTGCGAGGTTCTTAATCTCGCCCTCGTTGTGGCCTCATGCCGTTACGATGTTCTCCCTCACACTCCAAGGCGAATAAAAAGCAGTAAAAGTATGATGAAAACGAAGAAAAAAGGAGCAAGATGAGGAACACGAATAACCCAGTTTAATCAAGAGAAGGGACGATGCATTGATGACATTTGGCCTAATACTCCAGGGCGAATAGGGATCAATAAGAGTGTGATGGGAACGAAGTGAAACGAAACAAGACACAAATATAGAATGACGCAATGATTCAAGAAGGGAATTGATGATATTTCGCCTCATACTCCAAGGCGAATGCGAAATGGTAGTATGTGACAAGCACGACGACATGTGATGCAAGATGAAAGAAAAGAATGACCAAATATACTCCGAGGCGAATATGCATCAACAAAGTCAGGTAAATCACGATATAGAAATAGATAATGCTGCAAATTAATTGGAGATAATGATGGATTGATGATAGCATTGATAATTTTCTGCCTCATACTTCAAGGCGAACGAAAGGAAGGGAAAGGAAGGAAAGGAAGGGAGGGAGAGGGAAGGGAATTGGAATGGAAGGGAAGGGAAGGGAAGGGAAGGGAAGAGAAGGGAAGGGGAGATGGAGAGGGTGACGGCTGGGAATAGCTTGTCGGGTGTAACAAGAAACCAGTTGCAATAATGTGTAATTTCACTGCCCTGATAATGATCCAATATGTAATTTAGGTCATACAAAATCTAGGGTTACATTTTCAGGAAGATGCATCACTAATTAAGGTCACCTGGTACATTATTCACCTGACATGTGTCACCTTGCTTGATTATGACCTTTTCTATCCTGTAATTATTTTTTGTTTGATTTTTTTTGTCTTGTATTACTTTTTATGCATTTTTTTCTTATACGAGCCAATTTTAGTGTTCTATTTCATTACAACGTCCATCTTCATGTTGCAATTACTTTAACTTTTTCTGTTAGCTGCCAGTATAATCATCCTAACCTGTTGTGTTGCACTGAAGTACGAAAGGGAAAGAAATTCTAAAGGGAAGGAGTGTATGAGGAGTATTGTAGTTATGTTTGGCAGCCTTATTTTCTTACATTACAATTTAACATCTTAAGCCAAACCGCAGTATTGTATTCATAACGC
>NC_066509.1:31620402-31667880 GCF_024679095.1 Eriocheir sinensis | reverse complement strand
AGGCTTCCGTTGCCCCCCTGCCCATCCTTACCTGCTTGCCCCCCCCATCCCTTCCCTTCCCTTCCCCCTTCCATACCTTTCCCACCTTCCCTTCCCTTCCTTTCCCTTCCTTTCCTTTCACTTCCCTTCTTCCCTTCCCTTTCTTTCTTTCCTTCCTCCCTCCCTCCACCTTTCCAGCCTTACCTGCCACCACTCCTCCCCTTCCCCATACTGACTTATTTGTGCCACCCTTCCTCCTGTCTTCCCCTTCCCTTCTCCCGACTTTTCACGCTTTGTGCACATGTACTTTTTTTTCTACTTGGAAGCACAAACTAATTTTTTTTTTACATTAGGTATACTCCTTTTATTCACTTTTTTTTTTACCTGCCCGGCCTCGGTTACCTGAGGAGTACAATACAGACAGACTTTGTGCTCCAATTATTTTTTCCTCACCACCAAGGTCAACATTTTTTTTTCCAACTTTTGTACTTTTTTTCTTGTCCGTAACGTTCGCACAGTTCCGTAGTTTTTTTCCTCCTCCGTGCAGCGCTGCGGTGTTTTTTCCTCGTGTGTGACTCGTGCTGCTCTGTTTGGTCCGCCTTAACTTGTTCCGTTAATAACTTTCCGTGCGTGTGTTTTACATTTAGACTTTACTTGAACATGGTCTGGAAGGGACGAGTTTATGTGCGTTCTCGTGTTTTTCTTTTATGTCTGTGTGTGTGTGTGTGTGTGTGTGTGTGTGTGTGTGTGTGTTCATGTATCGTTATCATGTGTTTTCTGTTTGCATCTTTGCTGTATGTTCGTAGGCTTGTGCTTTTAACTAGAATTTTGTTTCTTTTTGTTTGCTAAGAGTATATATTGATTGTCTTGTTTGTGTGTATTTGTGTTTCTTTATGATTTTTGGTGTGTCTTCGCCTCCCTGTGTTTTTTTTTCTTAACCAGGAACCAAAACCTCCACAAATATGCAAGATTTTATCGTGGATACTTTATCGTCATATCAAATAATTACAAAAGTATAAAATTGAAGTAGGTGTGTGTTGGCGAGAGAACTTTAAATATTCAGAAAGTTCTACACCAAAGATTGCATTTTTTTTTCTTTTACAGGAGAAAGGTGGGTTGTGTGTGCCGCCAAGTCGCCGCGTCATGTACGTAAGTGTTGAAGTGTGTGTGTGTGTGTGTGTGTGTGTGTGTGTGTGTGTGTGTGTGTGTGTGTAATTCACCTCTTGGTCTGCTGCGGGTCTCTCTCGAGACAGCCAGCCGTTCCCCTACGGAAGAGCACAGAGCTCGTAGTACCAATCTTGTGTGTGTGTGTGTGTGTGTGTGTGTGTGTGTGTGTGTGTGTGTGTGTTTAAAGGTTGATGGCATGACAAAATCAGCAACCACGTCAAAAGGAATATCTGGGAAACTAAACTAAACAATCGGTAAAGAAAACGAAACTTTAGCAACATTTCCCCGCTGTCTCAAGCACCGTCACAATGCATCCATCAGCTCCACCTCTTCCTCCACTGCCACCCAAACAACACACGCGTCTCTTCCTCCACCTCCTCCATCTCTTCTTTCTTTTCCTCCACTTCCACCGCCACTCAACCACCACCTCTATCTCTTCCACCACCTCCCCTATCACATCCCTTCCACCTAGCCACCATATTCATTTCTCCCTCCACCTCCTTCACTACCTCCATTTATTTCTCCATTTTACCCACCACCCAATTACCTCCTATTTTCATTCTTCCACTTCCTCCACCATCACCACCCCCATCTCTTAAAATTCCCTCTCGTCCACCCTTTCGCCATGCGGTCACCGAGCGGAGTGACGGGTGACAGTGTATCAGATGGGTGGGAAGGTGGATGACTAGGGTGTGTGTGAAGCGGGTGACGGGAGAATGTAAGTGAGTCGGATTAATGGGTGAGAAAGTAGGGAGACATGGAAGGTTGGGAGGAAGGGGGTGAAGGGACAGGGGAAGGGGAGCAGTATTCGTGGGAGGTGTTCGTTTTCATTGTTGTTCATAATTGACGCGTGGATACCTTTTCTTTGGGCCCGTGCTGAGAGAGAGAGAGAGAGAGAGAGAGAGAGAGAGAGAGAGAGAGAGAGAGAGAGAGAGAGAGAGAGAGAGATAATTATGTATCACTCCACCACAAAAGACAAAAAGAGTATCCAAGACACCATTTTCTTTCTTCTGTTTACTCACGAGAGAAATAAAACGGAAAAAAAAGGGATAAGGAGGAAGGAGATGTGTTTCGAAGGGGTGGCTCAAGTGGTCTCCGGGGCACACTTTACGTCGTCTGCTTCGCGGCTACACAATCTATATCCATTATCATATTCCCGTCCTCTTAACTTACATGAAGCGTGTGATTCACGCATGTGAATAATAAAGGCATAAAGGTGAATGATGTACTTTTCTTAGATTATTTGATTTTTAATATATTTTTGAAAAATTATATAATTGTTATTTATTTATTTATTAAACTTAATTTACTTTAATCAAATTTTTCCTTTGCTTGATGTTTTCTTTTTCTTTTCATTATTTTCTGCTTTTATCTAATTTTCTTTGTGTTCTTTTAATATCATCCTTTTTTGATGTTCCTTGGTCTGGATGAGCCTCTTTCACCCCAGAAAAGACTCACCCATGATTCTGGATGTTAGTCAGGGCCGAAAGGTGGATGATTTGTCTATATATTTCTTTTTATCGACATGATTCCATATTTTCATTTTTTTGGTGTTCTTTATCTATATTTTCCTTCTTTTATTCTTTTTCTAAATTTCGCCTTTACTCTGTTGTTGTTTGTGTTCTGTCCTCTTTCCTTGGTGTTCTCTCGTATCGCCTTTTCTTGGTGCTGTGTGCGGGTACTCCTGAGTCTCCTTCACCCCAGGAATGACCCACTCATACCAACACACAACACCACACGCCTTAATGCTAGAGTTGTTTGCCTTTTGGCCTGTGATTTTTCTTGTTTATTTTTGTAGTTGATGAGATGACACGATATTTTCCTTTCATCGATGTTGTAGTTCTATATTATCATTTTTTTGGTGGTGTTTTTCTGTATCTTCTTTCTTCTTTTATTTTCTTTCTTTATGATTACTTTTCTGGTATTGTTTATATTTTATCCTCTTTTTCTTGGTGTTTTCTTCAATCGCCTTTTCTTGGTGCTGTGTGCTGGTACTCATGAGTCTCCTTCACCCCAGAAAAGACCCACTCGTCCCAGCATACGACACCAAACGCCTTCTCTTTTTATTCTGTTTCTATATCATTCTTATTCCTGGTGTTATTTCTGTTCTATCCTCATTTCTTGTTGTTCACTTCTATCGCCTTTTCTTGGTGCTGTGTGCTGGTACTCATGAGTCTCCTTCACCCCAGAAAAGACCCACTCGTCCCAGCATACAACACCACACTCCTTCTCTTATTCTTTTCTATATCATTCTTATTCCTGGTGTTGTTTCTGTTTTATCCTCATTTCTTGTTGTTCTCTTCTATTGCCTTTTCTTGGTGCTGTGTGCTGGTAGGGTAAGTCTCCTTCACCCCAGAAAAGACCCACTCATACCAACACACAACACCACACGCCTTAATGCTAGATTTTTTTGGCTTTTTTGTCGTTTTGTGATTTTTTTGTTCATTTTTGTAGTTGATGAGATGACACGGTAGTTTCCTTTTATCGATGTTGTGGTTCTATATTATCATTTTTTGGTGGTCTTTTTCTATATCTTCCTTCTTCTTTTATTCTCTTTCTATATGATTCTTTTTCTGGTAGTGTTTTTGTTCTATCCTTTTTCTCGGTGTTCTCTTGCATCGCCTTTTCTTGGTGCTGTGTGCTGGTGTGGGTAAGTCTCCTTCACCCCAGAAAAGACTAACTCATACCAACACACAACACCACACGCCTTGATGCTAGATTTTTGTCTTTTTCTGATTTTTTCTGTTGTTTTTGTTGAGATGACACGATTGCCTTCAGTACCTTCCTTCTACAACGTGTAACGAACGTGTCATTACTTGGGTCGTCTGGTTATTGAGATGGTCAGTACTGTCTTGCTGGCCCCGCCCCCCGCCCCTGGACCCTCGGGATCTCCAGCACCGCCATGAACGCCCCGGGGGAGCCGAGGCGCTCTGCCGGGACTCCTGGGCCCTGCGACGCTCGCCAGGAAGACCTCGGGCCCCCTGACGCTCCCCAGCCCCGCCGAGGCGAGGAGGGTTGGAGCAAGACTTGCCTCTTAAAACCACCAGACGGGAATATTAAGTTAGTCGAAAATACCGTGAAGGCGCCGATCACGGAGTTTGTCGGATCCGGGATGGCAGAACGAAGGGCCGAAGGAGCGTGACAGATCATCCTGAGAAGTGACCTTGGAATGGTTTCCGGGGCAGAATCCGTTTGTCTCTTTCCTTCTTGCTTCCCTTTTTGCTTGTCTTTTTCATTTTCTCTCTCTCTCTCTCTCTCTCTCTCTCTCTCTCTCTCTCTCTCTCTCTCTCTCTCTCTCTCTCTCTCTCTCTCTCTCTCTCTCTCTCTCTCTCTCTTAAACAATATAGTAATTGTAGTAGTAGTAGTAGTAGTAGTAGTAGTAGTAGTAGTAGTAGTAGTAGTATAAATAGTAGTTAGACCAAATCTGAGTATTGTTTCGTGTCTGTCAGGTCTTGATATGCCTTAACTACGCATAACCACGGCCCGGCGGACATAGAATCATAAGAGGGCAAAGGACGGAGCGTAAGAGTAATTACTGGGCTGCAAAGTTGGAACTGGGAAGGGAGGGGTGAGTTATCATTAGACTGAAAGTGTCTGGGATGAAGGCAGGAAGAATGGGAAAAGAGGAGAGGAAGGAGGAGCTGAGAGGGAGAAAAGGAAGGAAAGGAAGGTCGAAAGGGGATTGAAGAAGGAAAGGAGGAAGAACAAACAGTAGAAAACGGAGGGAATTTAGGAGGGAGAGAAAAACATTAAGAAACGAGAATGGGAAGGAATAATGGAGATGAACGGGAGGTAGAAAATGTGAGAGGGAGGGAAAAAGAGTAAGTTGGATGAGAAACGAAAAAGAGAAGAAGGAGGAAGGGGAAGGAGCGGGAAGATAGAAAAGGGAATGAACAGGAAAAGGAAGAACGAGAAGTAAAAACAGGAGGGAACTTTGGAGGAAACGAGGAAAGAAAGGAATAATGGAGATGAACGGGAGGTGGATAATGTGAGAGAGAGGGGAGTAAGGTGAATGAGGAACAGAGAAAAGAGAAGAAGAAATGAGAAGAAATACGAAGTGGAAGGGAAGGAGTAGAGTGAGGATGCATTCAAAGGTATGACGAATTGTTGATTGGTGCGTGTGCGCGTGCGTGTGTTTGTGTGTGTACATGTGTGTGTGTGTGTGTGTGTGTGTGTGTGTGTGTGTGTGTGTGTGGGGGGGGGGGGGCGTGATGCGTGTCTAATAATTCACTGGCTTACAATTTTTTTTTCTGCTGGCCTAAGTTTGAGACCTGTTCTTGGGTAATTTGGGGTCACTGATTTTAAAAATGACAATAGCTTTTTCCATCATGTCAAGTTTTTTTTTTCTATGGGCTGGTCCATATTGGCCCCACCCATGGCTACAAGATATATCGTAGGTAATCATATATGTTGATATTTATTTTATCTATGTATTTAGACATTTATTTTTCTATCTAGTCACACGTAGATTAATAAATATATTGTATCTGTTAAAAGCGAAGGGTGCTCTACAGTATGATCCTCATGAATGGAGACTCTTTATAGATAGTTCAAAGAAGAGTTTAAAATATGTATTACTCCTACTGGTCACTCTGTGCATTTAAAAGGGAATCCTGATCACATTAACACTGTATTAGATTTACTCAAGTATGTTAACACAAATTTGTCATATGTGTGGATCTGAAAATGGTCAACGTTTTACTCGGCCAACAAGGAGGGCATACAAAATATCCGTGTTTCCTGTGTTTATGTTACTCGGCCAACAAGGAGGGCATACAAAATATCCGTGTTTCCTGTGTTTATGTTACTCGGCCAACAAGGAGGGCATACAAAATATCCGTGTTTCCCGTGTTTATGTTACTCGGCCAACAAGGAGGGCATACAAGATATCCGTGTTTCCCGTGTTTATGTTACTCGGCCAACAAGGAGGGCATACAAAATATCCGTGCTTCCTGTGTTTATGTTACTCGGCCAACAAGGAGGGCATACAAAATATCCGTGTTTCCTGTGTTTATGTTACTCGGCCAACAAGGAGGGCATACAAAATATCCGTGTTTCCCGTGTTTATGTTACTCGGCCAACAAGGAGGGCATACAAAATATCCGTGTTTCCTGTGTTTATGTTACTCGGCCAACAAGGAGGACATACAAAATATCCGTGTTTCCCGTGTTTATGTTACTCGGCCAACAAGGAGGGCATACAAAATATCCGTGCTTCCTGTGTTTGTTACTCGGCCAACAAGGAGGGCATACAAAATATCCGTGTTTCCTGTGTTTATGGGACAGCCGAGCGAAAGACAAACTGTGGGAACAGAAACTCTGGCCGGTTAAAAAAAAAGTTTGAGTGTTGGGAAGAAGAATATCATGCAGCAACCCCTTGTTGAGAGAGAGAAAATCATCTTCCCTGCCCTTCATATTAAACTAGGACTAATGAAGCAGTTTGTCGAAGCTCTTAATGTGGAGGGTGACTGTTTCAAATTCATATGTACAACAATTCCGTCGTAATGGATCGCAAGATCTTTCTTGTCGCAACAAATCGCACTTCTCGGGTGGCGACCGAGCTGAGACTCCAACATTTTCGGTATCGCAGTTAGTTGCGGAGGCAAGATCGCAGGGTGATCCCATCATTAGACTCCTCTCTCTGTCCAAAGGCTGTGTAGTGGAGCCCTCCACATGAGATGCATAGGTTTATATATATATATATATATATATATATATATATATATATATATATATATATATATATATATATATATATATATATATATATATATATATATATATATATATATATATATATATATATATATATATATATATATATATATATATATATATATATATATATATATATATATATATATATATATATATATATATATATATATATATATATATATATATATATATATATATATATATATATATATATATATATATATATATATATATATATATATATATATATATATATATATATATATATATATATATATATATATATATATATATATATATATATATATATATATATATATATATATATATATATATATATATATATATATATATATCTCTCTCTCTCTCTCTCTCTCTCTCTAAAACCTATCCATCTACATATCTGTTTATCTCTCTCTTCATTTCTATCATTTAACTTCCTTTCTTCTTCCTCTTTTATGGACTGGGTACTGGGCAGAGTTGTGGACCAGAGTCATTGCGGAGCATCCATTGGCAATACCAGGGTCACTGACCTTGTTTTTGCTGATGATGCAGTAATCCTGGCGGAGTCGCTGGAGGTTTTGGTGATGGCTCTCGAGGCACTGCACGAGGAGGCGAGGCCCATGGGACTTCAGGTCCTCTGGGCCAAGACCATGGTGCAGGTGTTTGGAGGCATGCTGGATGACAGTGCAGTATGTTCATGCGTGTGGCGAGGACGTTGAGATCTCAGAAAGTTTCACGTATCTTGGTAGCGTAATTCATAACAACGGTGAGTCTCGCCAGGAAGTCTTACGGCTGACTGGTCTGGCCCACGGTGTTATGGACTCGCTGAACACGAGTATATGGCGTTGTCGGTACCTGTGCAGAAGGACAAAGATCCGGATCTTCAAGTCCCTTGTGCTCCCTGTCTTACTCTATGGTTGTGAGACATGGACACTAAATGGGGACTTGGAGAGGCGGATTGATGCCTTTGGTAATAAGTGTCTACGCAGAATCATGGAATATCGCTGGAATGACTTTGTGTCAAACCGGCGACTACTCCGTGCGACTGATTCGACATATAATACCTGCATAGTCCGTCAACGCCAACTCCGGCTATACGGGCACGTGGCACGTTTTTCGGAAGCTGATCCTGCTCATCGGGTTGTCTCTGTAAGAGACAATCGTGAGTGGAGGAGGCCAAGGGGACGCCCACGGAGTTCGTGGCTTAAACAAGTCGATAGATCCTGCCGGGAGGTACTCGGGTTGGGAAGGGGGCCTGCATGGAGACTCGCCCGGAGGGACCCCCGGGCCTGGCGTCGTAGGGTGGGCGCGGCGACGCGCCCCCCCGGCGTATGCCCCTATTGATTGATTGATTGATTCTTCCTCATCTTTTCGTTCCATCCTTAGCCAAAAAAAAAAAAAAAAAACGTAACAGGAAAGAGGTAAAGTTCGAGCTTCTTTTCTCTCCTCTCTTCTCACCTCGGCTTTCTCGCCTCATCATCATCATCATCATCTCGCCTCCCTTTCACCCACCTTCTCGTCTCCTCACCTGCCCCTCGTCTCCTTCCAATCCTTACACAGGAAAAGCAGGAGCTAGAGAGGAATAAGGTAACTCTTTCCTTGTCTCTCTTCTCACCTTGTCTCCTTCTCATCTCCCCACCTCTACCACACCTTCTTCCCCTCATCTCCTCCTCCTAACCTTCATCCAAGAAAAGCAGGAAGAGGCAGGAATAGGTGACCTCAGACCTCCCTTTCTCCCCTGTCTTCTCACCTTCTTTCCTCTCTTCTCACTTTCCTTCTTTCCTCTTTTCACCTTCTCTTCTCACGTGTCCTTCATCTCCTTTTTCCAACTCTCACACAGTATAACCAGGAACAGAAGGAGTAGGTTAACTCTGAACTCCTTTAATCTCTTCTCACTCATTTCCTCTACTCTTTTCACCTTTTTCCCTCTTCTCTTCTCACCTTATCTCCTCACCTGTCCCTCATCTCGTAACCCTCGCCCATGAAAACCATTAACAAGGAAGGAATAGACGAATTCTGAGCTCCTTTTCTCTTCCCTCTTATCACCTTCTTCCCCCTCATCTCTGCTCACCGTGTCTCTTCTATTTCCACCTTGCCTCTTTACCTGCCCCTTATCTTCTCTGTCCAACCCTCACACAGGAACACCAGGGAGAGGAAGGAATAAATGAACTCAGAGCTCCTTTTGTCTCCTCTCTTCTTACTTATTCTTTCTCCTCACCTGCTGCTCCTCATCTTCTCCTCACCTCCTCTTTCTCCTCTTTCACCCAAGAACAGGAATACGTATAGATGAACTCAGAGCTCATTTTGTCTCCTCACTTCTAACCTTCATCTCTTCACCTCCTCATATCCTCACCTCTTGCTCCTCATCTCCTCACCACCTTTCTCCTCATCTCCTTTTCATCTCTTTTACCAACGAACAGAAAGGAATAGGTGAACTCAGACCTCCTTTTATCTCCTCACTTCACACATTCATCTCCTCTTTACCTCCTCATCTCCTTCCTCACCCAAGACCATTAAGGACTAGGTTAAATCTGACCTCCCTTCCTCTCCTCCCTCTCACCTTCTTGTCCCCGAGCTGCCTGACGCCGCAGGTGAGGTTGGCCGGGATGCCCACAGGTGTGGTGACCTCGACGGACGTGGGCAGGAAGTAAGGACAGGTGGGACACAGTTGATCCGCCTCCACGGTTCTGTGGGCGGCACCTGCGGAGGGAGAGGGGGGGAGGGGTTAGTTTGGTGTGGGAGGCAGCGGTGTGAGGGTTGGAGGAAGGAGGGAGGGTAAAGGGGAAAGGGGGAGGGGGTTGTTTGGTGTAGGAGGCAGGGGTGTGGGGGGGGTGGAGGGGGAGGAGGTAGAGAGTGGGATAGGGATTGGGGAAGAAGAAAGGGTTGGGCAACATCTGTGAGGTGGTGAGGCTGGTTGTGCGTAGGTTTGTGGGCTGGAAGAATGGAGGGGAAACTTTGGGGAGAGAACGTAAGGGAAGAATGGAGGGGAAACTTTGGGGAGATAACGTAAGGGAAGAGTGGAGGGGAAACTTTGGGGAGAGAACGTAAGGGAAGAGTGGAGGGGAAACTTTGGGGAGTGAACGTAAGGGAAGAGTGGAGGGGAAACTTTGGGGAGAGAACGTAAGGGAAGAGTGGAGGGGAAACTTTGGGGAGTGAACGTAAGGGAAGAGTGGAGGGGAAACTTTGGGGAGAGAACGTAAGGGAAAAGTGGAGGGGAAACTTTGGGAAGAGAACGTGAGGGAAGAGTGGAGGAGAAACTTTGGGGAGAGAACGTAAGGGAGAGAGAGAGAGAGAGAGAGAGAGAGAGAGAGAGAGAGAGAGAGAGAGAGAGAGAGAGAGAGAGAGAGAGAGAGAGAGAATATCACACACACACACACACACACACACACACACACACACACACACACACACACACACACATACACACACACACACACACATCATTATTATCTAAGTATCTTCTGCCTGCAGTTATCTCCTTTTCTTCCTCTTTTTCTCACCTTGTTTTCATTCTCACAATGACAAAAAATAAACACAAAGGATATTCTCAAAGCTTCTCCTTTGAACCCTAATAGATGATCGCATTCTAAACTCTCCCTTCTTAAGAAATGTCATTCACTTCCACTTCAACCTACGTCAGTTTCTAAACGGTTTCTCGTCCTATTTGAATTCCACATCCTTCCCTTCGAATTCCTTTCTTCTTAACGCATCTGCACAAACATATCTGCACCATAATGTTACTGAAAGGGAGAATTGTTGTTTTGGGCGGCGCTACTAACCCTTAGCAGTGGTTCATAGGCAGCTCGTAAGGACTAGAGTCTGGCATAATGATATTGTTGTAATTGATGTCGAGGGAATGGCTGAGGAAGGGAGAGCTTGGAGTACGGGCGTAAGCTTCGTTAAACCTCTTTGGCAACTCACGCGAGGCTTTGTGTTGTGATGTGAGGCGCTGAGTGTTGTTTGATAGATAGATAGATAGATAGGTAACTTTATTGTCAGTTTGCAACATTGCAATGCATACAAATTGAAATTCTTTGTGGCTAGAGCTCCGTATTACAATAGGTTCCTATAAAAGATATAAAATTACTAAAAATGTTAAGTTGATAGAAATATAAAATTACTAAAAAAGATGTGAAGTGTTTCTACAGCTACACATAAGAACACAATAAACGCACAATCAATCACAGGGCCCATCACACTTTCACACATTCTCACAAGTAATTTATCACCCAGTCACTATCATGTCTTCAAATGATTAAATAGTACGATGATTTTTTGGTACAAACGATTTTTTATATGATTGTGTCCGTGCGCTGGGTGGGCAGAGCTAACCTTCTGCCGGACCTAAGGAATGTGTAGCAGGAGTGGAGGCGATGAGTTACATCAGTCATGATTCTGTCAACCTGTTTCATTGTTCCTTCCTGATGAAGCTTGTCGATTGAATTTACTTATGCACCTAACTTCCTCGATTTACCTACGATCCTTATAAGCATATTCTTTTCCCTAGATGTTAATCTACCAAACCAAGTGGTTAAAGAAACCCTTATTATTGACTCTATAGTGGAACCGTAGAAGAGACTAATTATCTTTTTATCTGTGTAAATTTTTCAAAATGCGTAAAACATGAAGCCTTTCATTGCATTTCTTCACTACCACGTTGGTATTTGCGCTACCTTTTAATTCACGGTCAATCATAAAACCCAAATATTAATATTGTTGTACCTTCTCTACAGATTCTTCATCAATTAAAATGGGATCAGGTACGCGACGTCAGTCAATTAACATTTCTTTGGTTTTCTTTACGTTTAGTTCCAGAAAATTTGATTTGCACCAATCAGCAAAAAGGCGAACCTGGGCTAGGTACTCATCACACTCGTCATTTGATATTTTACCAACAGTTACCGAGTCATCGGCATATTTTATTATTGTGCAATTACTAAAAGCACATCTACAATCGTCTGTGTATAAGCTAAAAAGGACAGGCGGCATGACACAACCTTGAGGGGCTCCTGTATTAGTCACTATTATTTTGGACTTCACATTGCCCAACGTGGTATATTGAGGTCTCTTGGTTAAAAAACAAAAAATCCACCCTAAAACATAGCCATTTACTCCTATCCCCCTCAATTTGTTCAGCAGGATGTGAGGTTGGATGATATTGAATGCAGAGCTAAAATCTACAAACAAAATCCTTGCTTGTGTATTCTGTTTATCCAGATGTTTACTAATATCGTTCACTAGGGTTAAACTTGCATCCTGAACACTTCTATTTTTACAATAAGCAAACTGCATTTGGTCCCTAGTATTGTCTACAATATTACATAAAAAAAATTTTAATATGTCCTCTAAGCATTTCATTATATTTGAAGTTAGAACAACAGGCCTAAAATCATTAAAAACTTTGGGAAATATCACTCTGGCAATAGGTTTAATTTCTGACTCTTTCCATTTGGTGGGCACCACGCCCTGGTCTATGGAGTCCAGAAACAGTGTTCTCAGCACTGGTACTAGTTGTTTTGCACAACACTTGAGTGCCCTGGCTGGCACGCCGTCAGGCCCCGCAGCCTTGTCGGTTCTGATCCTCTTCAGGGATTGAAGTACACGTTTGCTTGTCTAACTGACTTACTCGTCCTTTATGTTTTTATACTTTTGTTACGGTAGCCTCTTTATCTCCTTCCGCACCCCCTCCCCTGTCTTTTGTTTCTATCACATTGTATTGTACTAATGTTCCTACCCTCACAATCAATCAATTATATCCTAACTCCCTCTTCTTCCCTCCTGTCTCTTTGTTTTCCCTTTCTATCTCATTTCATCCCTTCATTCCCTCGGTCTAGAAATCACTTCCTGCACCTCTTCATTCCATTTTATCTACCTAAATGGTTTCCTTTCTGTATCTCTATATGTCTATCTCTGTGCCTCCTGTGTTTTATCCGCCTCCTATCTAACCTATCTTCAGTATTCTCCCTCGCACTGTCTCCCGTTTTTTATTACTCTTCTTCCTCTCTCTGCCTTCCACGAATATCCATTTCTTTTATTTCCATTTTTTTTCTCTTTCTTCCTCCATCTCTAACTTCCTACGAATATCCCTCGCTCTTCCTTCCTCTCGCCTACCTATGCATCTTCCTTACTCTCCACCTGCCTGCCTACAAGTTTCTCCCTCTCCCTGTCTCCATTTTTTCCCGGCGCTTCTCCTCCCACGCTCTTTCCGGTCCGCGCCTCCCGTTTTCCACTCGACAGTATGACGGGGGGTTCCTGGATATTTATGGCCGTCCACTAAACCATTTGTTTTATTAGTTTTTCAATGTGTTTTTACTTTGATGAATTTTTGTTTTATTTTTTGTGTGTTTGTTGAGGGCTGTTTTGTCATTGTCATTGGATTCTAACTAAAGTATTTAACTATTTTAATAACCTTTTGTATTTTTTTTCCTTTTTTTTTGTGGCTTTAATTGCGTTCACTAATCTTTCTTTGCTGTTTCATTCTTTCTTTTTTGTAATGTAAGTCTTTTTTCATCCTCTTGTCGATGCTGTTTCTCATATTCTTTTTGTCTTCCACTAAACTGTTTTCCTTAGTTTTCTCACTTTTTTCCACTCAATAATGTTTTTTTTCCCTTTTTTTCTGAATTAACGTCTCTAGTGGGTACTACCTTAGCATTGTTGTATGACTGCTTTCTACTTTATTTCTTTAATGTTTTCCTTTTCTGTTGTTCAGCACCTGGTGGATGCAAGTTGATTGTGTTTGTTTTCTTTTTTGCTTTAGTCTTTGTTGGTCTGGTGCATCAGGTGTCCGGTGAATGCATTTTGAAATCTCTTGTTTTTTTTGTGTGTGTCATTCTAACGCTGTCACTGTCCTCCTTCCTGAACATTTCATCATTCGTTTCTTTTTGTTTTTAGAGGGTAAAAGTCCGCACGTGTTTTTTTCTTTTTCTTTTTGTTTTAACTTTCATGTTTTTTAGTTCTTGCCGTGCTGTTGCTATGGTTGAGGGAAGGGAGGCGAAGGTTTGCACTTGTTTCTTCTTTTATTGTGTTCATTATTACTGATAGTTATTTTGTATCTCCTAAGTACTCTGTTTGTTTTCTTTGTGTGCATTTATCCGTTCTTATTTTCTTTCTATCCTCCTCCCTGACCCTCACTAGTCAAGGTTTTGGTGTAGCGAAGCCTGAAACGTTTCTTGCCGTACACGACCCCGCTGGCAGAGAGAGAGAGAGAGAGAGAGAGAGAGAGAGAGAGAGAGAGAGAGAGAGAGAGAGAGAGAGAGAGAAGCACATGTACCTACTTTGACAGAGTCAAAATTAGATAGATAAGCGGACAGACACAGGCAGAAACGGAAATGAGAGTTAAATGAACCTTCAGACAGACAGACGGACAGACTAACCGGATGACTGACCGCCAGATTGCCTGACTAACAGACTAACGAAGCAGCGAACAGAGACACACGAAAATGTTTAATACGAAGCAAAATAAAATATGAAACGAGTTAAAAAAATTAAAGGAAAGAGATGAGGGCTAGATGAATACGAAAGTGACACACACACACACACACACACACACACACACACACACACACACACACACACACACACACACACACACACACACACACACAGAGATACACACACACACGGAAGGAAAAAGAAAGAGCAAGTGATACAGAAAACTGGGTCTGGGTTTCCTCTCTATTTCTCTTCCTTCCTTCCTTCCTTCCCGCGTCAGGAGGAAATAAATAACTCGAGGGACAAATCTTGGCCTGTTTCGTAAACACCTCACACTTTCTCTCTCTCTCTCTCTCTCTCTCTCTCTCTCTCTCTCTCTCTCTCTCTCTCTCTCTCTCTCTCTCTCTCTCTCTCTCTCTCTCTCTCTCTCTCTCTCTCTCTCTCTCTCTCTCTCTCTCTCTCTCTCTCTCTCTCTCTCTCTCTCTCTCGTCTGCTTCCATAATTTTGTCTTTCCTTAATCTCTTTACTTGCTTTCCCTTGTTCTTTTTCCTTTTTCCTAACATTTTTTTTATTCTTCCCACGGTGTCTTTTTCTCCCCCTTTTTTTTCCCTCTCACTCTTGTTTATTCGTTTCCGTTTTTTTTTTCTTTCATCGCAAACTTTTTTTCGCTTCTCACTTGCACTTCTTTCACGTCCTAGGTTTTCTTTCCTCCCATTTTCTGCAACGCTTCTACCTCCATTAGTTCGCTTTCTCTCTTGTCTTGATATTCTGTCCGTCTTCTATTTATATATATATATATATATATATATATATATATATATATATATATATATATATATATATATATATATATATATATATATATATATATATATGTTTTGTTTGTTTTCTTCTTTTATTTTTTTTCTGTTCCTGTGCCTCCATTTGTCTCTTCTCTCCTTTTTCTTCTTTATAAATCGTTCCGTCCTTTTGTCTCTTCAACAGTTCGCAATTTATCTTCCAGCAGCCTCTTTATCTCCTTGCCTTTCCTCATGTCTTTGCTTTTCTTTGTGTTCTGTTCTTTATCACTTATTAATGAACTTTTCGTTTCCTCCCTGTTTTTTAGCCTTCCCGTTTTCCCTGTCCTTTGTCTCTTTCTTTTCTTCTCCCTCTCCTTGTGGTGATGCTTCCCCCTTCTCCTCCTTTCTTTATTTATCATCTAACTTTCCTTCTTCTTACTCCCCATTCTCACATCCATCTGCTTACTTTCCTCTCTTTTTCCTTCCTCATCTTCCACTCTTTTTACTTTCGCTTCTTCCTCTCCCCTTACTCTCTTTCTCCCCATCTTCAACACTTTCTCCCTCCATCTCTCCCTCCTCCTCACTCCTCCTCTTACGCTTTATCTGCCCCTCCTTTTCTTTCCCATCTTCCACTCTTATCTCCACCTCTCAACCTTCTTCCCCCTCACTCTTTTCCTCCACATCTTCGACACTTTCTGCTTCCATCGCCCCATTCCCTCCCCGTTCCCCTTCTTCTTACACTCCATCCTCTTCCTCTCCTCTCCCTCCTTCCACATAATTTACTTCCACTTTCGCATCACTCCCTTTTCCTCCTCTTGCTCTCACTTCCTCCCTATCTTCAACACCCTCTGCTCACCCTTTCCACCTCTCCCCCTCCGCCCTCTTACCCCTCTCTCCCTCCCTCCCCTTTTTCCTGCATGAGTGACTAGGCAGGTGCAGGCCGCAGCCAGAGCCAGACGCCAAGTGCTGGAAGTCGACGTTTGGGCGTCTTTACTGTTGCCTTTCTGCAGATCAAGGCTTGAAGAGAGAGGAATATATGTGTGTGACCCTTTGTATTTGGAGTGCCCCCCCCCCCACCCATCCTCCCGTTGAAAAAAGGAGAATGGCGAGCTATATACTATGTGTCCGTTTGTGTTATCCTTTCATTCACCTCTTCCACTTTACATTTCCAAAGTAGACAAAAAATATATATATATATATATATATATATATATATATATATATATATATATATATATATATATATATATATATATATATATATATATATATATGTGTGTGTGTGTGTGTGTGACCCTTTGTATATGTAGCACCCCGTCCTTCCCCACTCTCCACCGTCCTCCTACTACTTGAGAAAAAGAGGATTGAAAAATATATATGTAACCGTGTATATTATCTTCCCCTCCATCTCTCCCACCTTTCATTTCCTTAGAAGAAAAGTATATGAGTAACCCTTTGTATATGTTGTTGCTCCCCTCATCTCTCACCAACCGAAGGAAGATGTGAAATGTATATAAGACCTTTTATATTAACTTTGCCTCCGTCTCTTCCAGCGACATTTTATCTTTTCCTCTACTCCGCTTTTTTCTGCCTTTAAGTAATTTATCTTTCTTTGGTCTTTATATTATCAAGTACCTGTCTCCCTCCCTTCCCCGGCCATCACACGTAAATAATGAAAAAGAAAAAGTGGAAAATAATTATACATATACAGTTTCCAAATTACCTTTACGTGACATTCCTTGCGCCCCTTCAAACAGAGCTATACAAAACTGGGGAAAGTCGGAGAGGAAAGAAGGTAAGAAGAAATAGAAGGGGTAAGCATGTAGCGTAAAATACATTCAAAGAGGTAAGACGAAGAAGGAATAGGAAAAAAATATAGAGAGGGTAAAGGGCAAATTAGAGAGAGCACAGGAATAGGGAGGGTGGAGGGGAGGGGAAGGGAAATTGACTATGAATAAATAGAGAAGAGCGAGGGCTAGGGAAGGGACACGGAGGAAGGGGAGGGAGGAGGAGGAGGGGAAGGGTCTATTGTGGTGTCAGGTAGAGGAGAGGGAGGATGGATGGGGCGATGGGGAGTACGTGAATACCAGGCGACTGTGATCTGTGGTGATAGGGAGATGGGAAGGGAAGGGAGAGATGGGTGGAGTTAGGAATGGATTAAAATTAGGAGAATGAAGAGAGGGTGGGGAGTAGGACAGTGATGGGAGTTTTGTCGATAACAGAAATGGGAGGGAGGGAGGAGCGGGGGTTGAGGGGAGAGTGGAGAAGGGGAAAAGGGGAAGAAGGTCAGTGAGGGTGAGGTAAGGTAAGGTAAGGTAAGGTAAGGTAAGGTAAGGTACGGTAAAAGAGAGAGAGAGAGAGAGAGAGAGAGAGAGAGAGAGAGAGAGAGAGAGAGAGAGAGAGAGAGAGAGAGAGAGAGAATCATGGAGGAGCAGAGTTTAGGGGAGAGAGGGAGATGTAGTAGATAGGAAAAGAAAGGGAAGGAGAGGAGAGAGAGACAGTGAGAGGCGTGAGGGTAGAGAAGGGAGGGAGGGATAGAGTAGGGTCATGAGGGGGAGTAAGGGAAGAAGGTAGCGAAGTAATGGGGAAAGAGAGAGAAGAAGTGACAAAGGGAGAGGGGAGATGTGGTAGGAGGAAAGAGGAAAGAAAGAGGAGAGAGGAATGGGGATGTGTGGTGATGGGGGAGGGGAAAGGAAGAGGCGACAGAGGTAGAGAGGGAGGTTTGGCACGGGGAGGATTGAGGAAGGGAAAAGGGGACAGGGGAGGGGCATGGGAGGTGCGGTAAGGGGAAGGGTCAGGGAGAAGGGTACAAGGTGAGGGCGGGGCGGGTGAGCTCTCTCTGAACAGTGAAATACAGTCATGGCATTACAAGTGTGACAGTAGAAGCGGCGATAGCGGTGAATAATGTGTGTGTGTGTGTGTGTGTGTGTGTGTGTGTGTGTGTGTGTGTGTGTGTGTGTGTGTGTGTGTGTGTGTGTGTGTGTGTTATTCGCCTTCACCCTGTTTGCCACACACAAACCTTCCCTGCATTTCAACACATTCATTGGCGGTTGTGAAAGTGGAATTTTTTGTTTTCGTGTTGTTTCATACTGTTGCTGATTGATTTCTTAAATTGTTGTTCTTGCTCATATTTTTAGTTCTTATTTCTTACTGCTTTTTTTTTCTTATGTAGAGGTTTACTTTGTCACATTTCCAACTCAGCCCCCCCCCCAAAAAAAAAAAAAATCCCATTTCCCACGGCAATCACCACATCCAAACAGGTGTTATGCTTTTGGGGTGACCCTTTTTGGGTGACCCCAGTCCGTTAGTGGGCCAGGCATATTTTATTAAAAGTGGCTGCCTTGATACACGACTCTTGCTTGGACCATGCTGTCCCCGGTGCTCCTCTTGAACAAAGTCGCAGAAGTTAGGGTTGATTGAAGTTCTGGGCAATGTGTGTGTGTGTGTGTGTGTGTGTGTGTGTGTGTGTGTGTGTGTGTGTGTGTGTGTGTGTGTGTGTGTGTGTGTGTGTGTGTGTGTGTGTGTGTGTGTGTGTGTGTGTGCGTGCGCGCGCGCGCCCGTGGGCTGGTAAGTGTGCGCCAAACGTCCTCATTAGGCGGGGAACTATGCCTTAAAGCTGGCGTCACACGAGCACGAGCTCTTGCTGGCAGCTTTTGCTCGCGAGCAAGTCACTGTTGTCGTCACACTGACGAGCGACGAGGGGCGAGCGGCGAGCAACATTGTAAACAAAGCCTCAACCATGGCGCCTACTACACCTACACTTCGCATTACGGCTAAGTGTGCAGCTGTGACGGCATTACTTGCCGTTATTCAACGAGCTCAGAAGAAGAAAAGACGAGTCTGGGTTCGGTCATGGCTGAAGAGAAGGGAGGGAGACCCATGATGTGTACAACATCATAACATCATAACTTTCTTCAGCGTAGACTTACAGAAATCTTGATGGCTGTGGTCCCATAACTCGGGATGGTCCCTGACTCTTGCTATCAAAGAGTGTACAATGAAGGAGGACAAGTGAACTTTTGAACGAGGAGAGGTGGCCATGGCGAGTGTTTATATCAGCTGGCCTGGGCGGTCTTGGTCTTGGTCTTGGAAATCAAAATAAAATCCAACACTACTTTTCTCAACATTATAAAATATTACAAACACCGTCAAACATAAAAGGAGTATGTGAATAAGTTTTCTAATATTATGGGTATACGGATTCAATACACTAGATAATATATATTATTCACATATCGGTGCACCAAAGAGCTCATTTGACTGCCTGCTTGCGGCTCGCCGAGCTGCTCCCCGTCCAAGCGGCGAGCTAAACGCAGGAGCAAAAGCTTGGGAGCAAGCCATCCCTCCAGCAAAAGCTGCCAGCAAAAGCTCGTGCTCGCCAGATTTGGTCCAGTGTGAAGCCACCTTTACTCTCTACATGAAAAGAAGGATCAAAATCGCTGCCTGTGCCAACACTGCCGACCTTTTAACCTCCTTCCCTGTACCCTTTTTTTTTTCATTAAGGGGAGGAAAGGAAGGGGGGAGGGGTATTAGCCGCATCTGGCAGGTACTTTTCATTTGTTCTCCTGTAGGCCTACCCTTGTTCTACTTCCTTTGCCAGAGAAGAACAAGGAGTTTAATGCATGTTATAAAAAGTATAAAAGTAACTGGACGGCTGAGTAACCGTTCTCGGTAACAGATAGTACTGAAAAACAGCGAATAATAAAGAATACTGTACCGTTACTGAAGAAGTTAGAAAGATATTCTTTATGTAGAGCAGATATAAATAACTAGACAGATAGCACGGAAGCTGCTCTCAGTAACATCCTTCTGACGAAAACAAAGAAACAAGTAAAGAAGATAAGTAAAGAGAGACGGCTTACTGGTGCTCCGACGCCCGGAAGGCTTGGTGTTTAAACGCGCGGCGGAGTAATTAGGCTGTTAATTAAGTAATGCTGGACACGATGCCTAAACGGCTCTAAGTAACGGCCATCTAATGAGAATAAACGAACACACGGGAAATTATCTGACGAATAAATATCTCGTTGTCTAAATGGGAGTAGAGGTAATTAGGCAGTTACTGAAGTGGTGTTGTAGAGGAGTTATCATCATTATTATCATTACCATCATTATCATCATCTTAGCCGTTACTCTTCCACTGAATGATATACGCCATTCCTAACGCTGAGTTGTGTAGAAGTAACGGCTGAAGATGATGATGACGATGATGATGATATTTGCTCTGCGACGTCCCTTAATTTAACTTTTTTTTAATTCCCGTTGAAACAATACAAATAGTTCTCAGTAACAGACTATACTAAAAAAAAAAAAAAAAAACTAACAACTTCCAGAAACATACCAAAAACAATCGGGAACCGTCACCACGGGGCTTTTTGTTTCTTCTTTTTTCCTTTGAGCTGCCTCCATTACAGCGTATGAAAATACGTAGGTAGTCAAATGCCTTTACTGACTGAGGGAAAGTGAGGCAATTACTAACTCATTCTAAGTGGCGTTCCACTGGAGGAGAGATAAAACGCTCACTTCTAACGATAACAAAGTAAAATAAATATAAAAAAAGACTGATGCCTCGTTACAGAAGTGGATTAAAAGTTTGTTGATTAAAGGGAGGCATAAACAGTTAGACAATTCATTAAGTAACGCGGAGGAGAAGAGGAACACACATTGCTCCAGTAAAAGGTTTCACCTAAACAAATGAAATGGACCGGAAACGAAAAATAGAGCACATCAAACAGGAAAAAAACAGACAACGAAACAGAAACTGGAAAAAAGAAAACTGAACCATGTAAAGATCAAATAAAATATAGGAAATTGAACAACCGGAAAAGAAAAAAAGAAAAGAGAACATAACGAAAGGAGGAAGAAAAACAAAACCAAAGAAAAACGGTACCGTATTAGAAAAAGGAAAGGAAAGGAAAGACAAAGCAAAACAAAAATGACTAAGAAACAGAAAAATAGAGAAAATAAACAAAATTAAGTAATTTTATGAACCGAAACAAAATGAGAAAAAAAGAAAAGATCATGAAACAAAATAAAGTAAACAATGAGAAACCGGAACAACAATAAAAAGAAAAGGAATATGAATAATCAAGAAACTACAAAAAACACAAAGACGAAACAAAGACGTGAGAAAATAGAGAACGAGAAATGAGATACTGAGGAGCTAATGGTAAGAAACGTTTAGTTGTGAAATACTGGGCTATTTTGTACGCAGAGAGAGAGAGAGAGAGAGAGAGAGAGAGGAAAATGCCAAGACGAACATAACACACACACACACACACACATACACACACAGAGAGAGAGAGAGAGAGAGAGAGAGAGAGAGAGAGAGAGAGAGAGAGAGAGAGAGAGAGGGGAGAGCTTTACGGGGACAATTGGAAGGATGGAATGAGGATGTAAATGAAGGTGGGGGTGAGGAAGAAAGGAAGAACGATGAGCTTACAGGGAGGGGAGAAATTGGCCATGACAAGGAGAAGAAGAGAAAGAAGAAGAAAAAAATGAAGAAGAGGAAAAGAAGAAGAAGAAGATGAAGAAAATGATGGAGGAGGAGGAAAAAAAAGGGATAATTTGAAAGAAGATAATAATAAAAGTAGGACAGTAGAAGGAAGACAATAGCGGAAAATGAGGAGCTACAATACGAACTCGAACAAGAAAAAGAAAAGTAACAAGAAGGAAGAAAATAAAGATGATAATGGTAATGAAAGGAAGGAAGAGGAAGCAGATTAAGAAGTGAACGGAAGAAGACAAAGAACCAACGAAAAGATGAAGAAACAGCAGCAATAAGGAAATAAAAAAGAAGCGATAAATAGGAATAGCAGGATAAGTAGGCGCGGAAACGAAAACGGGTTGAAAAAAATAGTCTAAAGCTAATGAAACCTGAAGAATGGACGGATTTCCCACACTAAAAGACCTTATGAGAGAGAGAGAGAGAGAGAGAGAGAGAGAGAGAGAGAGAGAGAGAGAGAGAGAGAGAGAGAGAGAGAGAGAATGCAAATAGTGGAGGTCGCTGCCGGAGCCAAGACCTAATTTGGTGTGTGCGGGGCGGGCGGTAAGGACTGGATCGAGGCCAGCCACTCCGGGCCTTCCGTGCGGGGTCAGGAGAGGTCAGAGCACCCTGCCGCACCTCCCGTCCCCTTGTTGCCCCGGCCCTGCCCGACACACCCTTCCCGCCATTATGTTCTGCCTTCGTTTCGGCACAGATTGAGAGTTGGAAGAACATTAGAATTTTTTAGGACCCCGTTGGTACCTGTCGTGTTCTTTTTTCTCGTCACGTGTTTTTTGGGTCCGTGTTCTTTTTGGGTTATTTTTATATTTTCCCGCCTCCTCGCGTCCTTCGTCAGTGGAAAATGGGATCTTAGGGGATTGCGTGCCCTGTTTTTTTTATATCCTTCTCGGCTGTTTTTCCTTTTATTTTATCAACTATTTATTTTTTTTACTCATGTAGTATTACAACATAAAATGCGATGCGCGGGGATTAGGTCTTTTTTTTTAGGGTTGTCTGTTTTTTGTGTGATTAGGAGAAGCAAGAGGGAAAGGAGGAGGAAGAGGAGGAGGAGGAGGAGGAGGAGGAGGAGGAGGATGCATGTGGAATGAGTGAGTGTTGGTTGGAATGGACTGTTTTGCTAGTCGTGTGGAATGTCATTTTGGGGCTTTTTCATTACTTCTCAACTGTGACCGAAAAATAAAAGGAAACAGGGCATTGATCCTTATTTGCTGTATGTTTGAGGAAGAATAACATGTTCTTTTTTATTTTGGTGTTGAGTGGAGTCCCAAAGGAAAAAAAAAAAAAAACTAAGAGCCTCTCCGAAGAAAGAAGTGTTGCTTTTTTAGAAGATAATGTGTCCAAGGAAAGAATGTTGTGTGTTCCGTGATATTGTGATAAAATCGTATTAGTTTGTTTTTCTTTCTTGTGTTGTACATTAAGGAAGTGTGTTGTGTTGCTCATGTAAGGCTGATCATTTTTCTGAGTCTTGAGAACATTATCGAAAACTTTGCGTATTGGAAAATTATGTAGTGAGGTAAATGTGTGTATTCTTATTATGGGGTGAGTGAGGTGCTATGTTGGAGATATATGTGTGTGTGTGTGTGTGTGTGTGTGTGTGTGTGTGTGTGTGTGTGTGTGTGTGTGTGTGTGTGTGTGCAACCGTTGTCATTTCCCGGGGACAGTTTGAAGGATGAAGTGATGATGTGAGTGAAGGTGAGCGAAAGAAAAACACGAACACATGAGTGATGGGATCAAAGAATAAATAAGTGCATGGCAAGATTAACGAGGCAAGTTATATAAGGTCACAGGTTGATATATTTTTGTGTGTATGCAGTGGTAAAAAGTCATCGTGGTTCAGTAGTAGAAAGAAAAAAAACGTTGTCTATTATGCGCGTTGATAACAGAGTACGGCAAGTTTTTTTTAATGTCGCACCGATATAATTTTCGTGCCGTGGTAAAAACTAATCGTGGTTCAGTATAAGAAAAGGAAAACACCTAAAAGTAAGTGTATTATGCGGAATGGGAACTGAGTGGAATTTTCTCTGTAACGTTCCCGGCCGTGAAGTTCCCTATCGTAATGTGCAGGACGAAGCGCACGAGGAAAAATATGAACACCGAGACTCTTTTTGTCTTGATTACCGATGGACGCAGCGTGACGGCGGCGGGTTAGCGGGGCGGCTGCCGGCGAGTGTTGACGAAGAGGCGTCGCTGGATATGTCGTTCAGTGTTCTCCATGATTTTTGTATGAATATTTCTGGTTCGCTCCGTCCATTCTATTAATATTCCTTGTTTGCTGTTGTCCATCGTTCCTGTGTGTATATTTCTTGTTTGCTGTTGTCCATCGTTCCTGTGTGTATATTTCTTGTTTGCTGTTGTCCATCGTTCCTGTGTAGTATTTCTTGATCGCTTTTGTCCATCGTTTCTGTGTGTATATTTCTTGTTTGCTTTTGTCCATCGTTTCTGTGTATATTTCTTGTTTGCTGTTGTCCATCGTTCCTGTGTGTATATTTCTTGTTTGCTGTTGTCCATCGTTCCTGTGTGTATATTTCTTGTTTGCTGTTGTCCATCGTTTCTGTGTGTATATTTCTTGTTTGCTGTTGTCCATCGTTTCTGTGTGTATATTTCTTGTTTGCTGTTGTCCATCGTTTCTGTGTGTATATTTCTTGTTTGCTGTTGTCCATCGTTTCTGTGTGTATATTTCTTGTTTGCTGTTGTCCATCGTTCCTGTGCGTATATTTCTTGTTTGCTGTTGTCCATCGTTCCTGTGTGTATATTTCTTGTTTGCTGTTGTCCATCGTTCCTGTGTGTATATTTCTAGTTTGCTGTTGTCCATCGTTTCCTGTGTATATTTCTTGTTTGCTGTTGTCCATCGTTCCTGTGTATATTTCTTGTTTATGTTGTCCATCGTCCTGTGTGTATATTTCTTGTTTGCTGTTGACTCCATCGTTCTATGTATATTTCTTGTTTGCTGTTGTCCATCGTTCCTGTGTGTATATCTCTTGTTTGCTGTTGTCCATCGTTCCTGTGTATATTTCTTGTTGCTGTTGTCCATCGTTCCTGTGTGTATATTTGTAAGTGTTTCCCTACACGTGCTCTTGCTCACCACTCTGTGTTTGCCTTCTTTTTCTCCAGTCTTCCTCGGCCTGTATTCCAAGTCCTTCTTCAGTACTTTCTTCTTTTTTCTGACTTTGTTTTATTTTCCTCCACTTTCACCTCGCATTTCTCTCATACTTTTTTTCCCTTTGTTTCCCGCTGTTTGACATAAAGTACCAGTGATATCACTTTTAATGTTCGTGGACTTGATGCATTCAGCTGCTGTCATTTCTTTCCTTTCCACGTGCTCTGCCGTCACCTTGTGTTTACCTTCCTTTTTTCTTTCTCTAAATTGTTGTGCCCAACATATTAAATATCTTGTTGTTTATTTTTTGTGTATTATTTTACTTTCCTATTTTTTCAATCTTTACCTCTTCCATTTCCTTCATCCTTGCCTTCCTTTTTTTGTTTCCAGCTGTATAATCTGCAACTCTTTTGCTTACTGTCTTTAGATTATTTGATGCATTCAGCTACCAATAACTTGCATTTTTTAGCCTAACAAATGCGTTACTGAAACCACTATTCACTTTCATCCGTTGCTAATATATATTAACTGCCTTGCTCTCTATGCTCTCCTCGCCTATTCACCTTTTGATTAGTGTAAACATTTTTTTTTCTGTAACTAATCAAAACGCATCAGTAAAAACCTTATTTGGTCTAATTTATTATTTTTCTTAACAATTTTGTATTCTTCATTACTTGAACTCACAAACTGGTCACCTTTTACTCATTCTGTCTCCACCTTAATTTTTTAAAATTAATTTAAATGTGTCTCTAAACAAAGTATTCCCTTTCATCCGTTCCTTTTTAGTGTTTTTATAACCGTCCACACGCCTTGCATTAACTTGTTCACCTCTTAATCAGTTTGTCGCTGCCATTTCTTCTCCTCGTAATTAAAATCCGTTACTGAAAACTTTCTAGTTCTTTTTCGTTGTTGATATATTCCTTACACTTCTTCCTTCCTTACTCTCTGCAGTCACCTCCTGGACGCCTTTTACAACTCAACACGTAATTTTAAACTAATTGCAGCCTTTTTATCAATGTGCCGATTCCATTCCCTCTCCTTGGTGATCAAAACCCGTCACTGAAAACATCTTTCGTTCACATTAGATGTGAATATATTCCTGATACTTTTTCCCTCCACACTTTCTGCAGTCACTTTCAGTGCACCTTTCGCACGTCAACTTTTCTCTTGTTTTACACATTCAACCTTGTAATCAATTTTCCTCTACTGTATTTTTTTGTAAGTAAAACACGATATTGAAAACATCATTCGTTCAAATTAGCTGAGAATATATTCAGGTCACTTTTCCTTCCGTACCTTTGCATTCACTTCTCATATTCTTTTTGAAGTTCTGCTTCAGTCTGTTTTACACTGATTGCTTTGCGTCACTGCAAACATTTTCAGTCAGTTTTATCGTTGCTGATAAACCTTTTGTTTCTCATAAACTTTGCTTCTGTTTCGTTATCTTCTTTTATTCAGTGCGCTTCCGCCTTTGTCTCCAACACGCTAATTAAAGCATTAATTACATATTTTGTTTTGCCGACTGCGATTATAATTTCTTTTTATTCATTTAACATTTTTATTTTCTCTTCTTATTTTCTCCTGTTCATTTAGCAGATTTTAACCTAATCGTTTAACAGATCATTGACAGAACTGCTCCACTTTGGTATTCTAGTTATGTGATATTTTTTTTTGTCTATAAAGAAGCCTCCGCGGTCCAGTGGTAAGAGTCTCTGACTATGACTCAGCGGGCCCCTGGCCTTGGAAATCGGCGTGCAGCCCACCCAGCTGTTCATCCTTCCTCTTCGGACTGGTCGATAAATGGGTACCCGGGGAATCCTGGGGAAGGTAAACTGTGGTGGCCCGGATGTCACACTGCCCTGTGTCTGGTTAGTATTCCCTCACACCGCAGACTCAAAGGTGATGACGAGCACCGCCGCCACGCACAGCCACAGCGTGTGCTGCCAACTGTACCGTACCGTTTATACATGTGTCTGCATTCCTCCACCTACGCCCTTACCCATCTGTCTCCCCATCCGGTGATGACGAGCACCGCCGCCACGCACAGCCACAGCGTGTGCTGCCAACTGTACCTTACCGTTTATACATGTGTCTGCATTCCTCCACCTACGCCCTTACCCATCTGTCTCCCCATCCTCCCATTTTCCACCATTGTCAACCAAATCATTTCATAGATCGATAAAAAAACTTCTACTTTTGGTGTCCTAGTTTTAGTTTATATTTATCTATTTATGTATTTCGTAATATTTTCTTCTCCTGTTCTTCTCCTGTTCCTCCCTCTCCTTCTCCTCCACATTTAATCTCCACCACCTCCACCGCGGTCCTGCCTTCTGCACTCTCCTCCCATCAAGCCTCCCATTCATCTCCCTTTCACCTCCACTCTCGCCTTCCCTTTTCCTCTGCCTCCTCCTTTTCCTCTTCTTTCTCTCCGCTTCCACTTTCAGCTTTTCCTCTTCCTTCATCTTCTTTCAGCAGTCTCTCTCTCTCTCTCTCTCTCTCTCTCTCTCTCTCTCTCTCTCTCTCTCTCTCTCTCTCTCTCTCTCTCTCTCTCTCTCTCTCTCTCTCTCTCTCTCTCTCTCTCTCTCTCTCTCTCTCTCTCTCTCTCTCTCATTCTTCTTTTAACTATATATTTAGCAGGTTTTCTTTTTCCTCCTTGTTAACTCTTTCTTCTTCCACATTCACATTCATTCTTCTTTCGTCCTCCTCCTTCTTTACCTTTTCACATTTAATTTACTTTCTTCCTTCTCCCTTATTCAGCACTCTTCCTTCCTTCCTTCTTCCTCCTCTCTTTCTTCCTGTTTACCTTTTATCATTCACTTTACCTTTCTCTTGCCTTTCTCTTCCTTCACCACATTCACGTCCAATCGTCGCTTCTCACCCTCTCATCTTTCTTCCAGATTCTTAAACATTTTCTCTTTCTTCTAGATTAACTCCCACTCTCTTAGCTTGTGTTTTGTTTCATGCTCTCTTCTACATTCACGTCCACTTTTTTCCTCTATGTTCCTTCCCTGCTCGCTCCCTTTCTTTACTTGCTATCATATTCAGTACTTTATACTGTAGTTCCACAAATTTTCTATGGTCCTCTCCCAATGTTCGTCTTGTTTTGCTTTTCTTGATTTTCTTATTGGTATATTTATTATATTATTAGCTTCAGTGTATTCGTGAAGTTGAAGACTGATACTTCACAGACGGTTCCGAACTAGTACTCATCCCTTTACATCGCCAGGACCACATCGTTTGAGTTATCTTTTGGTTTTAGTCAGTGTGTTATGTCTCTCATTCATTTGGTCATCACATCTTCCACATCTTGATTAATTTTCGTTTTGCGGTCAAAGTGTGCGGACCAAAAGTTAATAGCAAAATGTAAATACGTCTGGGTCTTCTAAACAGAACCGAGGCCTAAAAAAGTACCACTCAAATAAGAAGAATACGTTCCAGCGTGCCTCTGTTCTCTTATTACCGTAAGAATGAATTCGGACTATGATAAAATAATTAAATAAATAGAAAAAAGATCATAAATAGGATAAAAAAAAATGAAAGAAGGAAAAAAAGTAAATGTATAAATAAGAAGTTAAGAAATAATCAAACAAATATTAAGAGAACAATTAAAGAAAGAACCAAAGAAATACTATGAATAAGTAAATAATGAACATAGATAAGTAGATGTATAAAAGTAAATTATTAAAGAATGTAGAAACGTTAATGTAAAAAGTAAAGAAACCAATACAGTAACCTGTAAATAACACGAGTACAGGAGTGAGTGGATTGTGGGCTGAAGAAAGTCCCTCAACAACCTCCTCACACACCCGGCACAGCACACAGCCGTCGCCTCACCCTGCCGCACAGTGAGCGGCGCGTCAAGGAGGAAGGGAAGCAGCTCTAAGAACATTACTGTGGAGCTTTTCCGAGAACGCTTCTCATAACTTGGATCTTTTCTCTTGTAGATAATAAAAGTAGGTTTGTAGTGTGCGTACATGAAGATTAATAATAAAAAAAAAAAAGGTTTTGATGTGAGAAAAGAATATCCGATTGTGTTTTTAGTTTATTTTTTATATTTTTATGTGGGAAGGTAAAATATATATTTTTCGAAAAGTTTACGTTAAAAAAGAAAAGCGGTTTGTAGCAATGGTTTAAGGAAGTCTGTTAAAAGTGTGAAAAAATCTATTCGATTTTAGAGAAAGAATGAAAATTACAACTCTTTTTTTTTTAAGTGACCATCAACGAAAGATAAAAAAGGAAGAGAATTATACTGTGTGTTGCTCGTAAAGTAAATACGTTGCTCCGTTGAAATAGTGAAAAACAAACAAACTGACTCGTCCAGTGAGAAGTAATTATAACTATAAGGAAAATACATTATGACACCGCCAACAGATATCACATTTACTTGGACTCAAGTGTCACGATCTTTTTTCCCTCTCTTTAGCGGCAGTCATTCCTCCTGAGTAATATTTCACTTATCTCGGCACATTGAATATTACGTGGACTACTCTTAGGTGTTGATGAAAACGTCATGTGCATAACAACATTTAGCTGCTAGAATAAGAAGAAACATGATTTATATATATATATATATTGTTTATTTTTTTCTCTCCAACTACTGTGATTCATCCTTTCTTATCTTTTTACTTGTCTCTTCATGTTCGAAACTGTGATGAAAACTTTTAGATCTTAATTAAGATGTCATATGCATGCTCACCATTTAGCTGCTAGAAGAAAAACAACTCGTGTATAGTTTTCTTCTCTAACTGCAATCATTCCTAATTACTAGTTTTTTGCTTGTCTCGTCACATTCAAAATTATGTGCGTGGACTACTTTTAGATGTTATTCAAAATGTCATATGCGTATTCAACACTTTGCTGCTAAAAAAGAAAAGAAAACGTGAAGTATTATTTTTAACTGGAAATCATCATAAAGAAACTCGTCTGTATTAACTATTCTTAACTAATACGGTCGTTATAATGAATATCGTGTGCATTAATATTCTTAACATACGATCATTATGATAAAAAAATTCGCGTATTTACTGAACTTATACGAACGTTTTAATAAAGAATATCTTGTTCATTAACTATTATAAGCTTACAGCGTCGTCATTATAATTAAATCTCGTGTGCATTAATTAGTTTTAACTTACACGATCGTAATGTTGAAAACTTGTGTTCATTTACTATTTTTAACTTGTACGATCGTTATAACAAAGACGTTCTCGCGTGTATTAACGGTTCTTAACTTATGCGACGCTCATGAAGAAAAATGTCCCGCGTAATCCAGGTGTGACCGCTCATCATAAGCTTGGCGGCGCAGGTGACACTTAGTCCAGAGCAATTCCACCTGACACACACACACACACACACACACACACACACACACACACTCTCTCTCTCTCTCTCTCTCTCTCTCTCTCTCTCTCTCTCTCTCTCTCTCTCTCTCTCTCTCTCTCTCTCTCTCTCTCTCTCTCTCTCTCTCTCTCTCTCTCTCTCTCTCTCTCTCTCTCTCTCTCTCTCTCTCTCTCTCTCTCTCTCTCTCTCTCTCTCTCTCTCCACTGGTTAACTTCCTTACTCGTCTTTTAACTCGCATCTTTCCTCTATCCATTATCCCTTTTCTAATTCTATAATTTTACTATTTTTTAATTTCTTTTTTTTTCTCACGATTATTTTTTCTCTCTTGTCTTGTTCGTCGTTTACTCCTGTTCAATCCTCCTTTTTCTCTCATTACTTCTCCATTTCATTTTGCTCTTCTTTGTTCCTCTTCTTTTTCATCAGTATCGATCTCCTTTCTCTGTCATAGTCTCTTCCTTCTCCTCTCCACTTAAATCTCTTTTCTTCCACCACTTTCTTCTCCTTCTTTCCTCTCACCTTTCCTCAAACACCATTCTTTTTACATACACTCAATATTTCCCTCTCTCTCCCCCTCCCCTCCGCAGTTTCCCCCTCCCAAACCTTCTGTTTCCCCTCCATTTCCCCTACCTCTTCTCCCCTCACCCCCCACTCCACTTTCCCTGTTTTGCTTTTTTCCTCTCACCGCACATTCCCCAATCTCATTACACCATCATCACCCTTCTCCCTCTCCCCTTATCCCCCACCTCTCCCCTCACCCCTCCCTCCCCTCCCTCTTGCCTCCCACTGTCTCCCTAACTTTCCCTATATCTCTCATCTCCTTCTCATCACCCCCTTCGTCCCCTCCCTCCTCCCCCTCCTCCCTTCTCCCCCTCACCTGCAAGGAATTCATGACATTTAGCACGTGCACCAATTATTACGCGCTGATACCCCGTACTGATGACCAGGAAGAGGAGGAGGAGGATGAGGAGGAGGAGGAGGAGGAAAGACGGGAAGGAAAGGGAAGGGGAAAGGAAATAGAATGAAGGGGAGCGCGAGAAAAAACGAGGAGAGGAATTGGAAGAAGAGGAAGAGGGGAAGGAGGAGAGACAGGAGGAACATACTGCAGTGAACGGGGAGGTAGAAATGAAGGAGGATGAAATTAATATGGGAGAGGAGGATAAAGAAGAGTAGAAATAGCAGGAAGGAAACCGGGAGAAGAAACAGAATGGGTAGGAAGAAGAGAAAAGGGGAAGAAGGAAAAGGAAGAAGAAAATAAAGAGATAGGGATAGTAAGGAAGAGAAAAAGAGAGACAAAACGACAGCCAAACAGAGATGAAGAGAGAGACAAAGAGAGAAACCGACAGAGCAAGACAAAAATTGCAACCACGTCGTCATCATTAGATCGTTCAACACCTGGCCATCCGTGACTCCTAATGGCCAGGTGTGACGTGACGGGCAGGTGCAGGTGCTTGGACAGGTGAAGGGCCGGCCCACCTTCGCTTGATAACCTGACATCACCTGGAGCTAATGGATACAAGTGGGAGGGGGGGAGGAGGTTAAGGCAGCGTAAAGGTAAAGGTGTAAAGAATGGACCAATGAGCGTTTTTGAGAGTTGATCTGCAGGTGATCAGTGCAGGTGTAACAGCTGGCTCACCTTACTTTGATTAATAGTCCAGTGTCACCTAGGGCTGGATCCACAAAGGCTTAGTGCGTAGTTTTGGGCCCTTAGTGCGTAGTATTGAGAACATCGAGATTCTCAAAGCTCGCACGGTAATAGCTACCAACTAATCGATGACGTCACGGGTTAGCGCACGGATTCACAAACGTTTACCGCCTCTGTGTGACGCTAAATTTGTTGTTAAATAACTACTGCCTCGGGAGTGTAGTAAACGCTATCAATATTATCATATTTACGTATAAATGCTTATAAATCGCGTTTTCAACTTGAAATATAACTTTGCGAGTAGAGGAAGCCCATTTCTTTATAAAATGATGAGATATATACCCTTTGAGAGGTATATGATAAGTGTGGGCGGTATGGCAACACCCGGCCGGGGGATTGCCAGACCTCCCTCCTCCTTCATCTTCCTTCCTCCTCATCCATTCATAAGAACATAAGAACATAAGAACGCAGGAGTCTACAAGAGGCCGGTAGGCCTGTACAAGGCAGCTCCTTTGACCCTAAGCTCCCGTGTATCTAACCCCACCTAATATCGCTGTCCATGAATTTATCTAGTCTATTTTTGAATGTGACAATTGTATTGGCACTCACCACATGACTGCTAAGCCTATTCCACTCATCCATCTCTAGTCCATCTCTAGGTTTGTCCCTCCGTGGAAGGACCATGGACCTTTGTCGGGTGACAGCTAGCCCATGAGTTGGGCTGCAGATATGGCAAGACAGTCTTAATTTTCCTTCGTTCCTTCCTTCCGTCCTTCATTCTGTCTGGCTCGATATCTGTCCCATATTTCTATGTGCTTTCTTCCTGCCTCAATCTCCTCCGTATCTTTTTTTTCTTCATCTTAAGCATGTTCGTAGGTAACAAGACATCGAACGGCAAAGTTACCTTGATGTAAATGTGCAACAAACAACGAAATAATTGAATTCGTAGATTACGATTTAGTACAGAATGCCTTAAAAGGAAGAAAAAATGGGAAAAGAGAATGGGTTTCTTGAACCAGCAGTTGGAGGGGGCTCCCTAGGATTGGCTGACGGTTCTGTAAACGTGCTTGCGATTCGCTGCAAGGCCAATGACGTCATCAACCAATCAGCGGCCTCGCTGACTTAGCGCGCCTCTAACTACCATCTAAGGTATGCTTCGTGAATCTGACGCTAACGTCGGTAGCTAAATCAATAGTGCGTAGTTATGTTAATTCGTAGTTAGTGAGTATGTTTGTGAATTCGGACCCTGGACGTTGTGGGTACCGTTGGTATGAGGGAGAGAAAGAAAGGAGGCGTGGACGAAAATCAAGAGGAGAAGAGAAGAAGAAAGAGAGGGCAAGAAGGGAAAGGAAGAGGAAAAGGGAAAGGGAAGGAGATACAAGAAAGAAGGATGAGGATGGGAGAAAGAAAAAAAAAAAGACAAGGAGGAATCGGAGGAGGACAGTAAGGTATAGGAACAGGGAGAGGAATGGGAGAAATAAGGACAGAAAGGAAAAGAAATAGGGGAATGAAAGGGGCCAATGAGGTATAGGAAGAGGAGACGGAATAGGAAAAAGAGGAAGAAGAAGAAGGAAAGGAAAAGGAAAAAGGGTAGGGAGAGGAAAAGGAGGAGGAATGAGTGCACCTGTTGGGACACAGATGAAAAGGTTAGAGAGGAAAGGAGTGGGTGGAAAGGTGTAATGGTTTAATCAATGGCGTGTATGCTGCAGGCAGTTTCAATAATGTCCAGAGTAAATGAAACACAAAATATAGATCAACATTTACCGGATTACTGCACCCAAGGAAAAATTGTAATTGCAGTTGAAACACATGAATTGCGTTTGCATGGAAGATAAATGGTTAAGCAGCGCGGGGCAGCGTCGATCATGATTGAAACTGACTATGAATGATACACACAATGTGACAGACATTTGCTACGGGAAAATAAAAAATAGTAATAACAATGATAATGATATTACCAATAAATAATAATGTAACTAATATGATAATAGTAATAATGATAATAGTATTGATAGTAGTAGTGGTAGTAGTAGTAGTAGTAAAAGCAGTAGTTGTAGTGGGGTTACTAGTAAGAGTAGTAATAGTAGTAGTAGTAATAGTAGTAGTAAGTGATAATAATAACGATAATAATAAAAGTAACAATGATCTCCGTTGACACCAGTTTGCATAAGAGACGACAACTAGATTAAGAAAATGATGAATTTATTACTTGGAAAATCTAATTACGTGCTAACAACAAACCATACACGAAACATAAGTAAACAAAATCATAATAAACGACCATCAGGGATTAATGTGTTTGTGGGCTGCACACAAATCACTCGCGGTGTCTGCGTGGAAGGCGACAAACAGATGAAGCAGCACCAGAATTATGTTGCTGAAAAATGTTCTTAGCGTAAAACGTGAGCGTGGGACGCTAAACACAGATCAACAACAGTCCTATTTATATACACACGTTGAGAAAATATTCGCGGTTGGCACAAGCAACGGTAAAGTTTGCATGGACGAGGATGAAGAGATTATGCAGTGGCAGAACTGAAAATGTACTCAAAATAGAAAAATAATGATACTCCAACTATAGACACCGAAAAGTACCGTTGTTTCACACACCTAAACTAATATATTCCCGGGTGACATAAACAACAGTACATTTTGCGTTGAAGGTGATGAAGAGATTAATCACCGTCAGAATTATTATGATACTTGAAAATGTAACGAAATGAGGAATATATTTACCCAACTATACACAAACAAAAGCACAATTAATATGGAGGGAATATATTGGCGATTGACACACACACACACACACACGCACGCACGCACGCTGACGCACGCACACGCACGCACGCACTCACACACACACACACACACACACACACACACACACACACACACACACACACACACACACACACACACACACACACACAAATATATTTGCATTCAAGGTGACAGCTGCGCTGGCTCGCAGCCTATACAGCAATAAAAAAAAAGGAAAAAAAAAAAACAATAATGATAATGTAATCTTTGATGAACGCGAGTGTTTAGTGCCTCGAGAGCATTACCGACGCTTGAACGTTTCACGCTCAAAATCATGTTATACAATGTAAAGGCGCGCGTTTAGAAAAGGTCGAAAGTGATGAACTGAACTGAAGAAAAACTCATAATGGCTCTGGTCTTGAACCTTTTTTTCTTGTCTCTTATTGAGCATGTCAGTGCAGATAAACGGATAGGAGGAGGAGGAGTAGCTGAAGGAAGGTCAGGTCAGGTCAGATGAAATAATGGAGGTTAGGTGAGATGAGGGAAGGGAAGGAAAGAGAAGGAAGGGGTGAAAAAGAAAGGAAGGGTAAAAAAAGTATAGGAGAGGAAAGTATAGAAAAGGGAGGGAAGAGAAAAGACTGGAAAGAAAAGTATTTGAAACAAAGGGAAAGGAAGGGAGGAGGAGAAGATGGACGGATTGAAGGGAGCGGAAGAGTAGACGAAACATGGGGATTAAAGAGTAGTGGGAAGGGAGGAATAGAGGAAAAGATGAGGCATATATATATATATATATATATATATATATATATATATATATATATATATATATATATATATATATATATATATATATATATATATATATATATATATATATATATATATATATATATATATATATATATATATATATATATATATATATATATAAATAAACAAGCCGGACTTCTCTCCCCGCCATGAATTATTATTACGCCTGAACAGGAACGTGAACAGAACGTGTTCACGGAGCCTGACAGGTGTTTGCCCGCTTCACAGCCACTGCTCCGACCTGTTGGCTGGCTTTGGCATGTATTAAGTGTGCATGTGTTTATGTGTATGTATATGTGTATATAGGTTTTTATATAAATCTGTTTGTTATAAATGTATGCATATTTCTGTGTATTTATATGTGTATGTGTTTATAGACTGTGTTTATTATGTGTTGTATATATATATATATTTATATATATATATATATATATATATATATATATATATATATATATATATATATATATATATATATATATATATATATATATATATATATATATATATATATATATATATATATATATATATATATATATATATATATATATATATATATATATATATATATATATATATATATATATATATATATATATATATATATATATATATATATATGTACCCCCCAAAAAAACGTGAATTAGGAGTTAAGGTCAAGACCCGGGCATCGCAAACGAGGCGGCGAAGTGTGCCACAAAGTCACACAGGACGAACACAGGGACGGGACATCAGACAAATGAGAGAACGGGCCATTGAACAATTAGGCGCACGGCGGATCGGCGGGCGGCTTGCCGGGGGATTAAAACACGCGGCCGTTCATTCGTTTGTTTGTATCGGCTCTGAGCGTTTATAGCGTTATTTACTTGTCTTGATTCCTTGCTTTTTTTACTTGTGTTCCTGATTACTTTGTTGGTGTTTGGTGACTGTTATATTTTAAGTAAATGCGTCTCTTACTTTTTAATCGTCATGCGCCTCTGTCCTTCAGTCGTTTGTATTCATATTTGTACCGGCTTTGTTCATGTTTTGAGTAATTTACTTTTCATTAGCTTGTGTCTGTTGATTTTTATGTATCCTCAGTCACTGCGTCCTTTGCTCTCTTTCCATAACATTCATCTGGTCCTTCTTTTACTCCTGTGTACTTGTATGTCAATCAGCTTGGTTCGTTTTATTGCGTTTTTAATTAGTTTTGTTTCTGTTGACTTTTATACCATATCAGTACGTGTCTTACCCTACTCATACATACATCATCATTCGTCTGAGTCCTGTACTCGTCTGTGTTTTTTTATTGTCTGCGTAACGGGAGTCTTGCAAAGCTCGGGTGTGGAGGGGAGCGGCTTCCTAAGCCTCGGTGCTGCCCCCTGTACAGAAAGAGTTATGCAAGTTCTCCATTCTTCGATCAATTTCTCGTGTTTCTGATTAGCTTATATATGCTCTCTAATATATAACTGATATCCTTTACACTCAGTTTGTTTGTTTATTTTGTTTGAATCTTTCTTCTCCTCTTACTACTCCTGATGTGTCCTTTTATAATAACATACTTTCCAATTTTCGTTCGCTCAGCTGTGATTGTTGGAGTGTTTGATGTAGAGGCTTTCCTCGTTACAATGTTTATCTTCGCCTTTCCGTGATATTTTTTACTGTTATTTCAGCTTTATTTTTACGATGTTACCTGTACGTGTTGACTTGCTTTAATTATTTACCTGTATCTCTTCTTTTATCATTATTATTGTTATCATTATTATTATTATTATTATTATTATTATTATTATTATTATTATTATTATTATTATTATTATTATTATTATTATTATTAATGTTTTTTGTTGTTCGTAGCCATATTTACTTTAACAAGTCTAAAAGCAAAGAAGTCATTCTCTTCGTTCACTATTCCTTCTTTATTTCACCTTACCAACCCTTCTTCTTTACCCTTTACCCTTCACCCTCCCATTTCTTTCTTCCTTCCTTTAATCAAAGGCAGGTTAGCAGGGAAGATTTGTTGGTTCCCTTTCCCTTCCTATTCGCTCCCCCTCCCTCCTCACCGTCCCATACCCTTCCCCTCACCCTCCCATTTCCGTCTCTCTCACTCCATTTGTTTCTCTTCACCCAACACACCTTTACTTTCGTCTCTCCCTTCCATCCTCCCTATTTACCAGTCTAACTACCTCCCTTCCTCCTCAAATAACTGGGGGCTTCGTGGTGCAGTGGTTAGCACACTCGGCTCACAACCGAGAGAGCCCGGGTTCGATTCCCGGGTGGAGTTAAAAAAATTGGGCGGCTTTTCCGATACCTTACGCCCCTGTCCACCCAGCAGTGAATGGGTACCAGGGGGTTGTGTCCCGTCTCCTGGGGTCTGTTCCCTTCTCTTATAATTCCTTCCCCTTCTGTCTCTCTCCGGCATATGACCACAGATGTTGCGCCGACTAAACGAAACTTTCCAACTTTTTCTTCAAATAACTCCGTGTTTTCTTCCCCCCCCCACCCCCCACCCTCCCTCCCTCCCCACATAAACACACGGACAATAACATATAACCTTCCACTTTGAAAATATTACAGAAACAATTCTGAGTTATTGGCCATTCGTTTAACCCTCCTCTCCCCTCTCCCTCCCCTCCCCTCCCCTCCCTTCCAATCCCCTCCCCTTCCTCCTCCTCCTCCCTTCCTCTCCTCTCCCCTTACCTCCCCTTCCCATCCCTCTCCGCCATCCTTTAAAGCCCTCCCCCCTTTCCCATTCCACCGTTATCTCCTGCCCATCCCTTCCCTCATCAGACTTTCGTTATTTTTCTCGACCCTCCTTCTTTCTCTCCTGCCCATTTTTCCCCACCACTCCCCTCCATTTTTATTTTTCCCTCCCCCTCACCTTCCTACCTTCCTCCTCTCTCTCCTGCCCATCTCTCCTCTCACCAAACTTTCCCTCTTTTTCTCCTCTCCATCTTCTCCCTCTCCTGCTCATCTTTCCCTCCCCTCCCCTCCCCATTCTATTCTCCCCTTCACTCCCATTTATCTTACCTTCCTTTATTTTCCTTCCCCTCCCATCCTTTTTTTCTTCAGTTCTTCTCCTTTCCATCTCCTGCAATTCAATTATCTCCCTTCCGCTCCCATCCCCCTCCTCTCCCCTCCCACCCCCATCCCTCCCATCCCCCCCCCCTCCCTCCTCCCCCTCCCACCCTCCTTCCCCCTCTTCCTCCTCCTCCAATTCCATTCCGTCTTTCCTTCTTTCCTCCTATTTACTCTCTTTCCTCCATCTCTGTGTTCTTTGTTACCTCTTCTCCATCTTTCTCCCCCTCCTCCCACCCCTTATCCTTCTCCTCCTCCTCCTCCTCCCCCTCCCCCTCCCCCTCCTCCTCCCCCTCCTCCTCCTCCTCGTTCTCCTTCTTTTCCTTTATCTCTTTCGGTATAAATGAGTAATATTTAGTCGACTGGGAACACACACACACACACACACACACACACACACACACACACACACACAGATATCACAAAATATAAATGTGTGTGTGTGTGTGTGTGTGTGTGTGTGTGTGTGTTCCTCTCATTTACTGAAAGGAGCTTCTGACAGGCCACTTAGTTTGGAACGAGAAAATTCTCTCTCTCTCTCTCTCTCTCTCTCTCTCTCTCTCTCTCTCTCTCTCTCTCTCTCTCTCTCTCTCTCGTGTGTGTGTGTGTGTGTGTGTGTGTGTGCAGGCAGCCCCACAACAGTTAATATTGTACCCTGCAGGGTACAGTTGAAAAGTTTCACCCGGAAATTGAAGCAGGATCGAAACTCACTTGAAGCTGAAACACGAACCAACAAGAAACAACAAAAACGTAAATACTAAAGAAAACGGGCCTCCGACGCCACCCGGGGATACTCAAGCCATTGCGTCGTTACACTCGGGTCCATGTTTGGCGGTGGTACTTGGGCGAGGAGGCGACGGGAACATGGGTCTTATTCTGAAGCCTTTTGGCGCCCAAGCACATACATTTAACAAGACTTTCGTAGAAATTGTGGGCATTTCCATGGGTAGTTTTATGACTGGTGGTAGTTTGAAAAAGTTTCTGGACTATAAATGTAAAGAAATACTCATGTGGACGCTTTCAACCTCTCTTTTTGCCTTTAGAAATAACTGATGAAAGGGAAGGAAGCGTCCGGGAAAACCGGCACAGAGTACCTGGAAGCCCTTCTGTGGCGGAGGAAAAGGTGGCGGAAAGGGACGAAGGGAGGACGGACGTAGCTGGGTGGCGGGCTTTTTGAGGATAAATTAATTGGGGTTCGTGTTTAAGGAAGAGAAATTTGAAGATTAACTGTGTATTATTAATGTTGTAAAGTGGATAAGTAGGCCGAGTAAGTGAAGGTGAACAGGGATGAAAGACAGAGAAGAGGAGCAATGTGAATGAATGTGTGTAGGTTTTCATGTATGTGTCTTGGTTTGTAAAGGATTTCACACCCATTCACCTTTCATATCTAAGTGGGATGAATGATGAAATTAGACCGCGTGTAAATTTAAGAGAGAGTAAGGAAAATTTTGTGAGAGAAAGAGTTAAATGAGAATGGGATAGGAGACTTGAAGGAAGAACAGGAAGGTGAGTAGGAAGGGAAGCGTGTGAGAGGTAGGTAGAGGAGAGGGAGTTGGAGGAAACCTTGGAGCCAAAGGAAGGTGAGGAGGAAGGGAAGCGTGTGAGAGGTAGGTAGAGGAGAGGGGGTTGGAGGAAACTTAGGAGCCAAAGGAAGGTGAGGAGGAAGGGAAGCGTGTGAGAGGTAGGTAGAGGAGAGGGGGTTGGAGGAAACCTTGGAGCCAAAGGAAGGTGAGGAGGAAGGGAAGCCTCTGAGAGGTAGGTAGAGGAGAGGGGGTTGGAGGAAACCTAGGAGCCAAAGGAAGGTGAGGAGGAAGGGAAGTGTGTGAGAGGTAGGTAGAGGAGAGGGGGTTGGAGGAAACTTAGGAGCCAAAGGAAGGTGAGGAGGAAGGGAAGTGTGTGAGAGGTAGGTAGAGGAGAGGGGGTTGGAGGAAACCTAGGAGCCAAAGGAAGGTGAGGAGGAAGGGAGGAGTGCGGGAAAGAGGCAAGAGAGGAGAGAGGAAGGAAAGCCGAGGCAATGAAAGAAAAGAGAAGACTGAGGACAGACAGGAAGCAGAGCACAGCATGACGATTTGCACGGAAAGGCAAACCACTGAACTCCACCCACTGGTCTGCATATTGGGAAATCATTTTTCTTATTGAAATTTACATTCATCTCCTTTGTCTATAAAATTTAGGCAATGGTCGATATCCAATACCTCGGGTCCGGGTTGTTAGTGTTCCTTGGCTCACTTTTGCTACTTATTGACAAACACACAAAAACGTTGATCACACTGACTGAAGACAGACAGACAGACAGACAGACAGTGTTAAATAGATAGTCAAATAGATATAGTTAGACAGTTAAATACATAGACCGTTTAAAAGATGGATCGTTTAATAGATGGACAGGTAAATAGATAGATAGATGATAGACAGACAGACACACAGACTGATATAGAAAAGCAAACATACAGCCTTTAAGGGTTTCTTCAAAACACGTATGCAAAAATATAACAACGAAGAGTAAGTTACGATGAATCCAGCAAAACGAAGCTGGAATCAAAGGCAGCGAAAAAAAAGTGATAGAGAAAGGACGCGGACAAGGAGGAAGGCATTGGATGAAAGGGGCGCTGAGATTGAGGGAAGGAAAATGAAAGCGATCACACACACACACACACACACACACACACACACACACACACACATACACACTGAGTGGTTAGCGTGCTGGCCCAGCATTCATCACGCCATGGACAACGTCGGTTCGAATCCCCACGTTACCACCTGGGATTTTTCAGTCACCGCCGAGTGGCCTAAGACTACCCACATGTTGTCCTGAAGACCACCCATAAACCCGGACTCTAGAAGAAACCGCCCAAGTGAATCAATAATGAGTCCCGGGGGGCAGCATGAGCCAAGTATAACTGGCGCCACTATAAAAATTGCCTGCGCCATGGCGGGCTTGGGCCGACCACCAGCTAGGCCCCTGAAGAACGCCCACCGGCGCTATAAGCTGAGATGTAAAACGCACACACACACACACACACACACACACACACACACACACACACACACACACACACACACACCTCACCTCAACCATTTTTCGGCCAAATTCAATTAACACGATGTGATTTCAAAGCCTCGCCGCCCTCAGATGTTCCCTTCATATGTGCCTTTTATGTGTTCTCTTCAAATGTTCCCTTCAGGTGTTTCCCCTAAAGTTCTCCCATTGAGCCTTCCCTTAGGTGACTAATCAATGACGTCAAAGTCTACCTGGGGACACGTGGCGCAGGTAAGGTGAGGTCACTTAATCAGATACATGGGCCAGGTGGAGCAGGTGAGGCTGGAGAAAGGCAAGGCGTTGGAAGGACAGGTAAAGAGTGGACAGGCAATGAGGTATGCATGGCCAGGTGAGGGAAGGTCAGGGGAAGGATTGTTAGAGCAGTTTGGTGACACGAAAGGGAAGTTAGGTATGGACAGGCTTAGCGATACAGTTGAGAACAAACGAAGACATTGTGAGGTGCATCGGCCAGGTCAGGTCAGGGGATGAATGACTGAGGTTAAGAAAAGTAAGACGTAACTCAATATAAAGTAAATCGGCTAGTTGGCTCCATGGGAAGCCAGATTTTGAAGAACAGAAGCCTTAGGGACAGAATATAAGTACAGAGGCTAGATGGTCACAAAAGAAGGTCAGACATGGTCACAGACGGTTCACAGACTAGACGACTTCACAGGAAGACATGCCATGAGGTGCGTCGTCAAAAGGAAGACACAGGTGGAACTTGTGGGCGATTTTCAGACAGGCAGCAGAGTCAGGTTAAAAATGAGTTGAGGGAAAATAGAGGTGGAGGAAAATGTATAATAAAACCAAGTCGCAGGAAAAAAAGAGATGTATTCAAGGCAAGAAAGCCGAGTTGCAAGGGCCAGGTGAGAAGAGAACAGGTATGGTAAGGCCATGAAAGGTGAAAGGATTATGATTTACGTGGACAAAGTGAGGTCAGGTGAGGTCACGTGTAGTACAGGTGGCGGAGATACTTATAACCTAATGCGTGAATAAAATAGTCTGCTTCTTTGATATCCAAGTCAGCGTTTTTGATGTCGAATATAACGAGTAACTTTTTAATATTTTTTGTTGTAAATGGTCGCCGGATCAAGTTTTTAAGTAAATACTCATTATGAAGACCAAATTCCTTAAACGTGCGTTAGTCGTGAAAGGCACCAAGACTAGTTCAGTAATGTCAGTCGTGATAAAATAGCGACGTGGATCATTTTATACTTTTTTATGTTCAAGTTGTGAGTAGCGCGAGGCGGCGGGCGGCTTAGATTATTCCATGTTCTATAGTTGATAAATGTGTCGAGAATAATTCTGTGGCGTTGGGAAATGTAACTTGAAACTTTGAAAATGTCGGACTTTGAATATTCTCATGTTTAGGTCAAAGTCGTACGGGGTCGCTGCGTAGGTTAAGGAAGAGTAAATAATTCTTGGGCGTTGGGTGTTAAAAATGTAAAGCTTAACTCCGTAATTGTAAGGGTTATGCCGAACTACGTGGGGTTTAAATAGACCAAACCTTAATGAACTTTTTAGCATCTCCGGTTTTCTTTTATTTAACCCAAATATTGCTGTCTCTCTTGTTTTGTTTTTCTGTTTTTTTTTCCTTTTCTGTATGTAAATTTTCTGTCTGTCTTTGTTTTGCTTTTCTGCAGGTCTTGGTTTAGTTTTTAGTCAGTTTTCGTTTTGCATTTTTTTCAGATCTTGCTTTAGAATTTCTCTTCGTTATTTTTCCTTCTGTTGGTCTTGTTTTTTGTAATAATTTTTTCCTTAGCTCTTGTTAGATTTTCTGTAGATCTTGGTACAGTTGTTTTCCTGTAGGTCTCGGTTTGTTATCTGTAGACTTTGTGTTTGTTTTCACGTGGGTCCTGGCTTTGTGTCATCTATTGGTCATGCTTTTTCTGTACGTGTTAGTTTTGCGTTTCCGTAGACCTTAGTGTTATTTCTCCGAAGGTTTTGAGTTTCTGCATGTTTCGGTCTTCATTACAAAAATAACAGCAATCAAAGTTCATGTTCCGTCGCAAGTCACAGGAGGCGGCGGCAGTGTGTGTATCTTCAAGGAGATCAAAGGCGAGAGAAGGAAAATGTCGCTCAGGTTTTCAGAGTCGGTGTCAGTGTTCGGGCGTGGAGAAAGATTCAAGTCATCTCTTATGTGTTATATTGGCGGCTGGTAAATAATTCCCGTAGACTCAGACGCGGGGAGGGAGGATGAAGTAAGTTTGGGGCACACACACGCCATGGCTGCGCGTGGCCGCGGTGCTCGCCGGGTAAAGAGAAACGAAGAAAACGCCGACAGAACTCAGCTTGGCGGCGGAGACTGTGGCTGAAAAATATTTTTTTTTGAGAACGTAACATAAGAAGATACTTTTTGAAGAATAAGATCAGAATATATTGTTTAAAGAATAAGAAGTTTCGGGAGGGTGGTTTTAGTTTCTGATACAAGGCTGTTTTGGAAGCTTAGGAACAATATTAGACTTGCTTATCAGTAGCATGTTGCTGTTCTTGTTTGGTTTACTTGTCGCAGCCCAGATGAGCGTCTGTGCTGATGCAGGAATTCCGGTAGTATATTTTTTGGGGGGGTACTTTTTTCGAATCTAAAAGGCTGTTCTTGAGATTATTAACATCTGCCACACTCCCTTATTGCCTACTTGTTGGTATTTTTTTATTTATCAATATCCTTTTTGCGTGGCTGGATTTTTGAATTTTACAAGAGTGTTTTTAATGGACGAGGAGGTTCTGTATTTCTATTATATATTTTCAAGCTTTATTTATTTTTCACTTTTTTTTTTATCTGGTATGTCCCAGTTAGTCGCTCATTTTTTTGTCCAAGTGTCGTTTTCTCTCCTACAAGTGTCCTGACCATTGCCATATCTTGCTGTTAATTGCCTTTATTATGACGCATACTTTTGTCTGTTATGATTTTACTTTCGGAGCTTTTCATATCCACTGTAGTGATTCACAGCACCAGTCTCTCCATTACTCTTCGGGCATTTCTCACTCTCCTGTCACATGTCACGGCGGAGAGACCGACGTGTTGATTGCACACCTTTCGCCCCGAGCACTGCGGTCAGGTGCCTCATCTCAGTACGTTTCATTGTTCTCGGAAAACACTCGCAGAGGGTTATACATCGTTCTGTTTCCAGTCCGAGTGAAAAAAAATTTAATGATCGTCGTCCTATGTGCAGATATTCATTTACTGTTTCTAGAGATTCCTCAAAAGTGGCTTTTTCTCGATTGTTGAACATGACTGGTATTTTTTCGTTCATGTTTAGCTTCATTTATGTTTTATGTTTAATGCAAGAAAACAATCATAAGAACCAGCTTAATCTCCTTTGTGTCCTTAAGAGATGTTTGTTATAAGAGCCGAAAGCGTCTGAGAATACGGGCCGAAGCCTCAGCCCACGCACAACACACCTTTATTTATCTCCTTCACTCACAACCTTCTCTGCAGCGGCCACACTGCCTTTACACTTCACCTCGGCCTCACCGCGACCTCCTGAAACATCGCTGGCCCAGAAATAAAAGAAAATCACCGAGAAAAATCGATATTGTTCACTTCCCTCTCGTGAATGTCTGGCGAAGTAAGGAAAGCAGGGAGGTCGCCGGGTGTTGCATATTAGAGTTTCCGTGATTGTCCCGTGAGTAAGTGAGGACAGGTGAGGAGTTCATGAAGGTGTCTCGAGAAAAAGAGAGGAAAGGAAGAGGGAGAGATGGAGGGTTGGTGGAAGTGGTGATGGGGAAGAAGTAAGGGAAGTATCAAAGAGAAAGGAAACGGGTGGTAGTGATGGTGGTGGGAGGAAGAAATGTAAGAGAAAGGGAAAAAAAAAAGATTATATAGAGTTGGTGGTGGCGGTATTGGTGATGATGGAGGGACGTGGACGGAAGGGAGAGAAAGGGAAAGAGACAAAGATGGAGAGTTAGTGGGTAGTGGTGGCGATAATACACAGTTGAAAAAGTCGAGAGATGAAATATTACAGTAATGGTTATAGTAATGATGGTAGCGGTGACCTTGACAGTAGAAGGAAGGACAAAGTTAATTGCAATAGACAAATAGTAGAGAGAAGTAGACAAATACATGATTGAGAAAATCGGGAGATGAAAGTATTGTATTAGTAGATAGGGTAAGGGTAGTGATGACCTGGACAACAGAAGAAAGAACAAATTGCAAAGAACGCTGAGGAATACACGATTAAGAAAGTGGAGAAATGAAGAGGTGAGATGAAGAGAGGAAGGAATGACAGAAAACTTACAGAAAGATTACAATGGAAGAATAAGAGAAGTGAAAGTTTGCAGTGATTAACATGATAATGGTCGTACTCATCTTAGAAGAGAAAGCACGGCAAACCCTCCCATTGGAAAAGTAATGAGTGGGAGAGAGGAAATAATACACGAGTGAGAGCAGGGAGGGAGGGACGGAGGGATGGGTCGCGAAAGACATTAGAGAGGACAGAGAATCCGACGAGCGGCGGTGATTAATGATTAACGCGTGGTAAGAAAGGTTAATTGCAGGTGTAAGTTTTCTTCCCGTGTGTAAAGCGTATTGAGCTGAAGAAGAGGTGGTGGTGATGAAGGTGGTAATAGTGGTAGTGTTGGGGAGGGTAGTAGTAATTGCTGTAGTGGTGTTAGTATAAACAGTAGTAGTAGTAGTAGTAGTAGTTATAGTTGTTGTTGTTGATGATGTTGCTGCTGTTGTTACCTCCGCCAACGAATTTGGAAGGAGGTTATACTTTCGGTTCGGTCAGTATGTTTATTTAATTGTTTGTTCGTTAACAGTCTTCTGTGGACAATTTTGCGGATATCTCAACAAATTTTTCAGGGAAGCCTCGTGTCCATCCAGAAAAGAACCCATTAAATTTTTGATGTCAAAGGTCAAAGGTCAAGGTCGCACAAAACGTCAGATTGGCCATAACTTCGGTTCTCGTCATCGTAGAGACTTCAGACTTGGTTCATATTCTAGCTCATGGAAAGACGCATATTGCATGGCCTTCACCTTAACCTTTGACCTTGACCTCGTAAAGTTCACCCAAAGTCAAAATTCCCCCCCCCAAAAAAAAAAAAATGAATTTCATAAAATTTCGAAACATATGCTTTCAGGGAAGCTTCGTGTCCATCCAGAAAAAAAAATATGTCAAAGGTCAGGGTCGCACAAAACGTCATTTTGAACATAACTTTGGTTCTCGTCATCGTAGAGACTTCAGACGTAGTTCATATTTTAGCTCATGGAAAGACGCACCTTGCATGATCTTGACATTGACCTTGAACTTGACCTCGAAAAGTTCGCCCAAGGTCAAAGTTTCCAAAAAAAAAAATCATCCAATTTCGAAACATATGCTTCCATATGATGCACCTTGTATGGCCTCTACCTTTGACCTTGACCTCGAAAAGATCGCCCAAGGTCAGTTTCCTAAAAAATAGAATTTCATTATATTTCGAAACAAATGCTTCCATATGATGCATAGCATCAGAGTTGATGCCCATACCAATTTTCAGGACGATCTTTGGCGGAGGTGTACACTTTCGGAGTGCTATGCGTATAGTTTATACCTATACATTAAAGCTGGAGAGACACAGACAGGCAGACAGACTTGGAAGCAGACATAAACAGACCAGCAGGCAAACAGACATAGACATACAAAGACAGACACACAGATAGATATACATAGGAAGAGAGAGACAGACAGACAAAGATATATGAGGACAGGCAGACATAAAGACATAAAAAGAAATAACACAGTAGAATGTATAACACTGCCTTTTTGCGTGTGGCTTATATAATTCTGACGCTTATATAGATAATGATAAAAAAATCCTAATTATTTTAATAACAACATACTAATAACACCATGAGCAGCAGCAGCAGCAGCAATTAGGCGGTGCCGTGCATACTTTTCTCCCAAACCAATCATCGCTGCGGCGTAATTACATTCCCACGCCCCGACACACAGGAAAAGCTGCGCCTCTACTTGCGGGGCGGGGGGGCGATAGGTCTGGGGGAGCAGCTGCGCGGCTAAAAAAAAAAAAAAAAAAACACACAGCAACGAGACAACAATAAGGTTATGAAAATGACAGACCTGGCGCTGTCAGCATCATTGAAGAGTTTCTGAATCCAACTGAAAGTACAGTTTCAGTTCTTTTACTGCTACTACTACTACTACTAATA
>NC_066509.1:31550402-31615402 GCF_024679095.1 Eriocheir sinensis | reverse complement strand
ATGCATTGGAATTACAGTCAAGCATAGCAGAATAAAAAAGGCATATTTTTTCGCCAGTGGCTTGCCTGAATACGCGGTGAAAGAAGGCGAGAATGCACATCCAATGTGCACCCACGGCCGCAACGTTAGTCACCTGTGAACTGGCTTCAAGTGACGTCATCCCGCTGCTCCGCCCCAAACCGCCCCCTGCGCGTGATGGTTGCAGTTTTGAAGGCAGAGTGACTTGACTTGGTATATATAGACTTTGTCGTATAAGTGATGAGTGCGTGTGTGATAAAATGCGTGCGGTATAGGTTGCGTGTATGATAGTGTGTGTGGTAGATCGCGTGTGTGATAGAAGTGCGAGAATGTGTGTGTTAGAGTGAACTATAGTGTGTGTGTGTGTGTGTGTGTGTGTGTGTGTGTGTGTGTGTGTGTACCCATTTATGTCAGTCTTGCGTATGTTCAGTGTGTTTACCTCAGCACACTTCACAAATAGGGATGCGTGTATATATATTTGTGTTTGTATGTATATGAGCGCACAAAGGCTATGTCTGTCTGTATGTAAGGCGTGTTATCTTTGTCCCAGCTCGAACGCTTCACAGAGACTTGTGTGTGTGTGTGTGTGTGTGTGTGTGTGTGTGTGTGTGTGTGTGCCGGCCCTCCGTGTTGGCACTTTCCGACAATAATTCCGCGAAGATAATTTCACAACGACAATAATGTTTTACGCTTAACTGAACCTTTCCGTGACTCTTGACTGAACACGAGTATGTTCCGAGGCGGTCAGCAGGAAGCGTGAAGCATGTTTGTCTGGATGGCCGTCACGACTTATGTTTTACGGTGTTTATTTTTGCTCTCGTTTTTATTATTATCACTATTTATTTTTTCTTCTGTTTCATTTTATTTTCGTCCTCTGGTATTTGTTCTTTTTCTAATCACTATCACAGTAATTATTTTTTTATATTATTTTCCTCCTTGTTTGTGTTCTTGTTCTTCCATTACTTTTCCTCAACTTCTCTTGTCGTTTCTTCGTCCATTTCTGCGTTCGCAATCCTCCTTACATTATATATGTTTTTGGCTCACACAAAAAAAAATATTTCCAGAGTCACAAAGGAGGCTGGCCAGGTTCTCATAGGTGTTTGTTGACGTTCGTGGCGCAGAAGTCTGGTCAATCTAATGCTAGGCTAATAAAACTACCCACGGAAAGGTTAATACAATCTCCTCGAAAGCCTTATTAAATGTGGGTGTGTCAGCCCCAGAGTGTTTAGAAATATGGGTCTTGTGTTAGGCTAGTGTGTATAGTGTTTGTCACAGAAAGCCTCATTTGAGATATTTTTTTTAACGATTGTTTCGTTATTTTCGTTTTCTTCGTCCTCTTTTTCAGTCATTTTTTCCCCTTATCCACTTCTATTTATATATTTTCCTTTATTTCGCTTTCTCGTCATTATCATCATCTTGTTCTTGTTGTTGTTCTTCTAACACCTCTACCTTCTCCTCTTCCTCCTCCTCCTCTCTCCTCTCGTCATATCTCCCTTATTACCGTTTTAATATCTATTTATGACCTTTATCACACATTCTTCCGTTGTCTATTGCTTCCTAAATTATCACCACACGTGTTATCTCCTTGGTTCATTCCCTTATCTTGACTTCCTTGTTTGCTTTATATTTATTACATCATTATTTGTTTTATCATTTATATTATCGCTTATTTAACCCCTCCTCGTGTGTGTGTGTGTGTGTGTGTGTGTGTGTGTGTGTGTGTGTGTGTGTGTGTTCTTAACCCTTCCAGTTTTCCTTTACCCTTTGTCTCTTTTATCTTGTTTTCTATTGCATGCTTTTTTTTCTATTTTCTCTTTCTCCCTCTGCCCGCTTATGCCTTATTTTTGCTCTTACATTTTTTCCCATATTCCGATACTCTTATAATTCTCTTTCCTTTCTTCTTCTTTTTCTTTCTTCCTCTCCTCCTCCTCCTCCTCCTCCTCCTCCTGTTTCGCCGCCTTTCTTTGCCCTTCTCCTTCCTTTCAGTTGTTTTTCTGTTTGTATTTTCTTTCTCGGTTTCTTTTATCTTCGCTTCCGCCTCCCTCGTTTTGTTTGTGTATTCTTTACATTTCCCGTTTTGTCTCTTCTTCCTGTTTCCCCAGTTATCCGTCCGTCTGTCTGTCTGTCTGTCTGTCTGTGTCACTATCACACGTTTCCCTTCCTTCCTCTTTTTCTTGTTTTTTTCATCTTTGTTTTTTTTTTTTTTTTTCTTCCTATACTTTTGTCAACTGGCTACGCGATTTTTTTGTATCATTTTTCTCTTTCGTCTCCTTCATATTTCTTTATGTATTATTTTAATCTTCGTTTCGTTGTTGCGTTGTATTTTTTTTCCTTTTTTCCTCCCCATTCGGTTACTGTATTCTCTATTTTTTCCCTTTGTTCCTCTCCCTCTTGATTCCTTCCATCCGGTTTCATTTATTGGGTTTCTCCTCAGATTAAATTCTTGCTTTCTTCTTCTCTCTAATTCCTTCACTTCTCCTCATCTTATCGTTTATCTTTTCCATTTCAGCTCCTCCACTTTCTTTTTTCTTTAATTTCATTTCTCTCTCTCTCTCTCTCTCTCTCTCTCTCTCTCTCTCTCTCTTCCTACCCATCCTCCTCCTCCTTTAATCCTCTTCAGAGAGTGTCGAGGTGGTCGTCAGGACAGCGTGTGGGTAATCTCGGCGATGACTGTAAAACGCGGAGTAGTAATAATAATGAAACGAAAGTCAAGAAAAGATAATAATAACACTCCATTCACATTTAGCGATAGTGACAGAGATAATGATGATACAAATATGAACAAAATAAAGAAGGATAGGGCGTGCTGAACAGAATATCCAAAACGTAGAAAAAAGAAACAATTTGAAAAATAACACACACACACACACACACACACACACACACACAGGTAAGGAGCCCTAAACAGTTATTAGTATTACCATTATGCAAACGACGCCAGAATAAGGTGTCAAAGAGCACGGGACCTGGGGGAGCTGCGTGGAGGGGGGACTCGTGTGTGTGTGTGTGTGTGTGTGTGTGTGTGTGTGTGTGTGTGTGTGTGTGTGTGTGTGTGTAGCTTAACATAATAAGGTCTCTCTCTCTCTCTCTCTCTCTCTCTCTCTCTCTCTCTCTCTCTCTCTCTCTCTCTCTCTCTCACACATCCCGAATAGCACGCCCTAAGAAGACACAAATGCTCTCTCATCGTGCACGAAGATTTGCCTTGCAGAACACTCGAGGGAATGCGAAAGGCAGGAGGAGGAGGACGAGGAAGAGGAGGAGGAGAAGGGGGAGAAGAAGAAGAAGAACAAGAACAAGAAGAAGAAGAAGAAGAAGGAAAATCAATACCAAGGGAGCGAGGTACACCGGTTATTCGATATATGCGAGTTCGAAATATGCGAATTCGCTCATATGCGACTAACCTAAATGTGCCAAGTATTCGTTTTATGCGAGAAAAATTCGCTATTATGCGAGTAGCGGCGCTGGTGCGACTGGTTGGTGAGGTATGGTGGCCGACTCGCACTAGAGGGCGGCGGGTGCAAATGTTTTCCCGCACTTTCCTCGCCTATAATTAACCTTTTTCTCCCTCTGATCCTAAAGTTAATCCTCAGGTAGCTAATTATCAGCTTAAATCGTAGACTTTGGGTGTGTCTCCCCGGAAGCAATCAGCAGCTCTGGGCTGTCAGACTCGGAGAAGCTCTACCCTGAATGGGGTACATATAACTTCGAGTATAATATCCATGTCCTGATTTCCCTTCAGTAAGATTCAAAATACATATGAATATACAGTACGTGATATAGTAGAAAAACCATGCACATTTTAACTTAACGTTCGAGATTCCAGAATTTTACACGTCTATTCGTGTTTGATACTCGTATTCCGCGTCGGTATGCGGACAGCCGCATTTTCGCTGCCAGACGTAAGACTCATTCCCCTCTCCCTCTACTGAGACAAAAATGCATTTCCGTCACAGATACGAAAAAGTTCATAGAGACCAAAGTTGTAGAGGAGGCAGTTCTAAACAAAAACTGCTGATGTATTTTTTTACGCCGTGATGAATCCTTACTGAGGTATGGGTTCGAAAACGGGTCGTGGAACATAACCCCCTATAATTAATGGAATATATATGCGAATTCACATTATGCGAGCTTTTTGCAGAACGTAACCCTCGTATATAACGAATACCTGGTGTAATTTAAAAAGAGAAGGAAGACCTAAAAGTGAGGTTAGCAAATGAGAAGGAAGAGGAAGAGGAGTAGGAGGAAGAAGAAGAAAGGAAGAGGAAAAAGAAAAAGAAGAAACAATAAGAATAGAAAAGGAAAAAGAGGATGAGGTCAAGAAAAAGTGAACCAGCAGGAGAAGAGAAGAAAAAATGGAAACATGATGATGATGATGATGATGATGATGCAGAGGAGGAGGAGGAGAAGGAGGAAAGAGAAGGAAGTAAAATGAAAGAAAAATGGAAAAACAATGCAAAACCGGAAGAAGTGAAAAGAAAAGAAGAAAAACGACGAGGCCGAGGCGTCGTATAAGAAGTAAGAGGTGGGGGGGGAGGAGGATGGGGGGAGGGGGAGTGAGGATGTCGAGGTGCTGTAAGAGGAGAGAGTGGAAGAGGATAAGAAGGAAGAAGAAGATTATGGTGACAGAGGAATGTTAAACCTGGAAGCAAAGAAGAAGGAGGAGGAGGAGGAGGTTTATGCGCTGGTGGAAACTAAGTAAGAAGAGGATGAAGAGGTGGTGACTGATGAAAGGGTGTGATGAAAGGAGAGGAGAAAGGGGGGTAAGAGAAGAGAGGAGGAAGAAGAAGGAGAAGAGGAAGAAGTAAGCGTAGGTGAGATAAAGTTTTTTGTAAGAGGTAAAGCAAAGGGAAGAGATGGATATTGAAAGAGAAAAGGAAGAAGAAAAAGCGGAAGAAAAAAAGGAAAAGAAAAAAAGAAGAAGGAGAAAAAGAAGAAAAGGAAAAAGTGAGTAAAAGATAAAAAAAGAGAAAGATTTGGAAGTGTAAAGAAAAAGTTTGAGAAGTATAGAGACGAAGAGGAGAATCAAATATACAAAGAGGTGAGAGAAGAGAGGGTGAAAAGCAAGGAAGAATAAAGTCAAGGAGGAAGAGGAGGAGGAGGAGGAGGAGGACGAAGCATGGAGTCAACTCGGCTTTGAAATATTTGGCATAAGCAAACTCTTTAATATTCATTGTGGTAAGACACTCTCTCTCTCTCTCTCTCTCTCTCTCTCTCTCTCTCTCTCTCTCTCTCTCTCTCTCTCTCTCTCTCTCTCTCTCTCTCTCTCTCTCACATACCAACTTATCTTTCCTCCACCCTCTGTCCTACATTCTCTTTTTTTTTCTTCCCCTCTTTCCTTTTGTCTCCCTCCCCACCATTCCCTTCTCTTATCCATCAACATATTTCCTTTTCCTTCTTTATTTTTTTCTTTCTCTTCCCCTGTTTCTCCTCTTTTTTGCTACCTTCCACTCTCTCCCTTCTTTATCCTATTTTCTATGGGGGCTTCGTGGTGCAGCGGTTAGCACACTCGGCTCACAACCGAGAGAGCCAGGGTTCGATTCCCGGGCGGAGTGGAATAATTTGGGCGGCTTTTCCGATACCTTACGCCCCTGTCCACCCAGCAGTGAATGGGTACCAGGTATTAATCGGGGGTTGTGTCCCGTCTCCTGGGATCTGTTCCCTTCTCCTATAACTCCCTCCGCTTCTGTCTCTCTCCGGCATATGACCACAGATGTTGCGCCGACTAAACGAAACTTTCCAACTTTTCCTATTTTCTACTTTTTGTCACACTCTTGCTCTCTCTCTCTTACAATCCCCCCTTTCATATTTTTCCCATAACTATTTTTCTCTGCTTTTTATTTCCGTCTCGTGTCCTCATATCATTTCTTTTCGACTCAGTTTCTTTATTTTTCTTCCTCTCTTCCTTCACATTTGTTCGTGTAGCTTCCTTCCTTCATTCCTTCCATATTTTGTTCTTTCCATCCTTTTTTTGTTTCATTTTACTCCTTTTTTTTCTTATGTCATTTCTCGCTTCCAAAACTAACCACTTTCTTTCTTTCCTTCTCTTCCTCCCTCGTATCCTCGTCCTGTCTTCGGTATTTTCCACACATTTATCCTTCCTCGTTTTCTCCACCAACTCTCTTTCCTCCAGATATTCTCTCCTTTTCTCTTTATTTTCTCTTTTACTTTTTTTCCTTCCCGCTTCATCATCTCTCCTTTCCCCTTTTTTTCTGCTACCTAATCTTCCTCCTCCTCCTCCTCCTCCTCCTCCTCCTCCTCTTCCTCCTCTTCCTCTTCCTTCTCCTCCCACTTCTTCTCCCTCCTTGACCCTTGAAACAAGGCCTATCTTTTGTACAGAAATGACTTCGTGTTTGCAAGAGAAAAGGAGGAGGAGGAGGAGAAGGAGAAGGAAGAAGAGGAGGAGGAGGGAAAAAAAATAATAATTAGATGAAGGTGAATTATAATTAGATGAATAAGAAATATTAGAAAAATAGAAGAAGAAAATGAGAAGAAGAAGAAGACGAGGAGGAAGAAGTGGAAGAGGAAGAAGCGATCGAGAAGGAAAAAATGCAAAAGGAAAGAATTAAGCAGGAAAAAGAAAAGAAAAAAACTAATAGGAGGAGGCGATAAAAGATGATTAAGAAGAACAGAAAGAAGCCGAAGAAAAATAGGGAAGGAGAAGAAACGCAAGAAGGAATGAAAAATGAGAACACAAAAATGAGGAGGACAAAGAGGAAGAAAATGATATGATTGATAGAAAGTAAGAAGGACAACTTGAGGAAGATTGAGTAAATACAGAAGAAAAAAATACAAAGAGAAATGAATGAGAAAATGATTTCATATGAATTGAACGTTTGGCCGAGGAGAGAGAGATATGAGTCAAGTTTGCATGAAGGAAAGAAAAAAATGGTAAGACAAATACATGATAATGGGAAAATATAAAAGAAAAAGGAAGTAAAGGAAGAAAGTTTGGACGTGAAAGTGTATTTATGCGCCTCTTTTTTTATCTGTGACGTCAAGAAAGACTGAAAAAATATGATGATAATGACTTGTATAAATTTAAGTTGTGAATCTCATAGAAAAATAAAATAATAAAGAAAATACGCTGGATAATGAAAAGCAGTGAAGAAAAGGGATAAGGGAAAAAAGAAGAAATGCAAATGAGTTGATGAAAGAAAATGAAGGTTGAAGAGATAATTATGGTGAAACAGAAAGTTGTGACGAAAAAGAAAGAAAATAGAGTAAAGAAAAAAGGCTTATTTTGACTTTCAGAATACATGTGAAGTCATTTACATGATGTTTGTTTGTTTGAGGACGATGGATTTTGGATAGTCACACACACACACACACACACACACACACACACACACACACACACACACACACACACACACACACACACACACACACACACACACACACTCACTCTTGCCACTGAATGAAAACAAGCAGACAAACGCACACACAAACACATTCACACAAATAACATCAGAATGAACAGTAAACACACATAACCAACTCTCTCTCTCTCTCTCTCTCTCTCTCTCTCTCTCTCTCTCTCTCTCTCTCTCTCTCTCTCTCTCTCTCTCTCTCTCTCTCTCTCTCTCTCTCTCTCTCTCTCTCTCTCTCTCTCTCTCTCTCTCTCTCTCTCTCTCTCTCTCTCTCTCTCTCTCTCTCTCTCTCTCTCTCTCTCTCCTGTTTTATTTCTTCATATGTAAATTTATTTGTTTCCATAAATATAACTTTTGTATCTTCCTTTCCTTCCACCTTTCTTTCTTTTTTTTTCTTCTTCCCTTTACTGCAATATCTTCCGTAAGCCCCTCGTTTTTGTCTCTGTTTATCTCCTCCTCCTCCCTTCCTCCTTCCTCCTCCTTCCTCTTCGTTCCTCCTCGTCACCTCCTAGTCATTCCCTCTTTCCTTTTTCGTCTTTCAACTTTATTTCTTCATTTACTTGTATTACATGTTTCCCTCTCCTGTACTTTTGTTAATATAGTTTATCATGTCATTATTTCCCTTTCTCTTCCATTTCCTCTCCCTCGGTTTTTCCTCTTGTATTCTAGTTGTTCGTGTTTTTTTTCTATTCGATATTTCCATTTAATTTGCTCACCACCCTATGGCACAAACCCTCCTCCTCCTTCCCCTACTCCTCCTACTTATCTCTCTTCCATTTTCCTCTCTTCCTCCTCCTCCTCCCTACTAAACAGAGCTAGGAATATTTCAGGAATGGCCTTAAGTTAAATGCTAAAAAACTCGTACCTTCTTCATAGGAACACATCAACTTATCCTCAAATTCCAGAAAACACATAGCTTTCCACAACACTATAATCAAACCCTCCTTACACGTTAAAACCTTGGTGTACACTTTGATAACTATATGAGCTTCGACATTCACATCAACGAAATTTCCACTAAAACTACGTGGACGCTCCCACACCAACAGAGTTAAACATTGTTTTGACAAAGAGACCCCATAATATAGTACAATCACTAGTCTTAAGTCTTCTTAACTACTGCAACACACAAAATACTACTCAAAACTCTCCACTAACTTGCGGGTGGAAACGCACTACTCTCCGTCACTCACGTCACAGGGTGGTATATTCAGAAGATCAATCTAATATAAAGAAATAATCCACTTCAACACAGCAGTGACATTGTACAAACAGCTCAGTAACTACTACCCACAAAACATTATCGATCTCCTACAGTGAACAACTTAACAGGCAGCTTGACTAGGCAACAAAATAATCTATTTGTACCCAGGGTGACCACCCCTATCAGGAAGTCGCTTCTCTCTCTGTGCGAGGTCCTTCCTTATGGAACCTCCTTCCTAAAAATAAAAGAATCATAAAAAGAATCAAACACACTCTTTCAAGACGAGCCTCAGGCAATTCCTCCTATCAAATCACTAGCAGTGTCTCTGTGACTCTGTGTGACCAAACGACAAACTTAAGTATGTGTAACAAAATATGAACACTATATTGATGTAACCATGCAGTGACATTTATGCAATGCCTGTAACGGACAACCAACTATCTGTAAATACTATATTATTGTTCAAATTACATATGTGCTTCTATATGTTGCCATGTAATGTATATTTTCATCACTATGTATACCTATTCAAGGACAGTATGTGCTTTATTAGGTTTAGGTTATGTAGTTTTATGTATAATAAGACATAACTATGCCTCATCCATGAATATAATGTAATATCTAGTAATGTAAGAATGAAAAATGAATATTTTAATTTAATTTGAATATTTTTCCGCCAATTTCTTTTTTTTTTTCCTCCTCTCCGCCATCTTTTTTCCTTTCTTCTCCACCTCCTTCCCTCACTTCTGCACCATCCACCATCCCTCCTCCTCTTTCTCCACTTCTCTCTCCACCTCTCCCTCTTTCTCTTCTGCTCTCTTTTAACTCTTCTCTCATTCATAACTCTTCACCTCCTCTCTCTCTCTCTCTCTCTCTCTCTCTCTCTCTCTCGTGACTGGACAAATAGGAGGAGTAACAAAGATGATTCCTAGGGTTGATAAATTTATCATATGAACAAAGGCTTAAAAAGTATTTATTCAGCCCATCAAAACGAAGAATGCGAGGCATCTAATAGAAGTGTTTAAATGTTTAAAGGATTCAGTGATATTAATGCGACGATTACTTTACAATTGATCGATCAAATAGAACAAGAAGAAATCACAATTTGAAGATAAGTGGTAAAAGATTATCGTCGCACGAAGCTAAACACTTCGAGTTGTTAATGTTTGGAACCTGGTGATGTCGTTGATAGTACAACAGTTACGGCCTTCAAGAATAGATTAGACCAGTATTTTGAATGAAACCAGCAACTAGTAAGATATTACTCATTGTCGTAATAACGTTAAGTTTTCTCGGTACTGTCTTTGTCCTGGTGTCGCGCCCGGTTAGTGGTAGCAGTAATGATAGTTCTTTCCCTTTCTACATAAATTCCATGCAGTTTTTCCATGCTGCATGGTTCTTTTTCTTTTTCCTTCCAGCGCTTTGGCTGGAGGGATGGAGGGATGGGTGGGGAGTAGCCGCCTTTGTTGTCCTTCATCTTCCACCTTGATTAGATAGTTAGTAGCTTTGTCACAAACAACCTCGTAAGGACCTGAGCAGGTCTTGTTGTTTGTTCTTCCTGTGTTCTCTTGTGTTCATCCCTACTCACCCATGTCATCATCCTCCCTCTCAGCATCCTTCTCATCTAAATCCCTCTATCACTCCATTCCTTCTTCCCTTTACTCTTATCCACTCCTTCATTCCTCATCCTGTTCCTCATCCTGTTCCATTTCCTCATTCATTCCTCCCTGCCCTTCCTCCTATCCTTCATTCTTTCTTCCCTCTTATTCCCCATACCTTCCTTCCCTTTCCTCTCCTCCCTCCTCCTTCCCATCCTCTTATCTTCCATTCCTTTATTCCTTCTTCCTCCATTCCTTTCCTTCCTTTCCCACCCTCACAAAACAAGGGGAGGGGGCAGGGGAAGAAAGGGGAGAGGTTTCAGGAGGCAGGGTGAGAGAAAGAAAGGGGGAGGGATGAAGAAGATGGGAAGGATGAAGGAAGGAAGGAGGAGGAATGGAATAAGGAAGGAGGAGGAGGGGACAACGAGGAAGAGAAAAGGAAGATGAAAGGAAGAGGGAGGAAGGGAGGGTGAAGAAGAGGGGAAGGGAATGGAATAGGGAAGGAGGAGAAGGGGACAACGAGGAAGAGAGAATGGAAGGAAGATGGAGGAAAAGATGAAGAAGGGGAGGAAGAGTGGTCTAAAAATAGGATAAGGGAAAGGAGAAGGAAGAGGAGACGGAGAAGGGGACGAAGAATGAAAGAAAGAAGAGGGGATGAAGTGGAGGTTAAAGGAGACAAGGAACGAAGAAGAGCAAGAAAGTGGAGGTAAAGAGAGGAAGCGGAATAGGAGAACGAATAATAAAAACAGCAGCGAAAAAAGGGAAAAGAAAGCAGAAGTGAAGAAGAAAAGAAAAGCGAGAAGAGAAAGTTGGAAATAAGAAAAAAGAAGAAAGAGGAGACTACTAGAGGAAGTGTGAAAGGAGAAAAGAAAGAAGGGAACAAAGAAGAATAGTGATGCAAAGAGAGTTGTGGAGTGGTGGATGAATGGATGAAAGGAAAAGGAGAAGAAAGAGAAGTGGGGAGAAGGGAAGAGAGAGGGCGAGGGAAGAAGATTGGTGAGGGAGGAAGAGGGGAAACAGAAAGAGAGGATGAAAGGAAATGGCAAGAGATGGAAGGATGGAGAGCAAGCAAAGGAAGCAAGGAGGAGGAGGAGGAAAATAAGAAGATGAAAAGAAAAGAAAGAAGTAAAGGAAACTGAGAACAGAATGAAGATGAACACGGAGAAAAGAAAAGAAAAGGAAGAGAGGGAGAATAGGAGATTAGGAGGAGGAGGAGGAGAGGGAACTTGAGTGGAATTCGCCTCAAGGAAAGTAGAGATGTGTGGGAGAGAATGTGGAAGAAGGAAGACAAGATGGAAGAAGGAAAGGTGGAGAGGAAATTGGGAGAAGAGGAGGAAATGAAGATATATGTCATGTGATTGAATGAGACTGTGAAGAAGGCTGGAAATGAAATGAGAGAGAGAGAGAGAGAGAGAGAGAGAGAGAGAGAGAGAGAGAGAGGAGAGAGAGAGAGAGAGAGAGAGAGAGAGAGAGAGAGAGAGAGAGAGGAGAGAGAGAGAGAGAGAGAGAGAGAGAGGGTAGAGAGAGAGAATTATGGTATAAAACAAACAAGTCAGAAGTACACACACACACACACACACACAAGAAGAACACACACACACAGCTGAACACACACACACACAGCTATATGTTATTATTATTGGCCACACACGCACACATATATCAACAAACACAACCTGGCAGTCCATAAAGAAAGAAACTCCGACAAACAAACAAACAGGAAAAGAAACACAAGAAGAAAATACAAACAGGAAAGCCAATAAACGTGGTGAAGGCAGGTAAACAGGTGTGTGTGTGTGTGTGTGTGTGTGTGTGTGTGTGTGTGTGTGTGTGTGTGTGTGTGTGTGTGTGTGTGTGTGTGTGTGTGTGTGTGTGTGTGTGTGTGTGTGTGTGTGTGTGTGTGTGTGTGTGTGTGTGTGTGTGTGTGTGTGTGTGTGTGTGTGTGTGTGTGTGTGTGTGAATGTGTGAATGTGTGTGTGTGTGTGTGTGTGTGTGTGTGTGTGTGTGTGTGTGTGTGTGTGTGGTGTGAGTGTGTGTGTGTGTGTGTGTGTGTGTGTGTGTGTGTGTGTGTGTGTGTGAATGTGTATGTCTGTGTGTGTGTGTGTGTGTGTGTGTGTGTGTGTGTGTGTGTGTGTGTGACAAACCAGACGGAACAGCTGGTCGTCTCCATGTTCCGAACCTGAAATTTCCCTCGTGATATGTCTCCATTCATTTATTGTAATGCTCCGCCGCCTCACACGCCGGCTCTTTTACTGATTCTCTGGCTGCCTGCATGTTTGTTTGTCTGTATGTATTCATGTATGTGTATGCATGTATTTATGCATGTATGTATGTGTGTTTTTCTGCATTTCTGTTATTGTACCTCCGTGCCTGTCTGTCAGTGTGGTTTGTATATAAGTACAGTCAGTGACACAAGTGAAGACACAGGTTTCAAGAAATCCTCTGTTCCCAGGCACTATGGAGTTTTCCTTTTAATCTAGATTCACAAATAGTAACTTTGAAAACAGCTACCTAGAACATTGTTTATAAAGAAAAGAGCGTAACGTTACTTCGTTGGGGATAAATTGCATATGTTACATTTGGCTCTGCTTTTGGCAACTACCAATGTGGCAGACCTTGCAATTTTTATGTCATTATGAAATCAAACTTTAATGAAACAGTAACATGAAATCAGTAATCAACGTTAATACTTGCTCATGATTTTAACTGTAGTATTAAATGATACATAATAGAGTGTGGAGAACAATGGACGAGTTTTATGAAACATCGTCTAGTGTGGGAGAACACTGCGATGATGGGCTACACAGTCTTGAAAAAGTTAGCTATATTTTAACACACACACACACACACACACACACTTGCCACGGAATGGAAACAAACAGACAAACGCACACACACACACACACACACACACACACACACACACACACACACACACACACACACACACACACACACACACACACACACTGTCATCACACACTACCTCAGGGCCCAGTCCTGACCGAGGTCAGACGTGGGTCATGGCGCTCCGCATGGAGTAGCCCGGGGCCATCCTGTTGGCCTCTCCCCTTCCCCTCCACCCCCCTCTCCCCTTTCGTCAAGAAACCTACTTGCAGAAACACAACATAGCAAGATAATTTTTTGTGACTAAGTGAAATCATGGTGACAGTCTGACAGACAGTAAGTGGAGTGCGTGTGTGGTATCGGGATCGCCGAGTGTGTCGCCGCCGCGGCCTTCCATCAGGCCCCTGCCGACGCCCCGAGGTCTCCCTCAGGCTTACCAGCCCGCCCATCCTGCTGCTGAAGTCTGGTCAGGTGCAGTGCAGTGGAGGCTTCGTCACCCAGGTGGGGGCAATGTGCAGGCTGCTCACCACCGATTATGCGCAGTCTGTTCCCAGGCACAGCTCCGAGTCTTCACATCTGTCTCGCCACCTGTACTGGATTAGCGCTCCACCGCTAAGCCCCTTTCTGAGTGACCACCGATACCGCCTCTACCTGCTCTCAGGCCACCTGCTGCTACCTGACCCAGCATTTTGACCTGGGGATGACCTCAGATTAACACCTACTCGCCTTCCAGAAGAGGATTACCTTCCCGCCTCATCGCTCTACCACACCGCACTCCACCACCTCCTCACCCCTCAAACATCATCACAACTTTCCCTTCGTTAATGTAAATTACCTATACCCCCACACCCCTTTCATATTGTATTTTTCTTTATGGTTGCACTGTATCTTAATATGTACATTTTCAGCCTAACGGCTGCACTTTCCGAAATAAACCGATTATTATTATTATTATTATTATTACACACTTGCCACGGAATGGAAACAAACAGACAAACGCACATACAAACACATTCACACAAATAACATCAGAATGAACAGTAAACACACATAACACTCTCTCTCTCTCTCTCTCTCTCTCTCTCTCTCTCTCTCTCTCTCTCTCCAGTTTTATTTCTTCATTTGTAAGTTTATTTGTTTCCATATATATAACTTTTTTTATCTTCTATTCCTTCCACCTTTTTTTCTTTTCCTTCTTCCCCTTTACTGCAATTTCCTTTTCCTTCTTTATTTTTTTCTTTCTCTTCCCCTGTTTCTCCTCTTTTTTGCTACCTTCCACTCTCTCCCTTCTTTATCCTATTTTCTATGGGGGCTTCGTGGTACAGTGGTTAGCACGCTCGGCTCTCAACCGAGAGAGCCAGGGTTCGATTCCCGGGCGGAGTGGAAAAATTTGGGCGGCTTTTCCGATACCCTACGCCCCTGTCCACCCAGCAGTGAATGGGTACCAGGTATTAATCGGGGGTTGTGTCCCGTCTCCTGGGATCTGTTCCCTTCTCCTATAATTCCTTCTGCTTCTGTCTCTCTCCGGCATATGACCACAGATGTTGCGCCGACTAAACGAAACTCTCCAACTTTTCCTATTTTCTACTGTTTGCCACACCCTTGCTCTCTCTCTCTTACACTCCCCCCTTTCATATTTTTCCCATAACTATTTTTCTCTTCTTTTTATTTCCGTCTCGTGTCTTTAACTTTTTTTTTGTTTTTCGTCCGTTTCATTTTTCTCCTTTTATTTTTTAACTCATATCATTTCTTTTCGACTCAGTTTCTTTATTTTTCTTCCTTTCTTCCTTCACATTTGTTCGTGTAGCTTCCTTCCTTCATTCTTTCCAGATTTTGTTCTTTCCATCCTTTTTTTGTCTCATTTTACTCCTTTTTTTTCTTATGTAATTTCTCGCTTTCCAAAACTAACCCCTTTGTGTATATATAGTCATGCCTCCTACTCCTCCTCTCCCTTTCTTCCTTCTCTTCCTCCCTCGTATCCTCGTCCTGTTTTCGGTATTTTCCACACATTTATCCTTCCTCGTTTTCTCCACCAACTCTCTTTCATCCAGATATTCTCTCCTTTTCTCTTTTTTTTGCTTTTACTTTTTTTTCCTTCCCGCTTCATCATCTCTCCTTTCCCCTTTTTTTCTGCTACCTAATCTTCCTCCTCCTCCTCCTCCTCCTCCTCCTCCTCCTCCTCCTCCTCCTCCTCCTCCTCCCACTTCTCCTCCCTCCTTGACCCCGGAAACAAGGCCTATCTTATGTATAGAAATGATTTCGTGTTTGCAAGAGAAAAGGAGGAGGAGGAGGAGGAGGAGGAGAGGAGGAGGCGGGAGGAAAAAAATAATAATAATAATTAGATGAAGGAGAATTATAATTAGATGAAGAAGAAATAATAGAAAAATAGAAGAAGAAAATGAGAAGAAGAAGAAGACGAGGAGGAAGAAGTGGAAGAGGAAGAAGCGATCGAGAAGGAAAAAATGCAAAAGGAAAGACTTAAGCAGGAAAAAGAAAAAAAATTAATAGGTGGAGGCGATAAAAGATGATTAAGAAGAACAGAAAGAAGCAGAAGAAAAATAGGGAAGGAGAAGAAACGCAAGAAGGAATGAAAAATGAGAACACAAAAATGAGGAGGACAAAGAGGAAGAAAATGATATGATTATTGGTGAAGTAAGAAGGACAATTTGAGGAAGATAGAGAGAGAGAGAGAGAGAGAGAGAGAGAGAGAGAGAGAGAGAGAGAGAGAGAGAGAGAGAGAGAGAGAGAGAGAGAGAGAGAGAGAGAGAGAGAGAGAGAGAGAGAGAGAGAGAGAGAGAGAGAGAGAGTAGTCAATTTTTAATGATGGAAAGAAAAAAAATGGTAAGACAAATACATGATAATGGGAAAATATAAAAGAAAAAGGAAGTAAAGGAAGAAAGTTTGGACGTAAAAGTGTATTTATGCGCCTCTTTTTTTTTCTGTGACGTCAAGAAAGACTGAGAAAATATGATGATAATGACATGTATAAATTTAAATTGTGAATCTTATAGAAAAATAAAATAATAAAGAAAATACGCTGGATAATGAAAAGCAGTGAAGAAAAGGGATAAGGGAAAAAATAAGAAATGCAAATGAGTTGATGAAAGAAAATGAAGGTTGAAGAAATAATTATGGTGAAACAGAAAGTTGTGACGAAAAAGAAAGAAAATAGAGTAAAGAAAAAAGGTTTATTTTAACTTTCAGAATACATGTGAAGTCATTTACATGATGTTTGTTTGTTTGAGGACGATAGATTTTGGATAGTCACTCACACACACACACACCACACACACACACACACACACACACACACACACTCTTGCCACGGAATGAAAACAAACAGACAAACGCACACACAAACACATTCACACAAATAACATCAGAATGAAAGTAAACACACTTAACCATCTCTCTCTCTCTCTCTCTCTCTCTCTCTCTCTCTCTCTCTCTCTCTCTCTCTCTCTCTCTCTCTCTCTCTCTCTCTCTCTCTCTCTCTCTCTCTCTCTCTCTCTCTCCAGTTTTATTTCTTCATATGTAAATTTATTTGTTTCCAATAATATAACTTTTGTATCTTTCTTTCCTTCCACCTTTCTTTCTTTTTCTTCTTCCCCTTTACTGCAATATCTTCCGTGCTCCCTCGTTTTTGTCTCGTTTATCTCCCTCTTCCTCCTCCTCCTCCTCTTCCTTCCGTTCCTTCCTCTCGTCACCTTTTAAAGTCATTCCCTCTTTCCTTTCTCCTCTTTCTCCTTTATTTCTTCATTTACTTGTATTACATGTTTCCCTCTCCTTTATTTTTGTCAATATAGTTTATCATGTCATTATTTCCCTTTCTCTTCCATTTCCTCTCCCTCGGTTTTTCCTCTTGTATTCTAGTTGTCCGTGTTTTTTTCTCTCATTTCGTTATCCTATACTTTTATATTCGATATTTCCATTTAATTTGCTGACCACCCTACGGCACAAACCCTCCTCCTCCTTCCCCTACTTATCTCTCTTCCATCTTCCTCTCTTCCTCCCTCCTGGTTTTTTTCCTTCCTTCCTCTCTCCGCCATCTTTTTATTTTTCCTCCACCTCCCTCCTCCCTTCGCAACACTGGCCACCATCCACCTCTCCCCTCCCTCTTTCTCTCCACTTCTTTTTCTCTTCTCATTCATCTTCTTTAATTCTCTCTCTCTCTCTCTCTCTCTCTCTCTCTCTCTCTCTCTCCTTTTTTCTTTTTCCTTTTGCTCTTTCATCCACCTTCTCATCTCTCTCCTTACACTTGCTCTTCTTAAATCTCTCCCTTTTTCTCTTCCCTTCCTATCCCACTTTCTTGCCCCTTCCCTCTCTCTCCAACTTCTTTGCATCCCTACCCACCCATGTCTCATCCTCCCTCTCTCAGCATCCTTCTATCTAAATACCTATATTCCTCCAATCCTTCTTCCTTTTACTCTTATCCTCTATAACTGCATTCCTCATCCTTTTCCTTATTATCCTCCATTCCTTCATTCTTCCTACCCTTCCTCTTATCCTCTATTCTTCATTCTTTTTACTGTTATTCCCCATTCCTACTTTTTTTTTTTTTTATGTCGTGGCCTATTGCGCCGGTAGGTTTCTTCCCGGTGGATCCTGATGGTCGGCCCAAGGCGTCTTCCCGGTGGGGCCTGATGGTCGGCCCAGCCCGTTCTGGCGCAGGCGAGTGTTTATAGTGGCGCCATCTTTCATTGGCTCATGCTGTCCTTCCGGAGCTCATCTTTAATCCTAGAATCTAGAGTCCGGGTTGATAGGTGTTCTTCTAGACAACATATGGGTAGTTTTATGCCACTCGGCAGCGGCTGAAAAATCCCAGCTTGGTGGCACCGGTCGGGGATTGAACTCGCGTCCTCCTGAACGCAGCGCCGTCACTCTGTCGACTCAGCCACCGCCTCCCTTCCCTTCCATCCTTTCCTTCCCTCTTATCTTCCGTTCCTTTATTCTTTCTTCCTCCATTCCTCCTTTCTTCCTTCCTTCCCTCCCTTCCAAAACAAGGGAAAACAGTAAACCTTGTTAATGTTTGAGGAGAGGGGGGGAGGGGGAAGAAAGGTCAGAGGTGAAGGAAGGGGAGGGTGGGATAATGGAAGGGGGGAGGGGTGAAGAAAAGGGAAAGGGTGAAGAAGGGAAGGAAGGAGGAGGGAATGGAATAGGGAAGTAGGAGAAGGAGACAACGAGGAAGAGAGAATGAAAGGAAGATGGAGGAAGGGATGAAGAAGGGGAGGAAGAGTGGTCTAAAAATAGGAAGAGGGAAAGAAGAAAAGAGAAGGAAGAGGAGACGGAGAAGGGGACGAAGAATGAAAGAAAGAAGAGGGGATGAAGTGGAGGTTAAAGGAAACAGGGAACGAAAAAATATAAGAAAGTGGAGGTACAGAGAGGAAGGAATAGGAGAACGAAGAACAAAACGTAGCGAAAAAAAGGGAAAAGAAGGAGTGAAGAAGAAAGAAAGGAGAAGAGAAAGTTGGAAATAAGAAAAAGAAGAGAAAGAGGAGACTAGAGGAAGTGTGAAAGGGAGTAAAGAAAGAAGGAACAAAGAAGAATAGTGATGCAAGAGAGAGTTGTGGAGTGCGATGAATGGACTGAACGGAAAGAGAGAAGAAAGAGAAGTGGGGAGAAGGGGAAGAGAGAGGCGAGGGAAGGGGATTGGTGAGGGGAGGGAAGAGGGGAAACAGAAAGAGAGGATGAGAGAGGAAAAGAAGCGAGATGAAAGGATGGAGAGGAGCAAAAGGAAGCAAGGAGGAGGAGGAGGAAAAATAAGAAGAGGAGAGAAAAAAGCAAAGGAAAATGAGAACATAATGAAGATGAACACGGAGAAAAGAAAACAAAAGGAAGAGATGGAGAATAGGAGGTTAGGAGGAGGAGGAGGAGAGGGAACTTGAGTGGAATTTGCCTCAAGGAAAGTAGAGAGATGTGGAGAGAATGGGAAGAAGGAAGACAAGATGGAAGAAGGAAAGGTGGAGGAGGAAAAGAAGAGGAGGAAATGAAGATATATGTCAGGCGGATTGAATGAGACTGTGAAGGCTGAAATGAAATGAGAGAGAGAGAGAGAGAGAGAGAGAGAGAGAGAGAGAGAGAGAGAGAGAGAGAGAGAGAGAGAGAGAGAGAGAGAGAGAGAGAGAGAGAGAGAGAGAGAGAGAGACAGAGCGAGAGAGAGAGAGAGAGAGAGAGAGAGAGAGAGAGAGAGAGAGAGAGAGAGAGAGAGAGAGAGAGAGAGAGAGAGAGAGAGAGAGAGAGAGAGAGAGAGAGAGAGAGAGATAAAACAAACAACTCACGTTGTCAACACACACACACACACACACACACACACACACACACACACACACACACACACACACACACACACATATATCAACAAACACAACCTGGCAGTCCATAAAGAAAGAAACTCCGACAAACAAACAAACAGGAAAAGAAACACACGAAGAAAATACAAACAGGAAAGCCAATAAACGTGGAGAAGGCAGGTAAACAGGTGTGTGTGTGTGTGTGTGTGTGTGTGTGTGTGTGTGTGTGTGTGTGTGTGTGTGTGTGTGTGTGTGTGTGTGTGTGTGTGTGTGTGTGTGTGTGACAAACCAGACGGAACAGCTGGTCGTTTCCATGCTCCGAACCTGAAATTTCCCTCGTGAAATGTCTCCATTCATTTACTGTATTGCTCCGCCGCCTCACACGCCGGCTGTCTTACTGATTCTCTGGCTGCCTGCATGTTTGTTTGTCTGTATGTATTCATGTATGTGTATGCATGTATTTATGCATGTATGTATGTGTGTTTTTCTGCATTTCTGTTATTGTACCTCCGTGCCTGTCTGTCTGTAGGTTTGTATATATAAGTACAGTCGCGGACACAAGTGAAGACACAGGTTTCAAGAAATTTCGTTCCCAGGCACTATGGAGTTTTCCCTTTTAATCTAGTTCACAAATAGTAACTTTGTAAAACAGCTACCTAGAACATTTGTTTATAAAGAAAAGAGCGTAACGTTACTTCGTTGGAGATAACATTGGCATATGGTTAATTTGGCTCTGCTTTCTGGCAACTACCAGTGGCAGACCTTTGCAATTTTTATGTCATTATGAAATCAAACTCTTTTAATGAAACAGTAACATGAAATCAGTAATCAACGTTAATACTTGCTCATGATTTTAACTCGTAGTATTAAATGATACATATTAGAGTGTGGGAGAACAATGGACGAAGATTTATGAAACATCGTCTAGTGTGGGGAGAACACCTTGCGATGATGGGCTACACACAGTCTTGAAAAAAGTTATTATTAGCCTTATATTTTAACACACACACACACACACACACACACACACACACACTTGCCACGGAATGGAAACAAACAGACAAGCGCACATTTTTTTTTTTTTTTTTTTTACAGCAAAGGAGACAGCTCAAGGGCACAAAAAAGTAAACATTAATAAATAAAAAAAGCCCGCTACTCGCTGCTCCTAAAAAGAATCCAAAGAGGTGGCCGAAAGATAAGTCAGTTTCGGGAGGAGAGGTGTCCTGATACCCTCCTCTTGAAAGAGTTCAAGTCGTAGGCAGGAGGAAATACAGATGAAGGAAGATTGTTCCAGAGTTTACCAGCGTGAGGGATGAAAGAGTGAAGATGCTGGTTAACTCTTGCATAAGGGGTTTGGACAGTATAGGGATGAGCATGAGTAGAAAGTCGAGTGCAGCGGCGGGAGGGGGAGGCATGCAGTTAGCAAGTTCAGAAGAGCAGTCAGCGTGGAAATATCGATAGAAGATAGAAAGAGAGGCCACATTGCGGCGGAATTTAAGAGGTAGAAGACTATTAGTATGAGGAGGAGAGCTGATGAGACGAAGAGCCTTTGCCTCCACTCTGTCCAGAAGAGCTGTGTGAGTGGAGCCCCCCCACACATGAGATGCATACTCCATACGAGGGCGGACAAGGCCCCTGTATATGGACAGCAACTGTGCAGGGGAGAAGAACTGGCGGAGACGGTACAGAACGCCCAGCCTCGAGGAAGCTGATTTAGTAAGAGATGAGATATGAAGTTTCCAGTTGAGATTTTTGAGTTAAGGATAGACCGAGGATGTTTAGTGTTGAGGAAGGTGATAGCTGGGTGTTGTCAAAGAATAGGGGATAGTTGTTTGGAAGATTGTGTCGAGTGGATAGGTGGAGAAACTGTGTTTTTGAGGCGTTGAAGGACACCAGGTTCTTCTTGCCCCAATCGTAAATAATAGTAAGGTCTGAGGCTAAGCGTTCTGCAGCCTCCAGCCTTGAGTCGTTAAGTTCCTGAAGGGTGGGTCTTCTATTAAAAGAAGTTGAATAATGCAGAGTGGAATCATCGGCGTAGGAATGGATAGGACAGTTCGTTTTGGAAAGAAGATCATCAATGAACAACAGAAAAGAGTGGGAGATGGACAGAACCCTGTGGGACACCACTGTTAATAGATTTAGGGAAGAACAGTGACCGTCTACCACGGCAGAAATAGAACGGTCAGAAAGGAAACTGGAGATAAAGGTACAGAGAAGGATAGAAACCGTAGGAGGTAGTTTAGAAAGCAAAGATTTGTGCCAGACCCTATCAAAAGCTTTTGATATGTCCAGCGCAATAGCAAAAGTTTCACTGAAACGACTAGAGAGGATGACCAAGAGTCAGTTAAGAAGGGGAGATCACCAGTAGAACGCCTTGCGGAACCCATACTGGCGATCAGATAGGTCAGAAGTGGAAAGGTGCTTTTGAATCTTACGGTTAAGGATTGATTCAAAAGCTTTAGATAGACAAGAAAGTAAAGCAATAGGACGGTAGTTTGAGGGATTGGAGCGGTCACCCTTCTTAGGTACAGGCTGTGTGAAGGCATACTTCCAGCAAGAAGGAAAGGTAGATGTTGACAGGCAGAGGCGAAAGAGTTTGACCAGGCAGGGTGACAGCACGGAGGCACAGTTTTTAAGGACAATAGGAGGCACTCCATCAGGTCCATAAGCCTTCTGAGGATTGAGGCCAGAGAGGGCATAGAAAACATCATTTTGAAGAATCTTTATAACAGGCATAAAGGAGTCAGAGGGGATGAGAGGGAGAATATGCCCAGAATCGTCCAGAGTGGAGTTTTAGAAAAGTTTGAGAGAAGAGTTCAGCCTTAGAGATAGATGAGACATCAGTGTTGCCGTCAGGACTGAGGAGTGGAGGGTAAGATTAAGAAGTGAAGTTGTAGGAGATGTTTTTGGCTAGTTGCATGAAGTCACGGGAAGTGTTAGAGAAAGCAAGGTTTTGACATTTTCTATTAATGAAAGAATTTTTGGTTAGTCGGAGAATAGATTTGGCACGATTTCGGGCAGAAATGTAAAGTTCTTAATTAGCATTAGTTTGAAGGCTCTGGTACCTTTTGTGAGCAAATAACATCAGAATGAACAGTAAACACACATAACTCTCTCTCTCTCTCTCTCTCTCTCTCTCTCTCTCTCTCTCTCTCTCTCTCTCTCTCTCTCTCTCTCTCTCTCTCTCTCTCTCTCTCTCTCTCTCTCTCTCTCTCTCTCTCTCTCCTCTCTTCTCTCTCTCTCTCTCTCCTCTCTTCTCTCTCGTCCTCCTTCCTCCTCCTCCTTCTCCTCCTCCTTCCTCGTCCTCCCCTTCCTCCTCCTCCCCTTCCTCTTCCTCATTCTTTTTCGTCTTTCTCCTTTATTTTCTTCATTTACTTGCATTACATGTTTCCCTCTCCTTTATTATTGTTGATATAGTTTATCATGTCATTATTTCCCTTTCTCTTCCATTTCCTCTCCCTCGGCTTTTCCTTTTGTATTCTAGTTGTCCGTTTTTTCTCTCATTTTGTTATCCTATACTTTTCTATTCAATATTTCCATTTAATTTTCTCTCCACCCGACGGCACAAATCCTCCTCCTCCTTCCCGTACTCCTCCCACTCCTCCTACTCGTCTCTCTTCCATCTTCCTCCCTCCCTCCCTCCTTACTAAACAGAGCTGGAGTATATTGCCTCAGGAATGGCCTTAAGTTAAATGCTAAAAAAACTCAATGTACCTTCATAGGAACACATCAACTTATCCCTCAAATTCCAGAAAACACAACTATAGCTTTCCAAACACTATCATCAAACCTTCCTCACACGTTAAAAACCTTGGTGTACACGTTGATAACTATATGAGCTTCGACATTCACATTAACGAAATTTCCACTAAAACTACGGGGACGCTCCTCTACATCAACAGAGTTAAACATTGTTTTGACAAAGAGACTCGCATAATTATAATACAATCACTAGTCTTGAGTCTTGAGAGAGAGAGAGAGAGAGAGAGAGAGAGAGAGAGAGAGAGAGAGAGAGAGAGAGAGAGAGAGAGAGAGAGAGAGAGAGAGAGAGAGAGAGAGAGAGAGAGAGAGAGAGAGAGAGAGAGAGAGAGAGAGAGAGAGAGAATTATACAAAAGAAACAAGTCAGGAAATACACACACACACACACACACACACACACACACACACACACACACACACACACACACACACACACACACACACAGAACCAACAAACACAGCCTGGTAGTCCATAAAGAAAGAAAGTCCGACACGCACACAAACAAAGAGACAAACGGGAAAACAAACACAGGAAGAAAATACAACAGGAAAGCCAATGAAAGTGGTGAGGGCAGGTAAACAGGTGTGTGTGAGTGTGCGTGTGTGTGTGTGTGTGTGTGTGTGTGGGTGTGGGTGTGATGTATGCTCACTTCCATGATTTATAATATTGCTTTTCTCTACATATCTCTTTTACACATTTTAATGGTTTCGTAGTACATCTTTTTTGAGCAAGAAGGCAAGATGAATTTTCAGGGTATGTAATATTTTTGTAGTTATTATTTTTTTTTTTTCATAGTAATAAGATGAATTTTCTTGCCTCGCAATCTGTTGTCCCTTCCTTATTACGTCACCGTCTTATCTCCCGTCTTGTGTTAGTAGATAACGTTCGTAATGACTTTAATGTAATTTCCATATCTACCTTTATACCTTTCTCTTAGCCTTCCTTCCACCTACCTCTCCTCCCTACTTTACCTTCCTTTCTTTTACGCTCTTCTTCCTTCCTTTCTTAACCTTTCTTCTTCCTTGCCTCCCTTCCCTACTTTTCCTCTCTTCCTTTTACTCTTCCTCCTTCCCCCTTTTTTATTTTATTTACACAGACACTTAGTTACATCAGGGCCTAGTACCTATAACATTATATTATATGGAGGCACTAGTTTCTAGCCTAAAGGGAACATAGTTGATATCCCCTATCTGAAAGCCTAACCTGTTCACAAATTGTTCAGCCACTGGTTCACAAACAGTTTATATTGTTGCCGGTGTGTGAAGTGCTGAGGCAGCTGACCGGACGCAAGGAGACCGTTCCATATATGCACGTAAGTGTTTATAAACTGCCTCTGGTAGTGAGTCGTCCGGCATCGCTGTACCACCAGAGCCGTGAGAGCCGTCTCCGCTGACCGGGTGTTGGCTGTCACTTCTGCCTGGCTGTGGCGTCCTCAGGTGCTCCACTCCCCCCTGCTGTATTTTGTACAGAGTGTTGAGGTTCTTTCTTAGCGTTTCTTCCTTTTTGACTTTCCTTCCTACTTTTCCTCCCGTCTTGCCTTTCCTCCCTACTTTTCCTCTCTTCCTTTTTCTCTATTCCTCCTTCCAAACGTTTTCTCCCTTCCTTCTCCTTGCCTCCTCCATCCCTTACCTCCCATCTCTCCCTCCTCCCTCCCCGTGCCAGCCAACACTGTCCCGCAGCGTCCTTCTGCTCGCTGCGCGGCAAACATTCTCGCCTCAGTAAATTACCTGGAAAATAATCTGCTTGGCGCTAATTTCATTTCTGCCGCATTTGTAACGTTGGCGGGGAAAATATGAAATCAGCGTTTTTTTTCTCTCCGCACAAAAAAGTTTCATGTAAAGCAGGGATTATTCTGATCATGATTTTGAAACATTTTATTGTGTAACGCCACAAACACTATTTTTATGTAGCAGCTCTGGAAACTGTAATGATAAATGTTATAATTTCCTCTTTATTTTCCTAGTAAGTATAGACAAATTGGACGGCTACTTATTCCTTATTTTTACGACAAACTTTATGAGCCTGAAAAGCTGAAGTAAATTATGTCCATTCACAGCATACGAGATATTTAACACATTTAATAAATATCACAGTCATGTCAATATCCTGAAACTAAAACTCCAAACTATCTACAACCATCGAGAGATGAGAAAAAGAACACACACACACACACACACACACACACACACACACACACACACACACACACACACACACACACACACACCAGGATGGAGACGAAAGAGTTGACAATATTTGAATGCGATGACGCCGTATTATATGATCTAAAAGTCTTATAATTGTTTCGCTCAATGCCACACAAAACAACGAAATTAACCTCCCACTTACTGAGGCAACGAAAGAGAGGCAAACACACTCCACAGGCAGGGAGAACAAGAGGTTACAGTATGCACCTGAACGGAAACTGTAATACGAAAAAGTGTCCTAGTGGAAGCGCAGCGTGGACGGCGTTCAGATTTACAACCTTTTTGAGTCTCTATCCCTCGGCCTGTCTCACTTGCCATAAAGAAACACACATCACCAGATAATGCAACACGCAATAAACTCCTCCATACACGAAGACTCTCCCCAAAGCAAGAAAACATACAGCACAATGGAATAACAGCTGGGCCTTCGAGTATGCACACCCAACGAGAAGGGGAAGCAAGAGTTGACGTCGTGTAACACAAGCAGGAAGGGAGAGGAGGAGACGAGGCCGTAAATTATGTTGCTTGAAAAAATGTGTGTGTGTGTGTGTGTGTGTGTGTGTGTGTGTGTGTGTGTGTGTGTGTGTGTGTGTGTGTGTGTGTGTGTAGTTCAGGTTAGTGCCATGAACAGTTTGGGTCATAATAACTCTTCCTGGTACATTCATGACATACATTTCCTGGAGGTTGAAGGAAAGTACAAAACCTTCATTACCTCACCGGGGTCCCAGCGCTGGCCTGTGTTTACCTGTGTTACATGGCTCAAACATCAGTTCCAACTTAACAAACCTTCACTACTTCACCAAGTCCAAGCGCTGGCATGTGTTTACCTGTGTCACCTGGCTCAAACATCAGGACCAACTTAATAAACCTTCACTACTTCACCCGGTCCAAGCTCTGGCATGTGTTTACCTGTGTTACCTGGCTCAAACATCAGGACCAACTTAACAAACCTTCACTACTTCACCCGGTCCAAGCTCTGGCATGTGTTTACCTGTGTTACCTGGCTCAAACATCAGGACCAACAATAAGCCTCAAAGCGCTGGCATGTGTTTACCTGTGTTACCTGGCTCAAACATCAGGACCAACTTAACAAACCTTCACTACTTTACCCGGTCTAAGCGTGGGATGTGTTTACCTGTGTTACCTGGCTCAAACATCAGGACCAACTTAACAAACCTTCACTACTTTATCCGGTCCAAGCGCTGGCATGTGTTTACCTGTGTTTCCTGGGTCAAACATCAGGACCAACTTAACAAACCTTCACTACTTCACCCGGTCCAAGCGCTGGCATGTGTTTACCAGTGTTTCCTGGGTCAAACATCAGGACCAACTTAACAAACCTTCACTACTGCACCCGGTCCAAGCGCTGGCATATGTTTACCTGTGTTACCTGGCTCACACATCAGGTCCAACTTAACAAACCTTCACTGCTGTTCACCCGTTCGAAGCGCTTGGATGTGTCTATCTGTGTTACCTGACTCAAACATCAGGACCAACTTAACAAACCTTCACTACTTTACCCGGTCCAACCGCTGGCATGTGTTTACCTGTGTTACCTGGCTCAAACATGAGGACCAACTTAACAAACGTTCCGTACTTCACCCGGTCCAATCGCTGGCATATGTTTACCTGTGTTACCAGCCTCAAAGATCAAAGCCAATTCCCCTTTCTCGTCAACGGCCACACCACGTTGAAAACACCGCTTCTCGTCTGATCAGCGAAGTTAAGCGACGTTGGGTCTGGATAGTACTTGGATTGTTGACCGCCTGGGAACACCAGATGCTGTTGGCAACCCTCTTTTTATTTAATTACCTTTAACTTTTCACTTTGCGCTCCTGGTAGCTCTTTTCTTTTCATATAGCTTTCGGCCTTTCGTTATGTATTTTTAATGTGTATATTATGACATACATGTGATTGTTTGAATGTATGTTGTATCGCCATGGCTCAGCGGCGCCAGGACGTTATACACAGACGCTATGTTGTGCTTAGCAGGTGCTCCTTGCCGTAGGAACGGTGTTGATTCAGCAAGCATGTTGCCGCTGGACGCTCCTGTCCCGGGAGACGCCGGGCAGAATATAGCAGGCGGCGCGCGAGAGCAGAGGACTGCTCGGGGGTGTGCGTTACTCTTGTGCGTGACTCCTCCACACTATAGTTAAGACTGTGAATATAGTTACAAAGCCACAACTGTTTTAATTACATGAGAGAGAGAGAGTAAATTAAGTGAACTCAAAGTGAACTTATAACGGCTACCGCTCGGCCAACACATAACACACATCACTTAACTAAAAGGCTATTGTGTTGTCTCACGACTTCTATCAACTGGAGAAAGCAGGCAACGGTACACCGGACCTGACGTGAGATAACAGTTCGCGCCTTAATCAAAAACACACACAAAAAAAACAGCTAACAAAAAGGCTAACATACTTTTTTTCTTTTTCATTAAATTTTTAGCCTTTCGTTTTGCACGACTCTTCTTTTCATTTAGCTTTTAGCCTTTCTTTTGCATTCCTCTTTTCTTTTCATCTAGGTCTTAGCCTTTCGCTTTGCATCCCTATTTCGTTTTATTTAGCTTTTGGACTTTCGTTTTGCACCATTTCTTTTCCTTAAACATTTCGTTTTCCGTCCCTTTTTTTCTTTCCATTTTCATTTAGCTCAGCCTTTCGTTTTGAAAATTTTGACGCTGGTTACGTAACTTTATTTATTTATTATTTTTTTTCTTCCAATGACCGTTTGGCACAGCATACAAGGAGAAACAATTAACAACAGGCACAAGCAATCGATCAGGTTTCCTTAGTCCTTAGAGGCCGTGGTCCCATGGCCTAATTACCCCCTAAATCACTGAATAAGTTTTTTTTTTTTTTTTTTTTGTGTGTGTGTAGTTCAGTCTTGTGCCATGAAAAGTGTATCATAATAACTCTTCCTGGTAAATTCATGACGTACATTTCCTTAAGGTTGAACGAAACTAACAAACCTTCATAACTTCACCGGGGTCCCAGCGCTAGCATGTGTTTACCTGTGTTACCTGGCTCTAACATCAGGATATACTTAACAAACCTTCACTACTTCACCCGGTCCAAGCGCTGGCATGTGTTTACCTGTGTTACCTGGCTCAAATATCAGGACCAACTTAACAAACCTTCACTACTTCACCCGGTCCACGCGCTGGCATGTTTTTACCTGTGTTACCTGGCTCAAACATCAGGACCAACTTAACAAACCTTCACTACTTCACCCGGTCCAAGCGCTGGCATGTGTTTACCTGTGTCACCTGGCTCAAACATCAGGACCAACTTAACAAACCTTCACTACTTCACCCGGTCCAAGCTCTGGCATGTGTTTACCTGTGTTATCTGCCTCAAAAATCAAAGCCAATTCCCCTTTCTTAGCAACGGCCACACCACGTTGAAAACACCGCTTCTCGTCCGATCAGCGGCGTTAAGCGACGTTGGGTCTGGTTAGTACTTGGATGGGTGACCGCCTGGGAATACCAGATGCTGTTGGCATCCCTCTTTTTATTTAATATTTCTTAACTTTTCACTTTGCGCTCTTGGTGACTCTTTTCTTTTGATATATCTTTCGGCCTTCCGTTATGTTTTCAATTTTTTTCTCTTTCGTTTTGCACCCCTCTTCTTTTCTTTTCCTTTAGCTTTTAGCCTTTCTTTTGCATTCCTCTTTTCTTTTCATCTAGGTCTTAGCCTTTCGCTTTGCATCCCTGTTTTCTTTTTATTTAGCTTTTGGACTTTCGTTTTGCACCATTTCTTTTCATTAAGCATTTCGTTTTCCGTCCCTTTTTTTTCTTTTCTTTTAGCTCAGCCTTTCGTTTAGAAAATTTTGACGCTGGTTACGTAACTTTATTTATTTATTCATTCATTTATTTATGTTTACTTCACCGGGGTCCCAGCGCTGGCATGTGTTTACCTGTGTCACCTGGCTCAAACATAAGGAGCAACTTAACAAACCTGTACTACTTCACCCGGTCCAAGCGCTGGCATGTGTTTACCTGTGTTACCTGCCTCAAAGATCAAAGCCAGTTCACCTTTCTTGTCAACGGCCACACCACGTTGAAAACACCGCTTCTCGTCCGATCAGCGAAGTTAAGCGACGTTGGGTCTGGATAGTACTTGGATGGGTGACCGCCTGGGAACACCAGATGCTGTTTGCATCCATCTTTTTATTTAGTTTCTTTTAACTTTTCACTTTGCGCTCCTGGTGACTCTTATTTTCATATAGCTTTTGGCGTTTCGTTATGTATTTTTTTTCTTTTCCATTTAATATTTAGCCTTTCGTTTTGCACCCCTCTTTTCTTTTCATCTAGCTTTTAGCCTTTCTTTTGCATTCCTCTTTTCTTTTCATCTAGGTCTTAGCCTTTCGCTTTGCATCCCTCTTTTCGTTTATTTAGCTTTTGGACTGTCGTTTTGCACCATTTCTTTTTTATTAAGCAATTCGTTTTCCGTGCCTTTTTTTTTCATTTAGCTCAGCCTTTCGTTTTGAAATTTGTGACGCTGGTTACGTAACTTTATTTATTTATTTTTACTTCACCGGAGTCCCAGCGCTGGCATGTGTTTACCTCTTACCTGGCTCAAAGATCAGGATCAACTTAACAAACCTTCACTACTTCACCCGGTCCAAGCGCTGGCATGTGTTTACCTGTGTTACCTGCCTCAAACATCAGGAGCAACTTAACAAACCTTCACTTCTTCACCCGGTCCAAGCGCTGGCATGTGTTTACCTGTGTTACCTGGCTCAAACATCAGGACCAACTTAACAAACCTTCACTACTTCACCCGGTCCAACCGCTGGCATGTGTTTACCTGTGTTACCTGGCTCAAACATCAGGACCAACTTAACAAACCTTCACTACTTCACCCGGTCCAAGCGCTGGCGTTTACCTGTGTCACCTGGCTCAAACATCAGGACCAACTTAACAAACCTTCACTACTTCACCCGGTCCAAGCGCTGGCATGTGTTTACCAGTGTCACCTGGCTCAAAAAATCAGGACCAACTTAACAAACGTTCACTAATTCATGCGATCCAAGCGCTGGCACGTTTTTACCTGTGTTACCTGCCTCAAAGATCAAAGCCAATTCTCCTTTATCGTCAACCGCCTGGGAACACCAGATGCTGTTGGCATCCCTCTTTTTATTTAATTTCTTTAAACTTTCACTTTGCGCTCTTGGTGACTCTTATTTTCATATAGCTCTCGGCGTTTCGTTATGTATTTTTTTTTCTTTTCCATTTAATTTTTAGCCTTTCGTTTTGCACCTCTCTTCTTTTCTTTTCCTTTAGCTTTTAGCCTTTCTTTTGCATTCCTCTTTTCTTTTCATCTAGGTCTTAGCCTTTCGCTTTGCATCCCTCTTTTCGTTTTATTTAGCTTTTGGACTTTCGTTTTGCACCATTTCTTTTCAGTAAACATTTCGTTTTCCGTCCCTTTTTTTCTTTTCATTTAGCTCAGCCCTTCATTTTGAAATTTGTGACGTTCGTTACGTAACTTTATATATTTATTCATTTTTTTTTCTTCCAATGACCTTTTGGCACAGTATACAAGGAGAAACAATTAACAACAGGCACAAGCAATCGATCAGCTTTCCTTTTGTCCTTAGAGGCCGTGGTCCCATGGCCTAATTACCCCCTAAATCACTGAATAAGTTTGTGTGTGTGTGTGTGTGTGTGTGTGTGTGTGTGTGTGTGTGTGTGTGTGTGTGTGTGTGTGTGTAGTTCAGTTTTGTGCCATGAAAAGTGTGTCATAATAACTCTTCCTGGTAAATTCATGACGTACATTTCCTGGAGGTTGAAGGAAACTAATAAATCTTCATTACTTCATCGGGGTCCCAGCGCTGGCATGTGTTTACCTGTGTTACCTGGCTCAAACATCAGGACCAACTTAACAAACCTTCACTACTACATCCGGTCGAAGCGCTGGCATGTGTTTACCAGTCTTACCTGGCTCAAACATCAGGACCAACTTCACAAACCTTCATTACTTCACCCGGTCCAAGCGCTGGCATGTGTTTACCTGTGTTACTTGGCTCAAACATCAGGACCAACTTAACAAACGAGAAATGCCGACCGAAACACCTTCTTTGTCAATTACGGAAGGACAAATGACGTAAAGACAACCCGTTCTGAGGAACTGCTTGAGAAATACCGCCGCATGATCAAGCAGTATAAATGTAAAACGGATGCCAGTAACATCATAATCTCAGGAATCCTCCCGAGGGTCGGTGCCGAATCTAGCTTTTACAGTAAGGCCTTCAGCACAAACAACAGACTTCAGTCCCTTTGCTCACAAGAAAACGTCCAGTTCGCTAACTTGTGGAACAATTTTTACTACGATTCAGACTTGCTCCTTCCTGATGGCATCCACTTAAACCCTGTTGGAGCAGCCCGTTTCGGGAGGCTGCTCTGTGACCAAGTGGCTCTTCGAAAGCCAAAAAACGCGGAGGCGAGAACACCAGAAGCTCCACCGTAATGGAGTATTCAACCCGCAAAACCCCCGACTCGAATCACATTAAAGATTAAAGACTTAACAAATTTGAAGACTTAGAAGTCCTCGCAGCTACAAATCATTATCACATCATCGGAGTCACAGAATCTTGGATAGACACTTCAAATAGAGATTTCATTGCTTCTTCCGTCGCTGCTTCTTCTTCTTCCGTCGCTGCTGCTTCTTCTTCCGTCGCTGTTTCTTCTTCTTCCGTCGCTGCTTCTTCTTCTTCCGTCGCTGCTTCTTCTTCTCTCGTCGCTGTTTCTTCTTCTTCCGTCGCTGCTTCTTCTTCTTCCGTCGCTGCTTCTTCTTCTTTCGTCGCTGTTTCTTCTTCTTCCGTCGCTGTTTCTTCTTCTTCCGTCGCTGCTTCTTTTTCTTCCGTCGCTGTTTCTTCTTTTTCCATCGCTGTTTCTTCTTCTTTCGTCGCTGTTTCTTCTTCTTCCGTCGCTGTTTCTTCTTCTTCCGTCGCTGCTTCTTCTTCTTCCGTCGCTGCTTCTTCTTTTTCCGTCGCTGTTTCTTCTTCTTCCGTCGCTGTTTCTTCTTCCGTCGCTGCTTCTTCTTCTTTCGTCGCTGCTTCTTCTTCTTCCGTCGCTGCTTCTTCTTCTTCCGTCGCTGCTTCTTCTTCTTCCGTCGCTGCCTCTTCTTCTTCCGTCGCTGCTTCTTCTTCTTTCGTCGCTGCTTCTTCTTCTTCCGTCGCTGCTTCTTCTTCTTCCGTCGCTGCTTCTTCTTCTTTCGTCGCTGCTTCTTCTTCTTCCGTCGCTGCTTCTTCTTCCGTCGCTGCTTCTTCTTCTTCCGTCGCTGCCTCTTCTTCTTCCGTCGCTGCTTCTTCTTCTTCTTCCGTCGCTGTTTCTTCTTCTTTCGTCGCTGCTTCTTCTTCTTCCCTCGCTGCTTCTTCTTCTTCCGTCGATGCTTCTTCTTCTTCTTCCGTCGCTGCTTCTTCTTCTTCCGTCGCTGCTTCTTCTTCTTCCGTCGCTGCTTCTTCTTCTTCCGTCGCTGCTTCTTCTTCTTCCGTCGCTGCTTCTTCTTCTTCTTCCGTCGCTGTTTCTTCTTCTTCCGTCGCTGCTTCTTCTTCTTCCTTCGCTGCTTCTTCTTCTTCCGTCGATGCTTCTTCTTCTTCTTCCGTCGCTGTTTCTTCTTCTTCCGTCGCTGCTTCTTCTTCTTCCGTCGCTGCTTCTTCTTCTTCAGTCGCTGTTTCTTCTTTTTCCGTCGCTGCTTCTTCTTCTTCCGTCGCTGCTTCTTCTTCTTCTTCCGTCGCTGTTTTTTCTTCTTCCGTCGCTGCTTCTTCTTCTTCCGTCGATGCTTCTTCTTCTTCCGTCGCTGCTTCTTCTTCTCTCGTCGCTGCTTCTTCTTCTTTCGTCGCTGCTTCTTCTTCTCTCGTCGCTGCTTCTTCTTCTTCCGTCGATGCTGCTTCTTCTTCCGTCGCTGCTTCTTCTTCTCTCGTCGCTGCTTCTTCTTCTTCCGTCGCTGCTTCTTCTTCTCTCGTCGCTGCTTCTTCTTCTTCCGTCGCTGCTTCTTCTTCTTCCGTCGCTGCTTCTTCTTCTTCCGTCGCTGTTTCTTCTTCTTCCGTCGCTGCTTCTTCTTCTTCCGTCGCTGCTTCTTCTTCTTCCGTCGCTGCTTCTTCTTCTTCTTCCGTCGCTGTTTCTTCTTCTTCCGTCGCTGCTTCTTCTTCTTCCGTCGCTGCTTCTTCTTCTTCTTCCGTCGCTGCTTCTTCTTCTTCCGTCGCTGCTTCTTCTTCTTCCGTCGCTACTTCTTCTTCTTCCGTCGCTGCTTCTTCTTCTTTCGTCGCTGCTTCTTCTTCTTTCGTCGCTGCTTCTTCTTCTTCCGTCGCTGTTTCTTCTTCTTCCGTCGCTGTTTCTTCTTCTTCCGTCGCTGCTTCTTCTTCTTCCGTCGTTGCTTCTTCTTCTTCCGTCGCTTCTTCTTCTTCTTCCGTCGCTACTTCTTCTTCTTCCGTCGCTGCTTCTTCTTCTTCCGTCGCTGCTTCTTTTTCCGTCGCTGCTTCTTCTTCTTCCGTCGTTGCTTCTTCTTCTTCCGTCGCTACTTCTTCTTCTTCCGTCGCTTCTTCTTCTTCCGTCGCTGCTTCTTCTTCTTCCGTCGCTGCTTCTTCTTCTTCCGTCGCTGCTTCTTCTTCTTCCGTCGCTGTTTCTTCTTCTTCCGTCGCTGCTTCTTCTTCTTCCGTCGCTGCTTCTTCTTCTTCCGTCGCTACTTCTTCTTCTTCCGTCGCTGTTTCTTCTTCTTCCTTCGCTGCTTCTTCTTCTTCCGTCGCTGCTTCTTCTTCTTCTTCTTCCGTCGCTGTTTCTTCTTCTTCCGTCACTGCTTCTTCTTCTTCCGTCGCTGCTTCTTCTTCCGTCGCTGCTTCTTTTTCTTCCGTCGCTGCTTCTTCTTCCGTCGCTGCTTCTTCTTCTTCCGTCGCTGTTTCTTCTTCTTCCGTCGCTGTTTCTTCTTCTTCCGTCGCTGTTTCTTCTTCTTCCGTCGCTGCTTCTTCTTCTTCCGTCGCTGCTTCTTCTTCTTCCGTCGCTGTTTCTTCTTCTTCCGTCGCTGCTTCTTCTTCTTCCGTCGCTGCTTCTTCTTCTTCCGTCGCTGCTTCTTCTTCTTCTTCCGTCGCTGTTTCTTCTTCTTCCGTCGCTGCTTCTTCTTCTTCCGTCGCTGCTTCTTCTTCTTAGTTCGTCGCTTCTTCTTCTTCTTCCGTCGCTGTTTCTTCTTCTTCCGTCGCTGCTTCTTCTTCCGTCGCTGCTTCTTCTTCTTCCGTCGCTGCTTCTTCTTCCGTCGCTGTTTCTTCTTCTTCCGTCGCTGCTTCTTCTTCTTCTTCCGTCGCTGTCTCTTCTTCTTCCGTCGCTGCTTCTTCTTCCTTCGCTGCTTCTTCTTCTTCCGTCGCTGCTTCTTCTTCTTCTTCCGTCGCTGTTTTTTCTTCTTCCGTCGCTGCTTCTTCTTCTTCCGTCGCTGCTTCTTCTTCTTCTTCCGTCGCTGCTTCTTCTTCTTCCGTCGCTGCTTCTTCTTCTTCCGTCGCTGTTTCTTCTTCTTCCGTCGCTGCTTCTTCTTCTTCCGTCGCTGCTTCTTCTTCTTCTTCCGTCGTTGCTTCTTCTTCTTCCGTCGCTTCTTCTTCTTCTTCCGTCGCTACTTCTTCTTCTTCTTTTTCCGTCGCTGATTCTTCTTCTTCCGTCGCTGCTTCTTCTTCTTCCGTCGCTGCTTCTTCTTCTTCCTACGCAGCTTCTTCTTCTTCCGTCGCTGCTTCTTCTTCTTCCGTCGCTGCTTCTTCTTCTTCCGTCGCTGCTTCTTCTTCTTCCGTCGTTGCTTCTTCTTCTTCCGTCGCTACTTCTTCTTCTTCCGTCGCTGCTTCTTCTTCTTCCGTCGCTGCTTCTTCTTCTTCCGTCGCTGCTTCTTCTTCTTCCGTCGCTTCTTCTTCTTCTTCCGTCGCTGTTTCTTCTTCTTCCGTCGCTGCTTCTTCTTCCGTCGCTGCTTCTTCTTCTTCCGTCGCTGCTTCTTCTTCTTCCGTCGCTGTTTCTTCTTCTTCCTTCGCTGCTTCTTCTTCTTCCGTCGCTGCTTCTTCTTCTTCTTCTTCCGTCGCTGTTTCTTCTTCTTCCGTCACTGCTTCTTCTTCTTCCGTCGCTGCTTCTTCTTCTTCTTCCGTCGCTGCTTCTTCTTCTTCCGTCGCTTCTTCTTCTTCTTCCGTCGCTGCTTCTTCCGTCGCTGCTTCTTCTTCTTCCGTCGCTGCTTCTTCTTCTTCCGTCGCTGTTTCTTCTTCTTCCGTCGCTGCTTCTTCTTCTTCCGTCGCTGCTTCTTCTTCTTCCGTCGCTGTTTCTTCTTCTTCCGTCGCTGCTTCTTCTTCTTCCGTCGGTGCTTCTTCTTCCGTCGCTGCTTCTTCTTCTTCTTCCGTCGCTGTTTCTTCTTCTTCCGTCGCTGCTTCTTCTTCTTCCTCTGCTGCTTCTTCTTCTTCCGTCGCTGCTTCTTCTTCTTCCGTCGCTGTTTCTTCTTCTTCCGTCGCTGCTTCTTCTTCTTCTTCCGTCGCTGTTTCTTCTTCTTCCGTCGCTGCTTCTTCTTCTTCCGTCGCTGCTTCTTCTTCTTCCGTCGCTGTTTCTTCTTCTTCCGTCACTGTTTCTTCTTCTTCCGTCGCTGTTTCTTCTTCTTCCGTCGCTGCTTCTTCTTCTTCTTCCGTCGCTGTTTCTTCTTGTTCCGTCGCTGCTTCTTCTTCCGTCGCTGCTTCTTCTTCTTCCGTCGCTGTTTCTTCTTCTTCCGTCGCTGTTTCTTCTTCTTCCGTCGCTGTTTCTTCTTCTTCCGTCGCTGCTTCTTCTTCTTCCGTCGCTGCTTCTTCTTCTTCCGTCGCTGCTTCTTCTTCTTCTTCCGTCGCTGTTTCTTCTTCTTCCGTCGCTGCTTCTTCTTCTTCCGTCGCTGCTTCTTCTTCTTCCGTCGCTGCTTCTTCTTGTTCCGTCGCTGTTTCTTCTTCTTCCGTCGCTGCTTCTTCTTAAGCCGCTGATTTTTCTTTCGTTGTTTCTTCTTCCGTCGCTGTTTCTTCTTCTATACTGCTTTTTTTCTTCTTCTGTCGTTGCATCTTCTTCAGTCGCTGCTGTTTCTTGAGCCGTTTTTTCCTCCTCCTTCACCGTTCTTTCTTTTTCTTCCGCTGTTGCTGCTTTTCCTTCATACTTCCGCCGCTGCTTATTCTTCCGCTCCTGGTTCTTCTTCTTCCACAGCTAAGTCCTCTTCTTCCTCTCCATATTTTTTTTCTACTGATACTTTTCATCCTTCTGCTAATGCCTCTTCTTCTGCCCTGCTCCTCCTTCTTCCGTTGCTTGATTTGCTTCTGCCGTCGCTTCTTTTTCTTCCACCGCTATGATTTCCACTCATTTCTCCGCTCTTTCTTCTTCAGCCAATTATGATTCTTATTCACCCGCCGTTGCTCCAACATCTTCTGTTACTGTTTCTTTAATTTCATTCTACGTGCACAATTAAGCCAGGGTCAGCATCACACCCGGACATTTATGCCATGGTCAGCATCCCACCCGGACATTTAAGCCAGGGTCAGCATCCCACCCTAACATTTAAACCAGGGTCAGCAACCCACCCTGACATTTAAGCCAGGGTCAGCATCCCACCCTAACATTTAAGCCAGGGTCAGCATTCCACCCTAACATTTAAGCCAGGGTCATCATCCCACCCTAGCATTTAAGCCGGAGTCAGCATGCCACCCTAATATTTAAGCCAGGGTCAGCATCCAACCCTAACATTTAAGCCAGGGTCAGCATCCAACCCTAACATTTAAGCCAGGGTCAGCATCCCACCCTAATATTTAAGCCAGGGTCAGCATCCAACCCTAACATTTAAGCCAGGGTCAGCATCCCACCCTAACATTTAAGCCAGGGTCAGCATCCCACCCTGAGATTTAAGCCAGGGTCAGCATCCCACCCTAACATTTAAGCCAGGGTCAGCATCCCACCCTAACATTTAAGCCAGGGTCAGCATCCCACCCTAACATTTAAGCCAGGGTCAGCATCCCTACCTAACATTTAAGCCAGGGTCAGCATCCCACCCTAACATTTAAGCCAGGGTCAGCATCCCACCCTAACATTTAAGCCAGGGTCAGCATCCCACCCTAACATTTAAGCCAGGGTCAGCATCCCACCCTAACATTTAAGCCAGGGTCAGCATCCCACCCTAACATTTAAGCCAGGGTCAGCATCCAACCCTAACATTTAAGCCAGGGTCAGCATCCCACCCTAACATTTAAGTCAGGGTCAGCATCCCACCCTAACATTTAAGCCAGGGTCAGCATCCCACCCTAACATTTAAGCCAGGGTCAGCATCCCACCCTAACATTTAAGCCAGGGTCAGCATCCCACCCTAACATTTAAGCCAGGGTCAGCATCCCACCCTAACATTTAAGCCAGGGTCAGCATCCCACCCTAACATTTAAGCCAGGGTCAGCATCCCACCCTAACATTTAAGCCAGGGTCAGCATCCCACCCTAACATTTAAGCCAGGGTCAGCATCCCACCCTAACATTTAAGCCAGGGTCAGCATCCCACCCTAACATTTAAGTCAGGGTCAGCATCCCACCCTAACATTTAAGCCAGGGTCAGCATCCCACCCTAACATTTAAGCCAGGGTCAGCATCACACCTAAACATTTAAGTCAGGGTCAGCATCCCACCCTAACATTTATGCCAGGGTCAGCATCCCACCCAAACATTTATGCCAGGGTCAGCATCCCACCCTAACATTTAAGCCAGGGTCTGCATCCCACCCTAACATTCGCTTGTTCGTTCGTTCGTTCGTGCTGTCGGTCGATCCCTCGCTCGTTTGTTCGGTTGTTTGTTTGTCGTTCGTTCGGTCGTTCATTTGTTGGTTCGGCCGGTCATTCGTTCGTTCGTTCGGTCGCTCGTTCGTTCGTTCGTTCGGTTGGTGGTTCTTTCGTTTGGTCGCTCGTTCGTTCGATCGGTCTGTCTTTTGGTCGTTCGCTTGTTCGTTCGTTCGTTCGTGTGGTCGGTCGGTCGCTCGTTCGTTTGTTCGTTCGGTCGTTCGTTCGTTCGGTCGTTCGTTCATTAGATCGTTAGCTGGCTTGCTCGCTCGTTCGCCCGCTCTCTCTCTCTCTCTCTCTCTCTCTCTCTCTCTCTCTCTCTCTCTCTCTCTCTCTCTCTCTCTCTCTCTCTCTCTCTCTCTCTCTCTCTCTCTCTCTCTCTCTCTCTCTCTCTCTCTCTTAACAGAAAGAAACGAAAGATAATAAGAATGTTTCCGTCCGGCTCCTCAATCCTCCCTTCCCTCACACACACACACACACACACACACACACACACACACACACACACACACACACACACACACGAATAACAGAAAGAAAAACAAAAGAAAACAAGCTTCTTCGTTTTCCTCTCTCCTCCTCATTCTCTTCCTTTTCCTCTTTCTCTTCCTCTTCTTCCTCCTCCTCCTCCGTCTCTTCCTCTCCCTCTTCCCTCCACTCTTCCTCTTTCACAGCTATTCCCTCTTCCACTCCTACACAGCCTTCACTCTCTTCCCGTTCCTCCTCCTCCTCCTCCTCCTCCCTCTCCTTCTCCGCCTTCCCCTCCTCTCCCTGTTCTATCTTCTCCTTCCTCTTCCTTAACCTTCCCTTCCTCTCCCTGTCCCTGCTCCTCCCTCTTTTCCTCCACTTTCCCTTTCTCTTCCTCTTCCTCTTCCTGCGTATTCTTTTCCTTTTTTTTATATAGTTTTATTTAATTTTATTTTTTTCAGTTTTCTGTTTTTGTATTTTTTTGTTTTACTTTTTTTTCTATTTTTTTGTTTTGTTTTGGTGTTTATTTTTTGTTTTGTTTTAGTATTTTTTTTGTTTTACTTTTTTCTATTTTATGTTTTGTTTTTTGGTGTTGTTGATTTTTTTTTCATTTTTTTGTTTTAGTGTTTTTTCTGTTTTACTTTTTTCTAGTTTTTTTGGTTTTGTTTTGGGATTTTTTTTAGATTTTTTGTTTTCGAATTTATTTGGAATTTTTTTTTAGGACAAAACGAAAAGTAAAGAAAAGCCTCGTAACTCCGCCCCACACCGCACTCCCGCCAGCATCCCACCCTAACATCTAAGCAAGGGTCAGCATCCCACCCTAACATTTAAGCCAGGGTCAGCATCCCACCCTGACATTTAAGCCAGGGTCAGCATCCCACCCTAACATTTAAGCCAGGGTCAGCATCCCACCCTGACATTCAAGCCAGGGTCAGCATCCCACCCTAACATTTAAGCCAGGGTCAGCATCCCACCCTGACATTCAAGCCAGGGTCAGCATCCCACCCTAACCTTTAAGCCAGGGTCAGCATCACACCCTAACATTTAAGCCAGGGTCAGCATCCCACCCTAACATTTAAGCCAGGGTCAGCATCCCACCCTAACATCTAAGCAAGGGTCAGCATCCCACCCTAACATTTAAGCCAGGGTCAGCATCCCACCCTGACATTTAAGCCAGGGTCAGCATCCCACCCTAACATCTAAGCAAGGGTCAGCATCCCACCCTAACATTTAAGCCAGGGTCAGCATCCCACCCTAACATTTAAGCCAGGGTCAGCATCACACCCTAACATTTAAGCCAGGGTCAGCATCCCACCCTAACATTTAAGCCAGGGTCAGCATCCCACTCTGACATTTAAGCCAGGGTCACCATCTCACACACACAAACACACACACACACACACACACACACACACACACACACACACACACACACACACACACACACACACACGCTTCCTTTATTTTCCCTTCCTCTTCCTGTTCCTTCTCCTCCCGCTCCTCCTCTATCTTCCCTTCCTCTCCCTGTTCCTTTTAATTCCTCTCTTCCTCTACGTTCTCTTCCTCTTCCTCTTCCTCCTCTTTCTCATCCCTCTAATCTTCCTTCATTCGATGCGGTCGGTCGGTCAGTCGGTTGGTTGGTCAGTCGGTCGTTTGGTCATTCGTTCGGTCGTTCGTTTGGTCGTTGTGTCGGTTGTTTGATTGGTCCTTCGTTTGGTTGGTCGGTCGGTCGGTCGGTCGTTCTGTCGGTCGGTCATTGGATCATTCGGTCGGGTGTTCGATCATTCGGTCGTTTGGTTGATGGCTCGTTTCCTCGGCCGTTCGTTCGCTCGTCCAGTCGTTCGTTCGTTCGTTCGGTCGGTCGCTCGCTCGTTCATTCGTTCGGTTGGTGGTTCTTTCATTTGGTCGCTCGTTCATTCGTTCGCTCGGTCAGTCGGTCTTTCGGTCGTTCGCTTGTTCGTTCTTTCCTTCGTTTGGTCGGTCGACGCTCGTTTGTTCGTTCGGTCGGTCGGTCGGTCTGTCGCCCGCTCGTTCGTTTGTTCGTTCGGTCGTTCGCTTGTTCGTTCGTTCGTTTGTTTCGTCGCTCGCTCGTTCGTTTGTTAGTTCGTTCGTTTGTTCGTTCGTGCGTTCGTTCGTTCGTTCGGCCGGTCGGTCGGTCGGTCGGTCGTTCTCTCTTTGTTCATTCTCTCGTCTCTCTCTCTCTCTCTCTCTCTCTCTCTCTCTCTCTCTCTCTCTCTCTCTCTCTCTCTCTCTCTCTCTCTCTCTCTCTCTCTCTCTCTCTCTCTCTCTCTCTCTCTCTCTCTCTCTCTCTCTCTCTCTCTCTCTCTCTCTCTCTCTCTCTCTCTCATAACAGAAAGAAACGAAAGATAATAAGAATGTTTCCGTCCGGCTCCTCAATCCTCCCTTCCCTCACACACACACACACACACACACACACACACACACACACACACACACACACACACACACACACACACGAATAACAGAAAGAAAAACAAAAGAAAACAAGCTTCTTCGTTTTCCTCTCTCCTCCTCATTCTCTTCCTGTCCTCTTTCTCTTCCTCTTCTTCCTCCTCCTCCTCCTCTTCCTCTCCCTCTTCCCTCCACTCTTCCCCTTTCACAGCTATTCCCTCTTCCACTCCTACACAGCCTTCACTCTCTTCCCGTTCCTCCTCCTCCTCCTCCTCCTCCTCCTCCTCCTCCTCCTCCTCCTCTCCTTCCCTTCCTCTCCCTGGTCTATCTTCTTCCTCTTCCTTCACCTTCCCTTCCTCTCCCTGTCCCTGCTCCTCCCTCTTTTCCTCCACGTTCCCTTTCCCTTCCTCTTCCTCTTCCTGCGCATTCTTTTCCTTTTTTTATATAGTTTTATTTTATTTTTGTTACTTTTCATTTTTTTTGTTTTGTTTTACTTTTTTCTATTTTTTGTTTTTTTTGTTTTGGTGTTTATTTTTTTGTATTTTTTTTGTTTTACTCTTTTCTATTTTTTGTTTTGTTTTTTGGTGTTGTTGATTTTTTTTCATTTTTTTGTTTTAGTGTTTTTTCTGTTTTACTTTTTTGTTTTTTTTGGTTTTGTTTTGGTGTTAATTTGATTTTTTTTAGATTTTTTGTTTTCGGATTTATTTTGATTTTTTTTTTTTGAACAAAACGAAAAGTAAAGAAAAGCCTCGTAACTCCGCCCCACGCCGCACTCCCGCCAGCATCCCACCCTAACATCTAAGCAAGGGTCAGCATCCCACCCTAACATTTAAGCCAGGGTCAGCCTCCCACCCTGACATTTAAGCCAGGGTCAGCATCCCACCCTGACATTTAAGCCAGGGTCAGCATCCCACCCTGACATTTAAGCCAGGGTCAGCATCCCACCCTGACATTTAAGCCAGGGTCAGCATCCCACCCTGACATTTAAGCCAGGGTCAGCATCCCACCCTGACATCTAAGCCAGGGTCAGCATCCCACCCTGACATTTAAGCCAGGGTCAGCATCCCACCCTGACATCTAAGCCAGGGTCAGCATCCCACCCTAACATTTAAGCCAGGGTCAGCATCCCACCCTGACATTTAAGCCAGGGTCAGCATCCCACCCTGACATTTAAGCCAGGGTCAGCATCCCACCCTAACATTTAAGCCAGGGTCAGCATCCCACCCTAACATTTAAGCAAGGGTCAGCATCCCACCCTAACATTTAAGCCAGGGTCAGCATCCCACCCTGACATTTAAGCCAGGGTCAGCATCCCACCCTGACATTTAAGCCAGGATCAGCATCCCACCCTGACATTTAAGCCAGGGTCAGCATCCCACCCTGACATTTAAGCCAGGGTCAGCATCCCACCCTGACATTTAAGCCAGGGTCAGCATCCCACCCTAACCTTTAAGCCAGGGTCAGCATCACACCCTAACATCTAAGGCAGGGTCAGCATCCCACCCTAACATTTAAGTCAGGGTCAGCATCCCACTCTGACATTTAAGCCAGTGTCAGCATCCCACTCTGACATTTAAGCCAGAGTCAGCATCCCACCCTGACATTTAAGCCAGGGTCAGCATCCCACTCTGACATTTAAGCCAGGGTCAGCATCCCACCCTGACATTTAAGCCAGGGCCAGAATCCCACCCTGACATTTAAGCCAGGGTCAGCATCCCACCCTAACCTTTAAGCCAGGGTCAGCATCCCACCCTAACATTTAAGCCAGGGTCAGCATCCCACCCTAACCTTTAAGCCAGGGTCAGCATCCCACCCTAACATTTAAGCCAGGGTCAGCATCCCACCCTGACATTTAAGCCAGGGTCAGCATCCCACCCTAACATTTAAGCCAGGGTCAGCATCCCACCCTGACATTTAAGCCAGGTTCAGCATCACACCCTAACATTTAAGCCAGGGTCAGCATCCCACCCTGACATTTAAGCCAGGGTCAGCATCCCACCCTAACATTTAAGCCAGGGTCAGCATCCCACCCTGACATTTAAGCCAGGGTCAGCATCACACACACACACACACACACACACACACACACACACACACACACACACACACACACACTTCCTCTATCTTCCCTTCCTCTCCCTGTTCCTTCTCCCTCTCTTCCTCTATCTTCCCTTCCTCTCCCTGTTCCTTTTAATTCCTCTCTTCCTTTACGTTCTCTTCCCCTTCTTCCTCTTTCTCATCCCTCTAATCTTCCTTCGTTCGTGCGGTCGGTCGGTCAGTCGGTTGGTTTGTCAGTCGGTCGTTTGGTCATTCGTTCGGTCGTTTGGTCGTTCGTTCGTTTGGTCGTTGTGTCGGTTGTTTGATTGGTCCTTCGTTTGGTCGGTCGGTCGGTCGGTCGGTCGTTCGGTCGATCGGTCATTGGATACTTCGGTCGGTTGTTCGATCATTCGGTCGTTCGGTCGTTCGCTCGTTTCGTCGGTCGTTCGTTCGCTCGTCCAGTCGTTCGTTCGTTCGTTCGGTCGGTCTCTCGTTCGTTCGTTCGTTCGGTCGGTCGGTCTTTCGGTCGTTCGCTTGTTCGTTCTTTCGTTCGTGTGGTCGGTCGGTACGCTCGTTTGTTCGTTCGGTCGGTCGGTCGGTCGCTCGCTCGTTCGTTTGTTCGTTCGTTCGTTCGGTCGGTCGGTCGTTCGCTTGTTCGTTCGTTCGATCGTTCGGCCGTTTATTTGGTCGCTCGCTTGTTCGGCCGTTTGTTTGGTCGCTCGCTTGTTCGTTTGTTCGTTCGTTCGTTTGTTCGTTCGTTCGTTCGTGCGTTCGTTCGATCGTTCGGCCGGTCGTTCGTTCGTTCGTTCGTTCGTTCATTAGATCGTTGGCTGGTTTGCTCGCTCGCTCGCCCGCCCGAACGCCCGATCTCTCTCTCTCTCTCTCTCTCTCTCTCTCTCTCTCTCTCTCTCTCTCTCTCTCTCTCTCTCTCTCTCTCTCTCTCTTAACAGAAAGAAACGAAAGATAATAAGAATGTTTCCGTCCGGCTCCTCAATCCTCCCTTCCCTCACACACACACACACACACACACACACACACACACACACACACACGCGCGCGCGCACACGAATAACAGAAAGAAAAACAAAAGAAAACAAGCTTCTTCGTTTTCCTCTCTCCTCCTCATTCTCTTCCTTTTCCTCTTTCTCTTCCTCTTCTTCCTCCTCCTCTTCCTTCTCTTCCTCTCCCTCTTCCCTCCACTCTTCCTCTTTCACAGCTATTCCCTCTTCCACTCCTACACAGCCTTCACTCTCTTCCCGTTCCTCCTCCTCATCCTCCTCCCTCTCCTTCTCCGCCTTCCCTTCCTCTCCCTGTTGTATCTTCTCCTTCCTCTTCCTTCACCTTCCCTTCCTCTCCCTGTCCCTGCTCCTCCCTCTTTTCCTCCACGTTCCCTTTCCCTTCCTCTTCCTCTTCCTGCGCATTCTTTTCCTTTTTTTTATATAGTTATATTTTATTTTTGTTATTTTTCAGTTTTTTGTTTATGTATTTTTTTTGTTTTACTTTTTTCTATTTTTTGTTTTGTTTTGGTGTTGATTTTTTTCATTTTTTTGCTTTAGTATTTTTTTTTTTTTTACTTTTTTCTAGTTTTTTTTGGTTTTGTTTTGGTGTTGATTTTTTTCATTTTTTTGTTTTAGTATTTTTTTGTTTTACTTTTTTCTAGTTTTTTTTGGTTTTGTTTTGGTGTTGTTGATTTTTTTTTTAGATTTTTTTGTTTTCGGATTTTTGTGGATTATTTTTTTTTTTAGGACAAAACGAAAAGTAAAGAAAAGCCTCGTAACTCCGCCCCGCGCCGCGCCCCCGCCTGCCCCGCTGACGTACCGCTGCTGCTGCCGGTGCTAGTGTTGCGTCTGTCGCTGGAAAACAAACACTCACCTCCCGGGCCTCAAATCGCCCGGGCCCAGACGACGACGGTGCCCCCACCTCCTCCCTCTCTCCTTCACCTTCCCTTGCTCTCTTCCTTTTCTTCCCTCTCTTCCTCCTCCTTCCTCTTCTTTGCCTCTTCCTCCTTACCCTTCATCCCTCCCTTCACCTTCCTCTCCTCTGCCTCTTCCTCCTTACCCTTCATCCCTCCCTTCACCTTCCTCTCCTCTCCCTGTTCCTCCTTATCCCTTCATCCCTCCCTTCACCTTCCTCTCCTCTGCCTCTTCCTCCTTATCCCTTCATCCCTCCCTTCACCTTCCTCTCCTCTGCCTCTTCCTCCTTACCCCCTCATCCCTCCCTTCACCTTCCTCTCCTCTGCCTCTTCCTCCTTATCCCTTCATCACTCCCTTCACCTTCCCTTCCTCTCCCTCTTCCTTCTCGTCCCTCTCTTTCTCCTCCTTCATTCCTCTCTCTGTTCCTCCTTACCCTTCATCACTCCCTTCACCTTCCCTTCCCCCTGTTCCTTCTCCACCCTCTCTTCCTCCACCCTCCCTTCTTCACCCTGTTCCTCCTCCTTCCTTTCTTCCACCCCCTCCTCACCCTTTCCTTCCAAGCACTCCCTCCCTCCCTTCTCTCCATGTTCGTCCTTGGCCTCTGCTCCCCACTCCTCCTCCTGCACACTCCGCTCCGTGTACTCGAGGCCCTCGGCCCGCCAGCCTCGCTTGGCCGCCAGGGCTTCCAACTCCTGCCGCCACGCCGCCTCGCTGTTGTTGAGGGCGGCGAGGCGGTTGCGCCACTGCTGCACCATGCCGCCTTTCCTGGACTGGTAGAGGCGGTACAGGAACTCCCGGTCCTTGACGGGTTTGGGGACGTCCTTCAGGTTGAACCTGATCTTGCGAGGCCGCCGAGAAAGCTCCTCCTCCGCCTTGGCCTGTAGCCGCCGGGCCCTGCGTCCCTTACGCTTCTTCGTCTTGCCATCGCCGTTGAGCTGCTGCAGTCGTTCCCGCCGCTCGACACGTCGCTCGCTGATACGGTCCCGCCGCTCCTGCAGGCGCCTTTGCCGCTCCTGGGCAGTCATACCGCTGAGGCACTCCTCACAGTTGCTGAAGTAGACGAGGTGTTCAGCACACCTGAGCCGGGCCACCGGCTCCTCCCAGCCCAGCGGATAGGGCGGCTCCCTCTCTGTGCCCGTCAGCTGCACGTCAGCTTCTTCTTCTTTTTTCTCTTCCCCTCCTTCCTCCCTCCTTTCCGTGTCTGTCTCAGCTAATACCTCTTCCACTTCTACGCAGCCTCCACTCTCCTTCTGCTCCCCCTCTTCCTCCTCCCTCCCTTCCTCCACCTTGCTCTTCTCTCCTTGTTCCTCCTTGGCCCTTGCCGCCACGTCCGTGTAGGTGAGGGCCACCGTCGTGGTGGCGGCCCTTGAGTCGGTGTCGCAGAAAGTCTGCACCGCCAGCTGCAGCTGCTGGAGCATTGCCGTGGCCGCCGCGTCCTGCGGTTCTTGTCAGGGTGGGCGGCGAGGGCGAGGCTCCGGCACTGCCTCCTTATCGCCCTCTCCGTGGCACCGCGCGCCAGCCCCAGGAGGCCGTGGTAGTGTCTGGTGGTGGCCATCGAGGCGCCGTGCGTCACGGTGTGGTGCCCGAGAGTGGTGTGCTGTGCGTGCATGTGTTGGTGCTGGCCTTCCAGCGTGCTGCAGCACAGCCTCTTGGGCGATGAGTTCCCCCCGTGCTTGATGCTCGGGAATTTCTGTTTCTTGGATTGGGGTGGGCGTGGGTGGGGGATCAGGCACGGGATTTTGATTTCTTGAGATGGAGTCACCCTTTTCCTTTCTCTTACCCCACATAGGGTCGAGATTTACCACATCACCTCGGTTTGAGATATGCCGTTTTAGGGAGCTCGGAGTTGACATTGCATGGGGCGAAATCTAGAGCTAGTTGCACCTTTTGTAGGGAAGATCGCTACGGGAGCTGAGTGGCTGGGTGGAGGGAGGGTGATGTTAGCTACGGGATCTGATTGGCTGGATGGAAGGAGGGTAATGTTAACTACGGGAGCTGATTGGCTGGATGGAAGGAGGGTAATGTTAGCTACGGGAGCTGATTGGCTGGATGGAAGGAAGGTAATGTTAGCTACGGGATCTGATTGGCTGGATGGAAGGAGGGTAATGTTAGCTACGGGATCTGATTGGCTGGATGGAAGGAGGGTAATGTTAGCTACGGGATCTGATTGGCTGGATGGAAGGAGGGTGATGTTAGCTACGGGAACTGATTGGCTGGATGGAAGGAGGGTAATGCTAGCTACGGGAGCTGATTGGCTGGATGGAAGGAGGGTGATGTTAGCTACGGGAGCTGATTGACTGGATGGAAGGAGGGTAATGTTAGCTACGGGAGCTGATTGGCTGGATGGAAGGAAGGTAATGTTAGCTACGGGATCTGATTGGCTGGATGGAAGGAGGGTAATGTTAGCTACGGGATCTGATTGGCTGGATGGAAGGAGGGTGATGTTAGCTACGGGAGCTGGTTGGCTGGATGGAAGGAGGGTAATGTTAGCTACGGGATCTGATTGGCTGGATGGAAGGAGGGTAATGTTAGCTACGGGAGCTGATTGGCTGGATGAAGGGAAAGAGATGTTAGCTACGGGATCTGATTGGCTGGGTAGAATCTTGGCCTCGGTTCGCCTGTTTGAAAAGCCTCTCGTTGAAGTTGCCGGGGTATTCACGGACTGTTTTGTGACCCTAGTGATGGCTGTACACGCCTTCAGCGTCATGAATGGTAAAGTCACCCGTGACAACTTGGCCAGGCTTCTCCGCGGCCTTGGGAAACAGTCGTAATGGCAGCCCGATACGTTTAACATAATGGCGCTTTGGGGTAAAAAGTGAGCATTTTCTCCATTCCGTAATTGTTTACTCCCACCATCTTAAGTATTGTGCGAAATATATGAATAATAACACTGGTATTTGTCCCGAGGTTACGGCCGTGACGTCACCGGCGGAAGAGATAATGGAAAGGGAAGGAAAAAAAGTGGAGCTGGAAGTGGAAGGAGAGAAGAAGTGGAGGGAGGAAACTGAAAGGGAAGGTGATAAAGGGAAGTGTAAATGCGAGGAGGAAGAGAAAGAAAGGGAGGGAAAAAGGGAGCTGTTAGTGGAAGAAGAGAAAGATAGAGAAAATTTTGTGAAAGTTAATAAAAAATGTGTGATTGGAGGGAGAGAAAAAAAAGTGTCGGGAAGAGAGAGAAAGTGAACGTTAAGTGATGGATAATAAGAGAGGGGGACAAGGGGACTGAGAAGGATAAGAAAGAACGGCAATAATGGAGAGAGATACAAGCTGAAAATGGAGGAAAAGGAAAAGGGAGGAAGAAACTAGGAAAAGGAGACACTGGGGAAGGGGGGGGGTTGGGTTGAGGAAATAAAGGAGAAAAAAGGAAGTAAGAAAGAAAGGGAGTAGGGAAGTGTGAGGCGAGTATAGAAGGAAGGAAGGAAGGAAATAAGAGTGAAAGGGAGTGAGGAAGGAAGTAAGGGAGAGAGAGAATAATTAAGTAATGAATAAAAAAAAATAGGATTGAAAAAGGAGAGTAGCAAGAAGTGATGAAGGAGGAGCAGGGCAGGAGGGATGGAGGAAAGGGGAACACAAAGAACACTAAAGGAAGAACAAACAACAGCAGACCTGCTGGTCCTTACGAGGCTGTTTGTGACAAGCTACACTAACTATCTAATCAAAGGTGGAAGATGAAGGACAGCAAAGGCGAAGGCTCCTCCTCACCCCCCCATCCCTCCAGCCGAAGCTGGCAGGAAAAGGAAAAAGAACCATGCAGCATGGAAAAACTGCATGGAAATTATGTAGGAAAGAGGAAAGAACTACCATTACTGCTACCACTAACCGGGCGATAAAAGCGGACAAGGACACCAGTATTCGAAAGAACTTAACGTTATTACGACAAAGAGTAATATCTTCGTTGCTGGTTGGATTCAAAACACTTGTCTAATCTATTCTTGAAGGCCGTAACTGTTGTACTATCAACGACATCACAGGGTAGAGAGTTCCAAACATTAACAACTCGATTGAAGAAGAAGTGTTTAGCTTCGTGCGACGAGAGTCTTTTACCACTTATTTTCAAATTGTGATTTCTTCTTGTTTTATTTGATCGATCAATTGTAAAGTAATCTTCCGCATTAATATCACTGAATCCTTTAAACATTTTAAACACTCCTATTAGATCGCCTAGCATTCTTCGTTTTGATAGACTGAATAAATTTACTTCTTTAAGCCTTTGTTCATATGATAAATTTCTCAACCTAGGAATCATCTTTGTTACTCTTCGTTGAACCCGTTCCAACTTTTCTATGTCTTTTCTGTAGTAGGGAGACCAAAACTGAACATAGTACTCTAGACGGGGTCGATCCAACGAATTATACAGTTTTAATATTACTTTTTCCGATTTATTATTAAAGACTCGTCCGATGAAGCCAACCAATTTGGTTGCAGTTTTGACTACCTCTGAACAATGCCGAAAGGGTTTTAAATCGCTTGATATAGTGATTCCAAGATCCTTTTCTTTACTTACTGGAGAAAGTTGTTGGCCATTCATTACGTATCGAACGCGATTGTTATTTTTTCCGATGTGCAACACTTTACATTTGTCAACGTTAAATTTCATTTGACATTGATTGGCAACGGAACGGAGGAAAAGGAGGAGAGAAAACATCAGACAGGAAGGAAGGGAAGGCAAGGGAGGTGGGAGGACGGGAAGAGGGAGAAGGGAGGAAAAAACGAGAGAGAGAGAGAGAGAGAGAGAGAGAGAGAGAGAGAGAGAGAGAGAGAGAGAGAGAGAGAGAGAGAGAGAGAGAGAGAGAGAGAGTTGAAGAGAGATAGTTTCTTTATCTATCCATCCGTTTCCTCCTCCTCCTCTTCCTACTTTTCCTCCTTCTCCTCCTCCTGCCCAAACTGTAAACTCGCTTAAATTTCTAACAATGCCTTCGAACCTCCGTAAGTGTGACGTCTGTCCCGGACGATTTGCAGCTCAGTACTTCCAGCTGAGTAGAACTTGCCGCCTCTGCATTCAGAGATTACAACTTCAGAAAGCTGTGACTGAATGGAAAGTCAAACATAATGATCTTGAAATGAAATAATGTGGCAGTGACTCCACCATCGATGGTGGAGAGGCCCTCCACCGAGACTGTGCCCTCTCCAGACGAATCTCCTGCTTCACGGGAGGACGTGTTACCTGCCTCACAGGTTGACTCCCAGCCTGCCTCACAGGCTAACCCCCAGCCTGCCTCACAGGCTAACCCCCAGCCTGCCTCACAGGCTAACCCCCAGCCTGCCTCACAGGACAACCGACATCCTGCCTCACAGGACAACTGCCAGCCTGCCTCACTGGCTGACCCCCAGCCTGCTTCACAGGCTGACCCCCAGCCTGCTTCACAGGCTAACCCCCAGCCTGCTTCACAGGTTAACTCCCAGCCTGCCTCACAGGACACCTTCCAGCCTGCCCCACTTAACGCTTCTCTTCCTGCATCACAGGTTCCAACCTGTAAGGAATGGAGCCAAACCGAAGCAGGCAACCAAGGATTTACTGACCCCCACTACTTTCAATAGGTTCCAGGTGCTGGCAGACACCATGAAGAATGAGTTTGAGACTCGCCTAGTTGGGGACTCCATGGTGCGTGTCCAGCTAGTTGAGTTCTGTGGTCGTTCATCAAACGGCCGCAGAAAACGTTACTGCTATCCAGGTGCTAGGCTGGACGACATCACCGCAGCGTGCGATGATGTCACGAGAAATGCCGACCGAAACACCCTCTTTGTCATTCACGCGGGGACAAATGACGTAAAGACAACCCGTTCTGAGGAACTGCTTGAGAAATACCGCCGCATGATCAAGCAGTATAAAGGTTAAACGGATGCCAGTAACATCATAATCTCAGGAATCCTCCCGAGGGTCGGTGCCGAATCTAGCTTTTATAGTAAGGCCTTCAGCACAAACAACAGACTTCAGTCACTTCCTCACAAGACAACGTCCAGCTCGCTAACTTGTGGAACAGTTTTTACTACGATTCAGACTTGTTCCTTGCTGATGGCATCCACTTAAACTGTTGGAGCAGCCCGTTTCGGGAGGCTGCTCTGTGACCAAGTGGCTCTTCGAAAGCCAAAAAACGCGGAGGGGAGAACACCAGCAGCTCCACCGTAAGGGAGTACTCAACCCGCGAAACCCCCGATTCGAATCACATTAAAGCTTGCTATATAAACGCTCGTAGCCTACGTAACAAATTTGAAGACTTAGAAGTCCTCGCAGCTACAAATCATGATCACATCATCGGAGTCACAGAATCTTGGATAGACACTTCAAATAAAGATTTCATTGCGGAATATATATTACCTGGTTATACCATCTTTAGTCATGAAAGAGAGAGCAGACGGGGTGGAGGCGTTATCTTTATATCCACAACTCTCCATCCAGTATCCGTGAAAACAGATATTATAACCAATGTAGACACGGTCTTCATTGAAATTAAAAATAAATCTCGTAAAATAGTAATTGGACTTATCTACAGACCGCCAGGGCAGACTCTTGATACTGACCACGCATTAGGTGAATTATTACTAGAAACAAGTAGCAGTTGCGAGGTAGTAATTGTTGGGGACTTTAACTTGCCAGTGAAAAGATGGGGTGAACCGTTGAACTGTCATACAGAGCTCGACCTGTACACAAATTTACTAGAAAGTGATTTACATCAACACGTTCAAGAACCGACTCGGGAAAATAATATACTTGACCTTATCTTTTCAACGACAGCTGATCTAGTTAACGAAGTGGTCCAATTTTTAGTTCTAGCGATCACTAAACAATCACATTCAGCATCAATATGAAAGAAAGTAAAGTAACTCCTAGTAAAGAAAAGGTGCCTGATTATCAGAGAGCGAATTTCGTAAGACTACGATCAATTCTAAATAATTCTGACTGGACTGAAATCTCGGCGGAAACAGATATTGATAAATCTTTGGGGGCCTTCACCACAATATTGAACAATGCTATAAGCATATGAGTACCCTATCGAAACAGACGTTCAGCTTTTAAGAAGAAACCCAAATGGTGGAATAACGAAATTCAAAATAGCCTATCTCTTAAAAAACGCGTATACAGTAGGTACATATCATCTCAGAGCGAGGCTGACAAACTAGAGTTGGACAGAATTCGCCGCGAAACCAAGAAATTAATAAAACGAGGCAAGAAAAATCTTGAAGAATATATAGCGGAAACGAGTAAATCTAATCCTAAAGATTTTTTTAGCTATGTAAATAATAAAAAGTCCCTCACTTGTGGTATCTGACCGCTTGCTAATGATAATGGTAACCACACGAACGATGAAAATGAAATGGCTACAATCCTAAATAACTTTTTCGCATCCGTATTTACCGACGAAGATTGTTTATCACCTCAACCGCCGGAGGTTAGAAGGACCGAAAAGATGTTAAGTGGCGTGCTCATCGTAGAAAGTGACATTTTACGCACAATTGAAAAGATTAAAGTAAGCAAAGCTCCTGGTCCAGACAAAATTACCCCTAGGGTCTTAAATAAAATCAAACATCAAATTTGTAAACCACTCACCATCATATTCAATAAATCTTTAACAGCTGGAAAAGTTCCGTCGGATTGGAAACTAGCAAATGTCACACCAATTTTCAAAAAGGGGGACAAGTCTCATCCAGGAAACTTTCGACCAATTAGCCTGACATCTATTGTTTGTATGTTAATGGAGACTATCATTCGCGACAATATGGTGAAATTCTTCGAAGAAAATAATATAATAAAAAATTCACAACATGGCTTCCGTAGTAAACGTTCGTGATTAACAAACTTACTTGATTTTATTCATTATTTTTTAGGTGTTCGATGAAAGCAGATCAGTTGATATCATATATCTGGATTTTCAAAAGGCATTTGATAAGGTCCCCCACCAACGATTGCTCAGCAAACTATTGGCGCACGGTATCTCGGGTAACATTCACAATTGGCTTGTGGACTGGCTCTCTGAGCGGAAACAGAGAGTAGTTCTAAACGGTGTTACATCTAACTGGCTCGATGTCAGAAGCGGCGTACCTCAAGGATCAGTGCTTGGCCCCATGCTCTTCTTGATTTATGTTAATGATATCGATAATGGGCTCACTTGCAAAGTATCAAAATTTGCTGATGACACAAAAATTGCTAGTAAAGTAACTGCGACACTCGACGAAGAAGCTTTACAATCAGATCTAGATCGACTTGCACGTTGGGCCAGTCAATGGCAAATGAAATTTAACGTTGACAAATGTAAAGTGTTGCACATCGGAAAAAAATAACAATCGCCTTCGGTACGTAATGAATGGCCAACAACTTTCTGCAGTAAGTAAAGAAAAGGATCTTGGAATCACTATATCAAGCGATTTAAAGCCCGGTCAGCATTGTTCAGAGGTAGTTAAAACTGCAACCAAATTGGTTGGCCTCATCGGACGAGTCTTTAATAATAAATCAGAAAAAAGTAATATTAAAACTGTATAATTCGTTGGTTCGACCCCATCTAGAGTACTGTGTACAATTTTGGTCTACCTATTACAGAAAAGACATAAAAAAGTTGGAACGGGTTCAACGAAGAGTAACAAAGATGATTCCTAGGATGAGAAATTTATCATATGAACAAAAGCTTAAGGAAGTAGATTTATTCAGCCTATCAAAACGAAGAATGCGAGGCAATCTAATAGAAGTGTTTAAAATGTTTAAAGGATTCAGTGATATTAATGCGGAAGATTACTTCACAATTGATCGATCAAATAGAACAAGAAGAAATCACAATTTGAAGATAAGTGGTAAAAGATTCTCGTCGCACGAAGCTAAACACTTCTTCTTCAATCGAGTCGTTAATGTTTGGAACTCTCTACCCTGTGATGTCGTTGATAGTACAACAGTTACGGCCTTCAAGAATAGATTAGACAAGTATTTTGAATCCAACCAGCATCTAAAATATTACTCATTGTCGTAATAACGTTAAGTTCTTTCGGATACTGTTGTCCTTGTCCGCTTGTATCGCCCTGTTAGTGGTTGCAGTAATGGTAGTTCTTTCCTCTTTCCTACATAATTTCCATGCAGTTTTTCCATGCTGCATGTTTTTTTTTCCTTTCCTGCCAGCTTTGGCTGGAGGGAGGGGGGGGTGGGGAGGAGCCTTCGCCTTTGCTGTCCTTCATCTTCCACCTTTGATTAGATAGTTAGTGTAGCTTGTCACAAACAGCCTCGAAAGGACCAGCAGGTCTGCTGTTGTTTGTTCTTCCTTTGTGTTTCTTTGTGTTCCCGGCCCGATCCGGTATGGTCACAGCCCGTTAACGTGCTGGTGTAGTGTGACCTTGAGGAGAGAAAGAGGGGGACAAGAAGAGAGAGAAGGTCAACAGGAAGGATTTATGATATTGAAAAGGAAAGGGAAAAAAAAGTGGTAAAGGTGAAGAAATAAGAGTGGAGAGAGAGAGAGAGAGAGAGAGAGAGAGAGAGAGAGAGAGAGAGAGAGAGAGAGAGAGAGAGAGAGAGAGAGAGAGAGAGAGAGAGAGAGAGAGTGGGAAGGATTCGGAATAGTATATGAGACAGAGAGGGAGAGGAGAGAAGGCTGGGAAGGAGGAATAGGAGGGAGGAGAGAAAATGAAGCGAGTCTCAGGGGAATGAAAGTCGAATCCTCATCACACGAGCAATTACAAAACCAATCTCCCCTTCCCCCCTCCTCCCCCTCATTCATTCATTTCCTTCCTTCCATCTTTCCGTATTGCTTTATACGTCATTCCCTTCATTCCCTTCTTTCCTTCTTCCCTTTTTTCCTTTCTTTTTTCTCTCCTCCCTTCATTCATTCATGCATTCATTCATTCATTCCCTTCTTTCTTACCCCCATTTTCAAATCCTATTTTTTTTCACTTCATTCTTTCATTCAGTCGCTTCCGTTCTTCCTTTCTTGTTTTTCTTTTTTCTCACAAAATGACTCCTATTGTTTTTTTCCTGACAATTAGTTTTATTTTGAGTCAGTTTGAGAAAGTGTCGAAGTTCTCTTTTTTCCTCTTTTCTTGGTGTCTTTTTATGGTCTCTTGGTGTTGACTGTTTTTGTCACACAGGGGGGAGAGCGAGAGAGAGAGAGAGAGAGAGAGAGAGAGAGAGAGAGAGAGAGAGAGAGAGAGAGAGAGAGAGAGAGAGAGAGAGAGAGAGAGAGAGAGAGAGAGAGAGAGAGAGAGAGAGAGAGAGAGAGAGAGAGAGAGAGAGAGAGAGAGAGAGAGAGAGAGAGAGAGAGAGAGAGGAGAGGAGAGAGGTAACACTTTAAATTGGTATCATTGATTTAGATATAAAATAAAATCAATTAAAACACGGGAAATTGTATACTTTTACATTTTCCTTCCTTTTCTTTTTCTCATCATTACATTCTGTCACTTCCGTCCCTTCCTCCCTCTTCCCCTTCTCTTCTCCCTTCCTATCCATGAGTTATTTCATCTTCCCTTCTCCCATTGCCTATCACATCCCCTCTTTCATTCTTCTTCCTTTATTGTCTGTTTTCTCTTATTTCTCCTCTTTACTTCACATCCTTTCTCTTTAACCATTTATCATTTTATCATTTTTTTACTCTCATACTGTCTTCTCTTCTTGTTGTCTTCTTTGCACATCCTTCTCCATTAACTTTCCATCCTGATCCTTCACCTTCCCTTCCCCCTCCTCCTATTCCCTCACTTCCTGTCCGTCCTGTCCTCATTCCTCCCTTCGTCCTGCTCCATGTTTTCCCGCCTCCCTCTTCCATTCCCTTCACATCCACCGCGCCCTTCTTCTCCTTCCACCGTATTCCATCATCCTTTCTCTCTCTCTAATCTCTCTCTCTCATTATTTTCTCTCTCTCTCTCTCTCTCTCTCTCTCTCTCTCTCTCTCTCTCTCTCTCTCTCTCTCTCTCTCTCTCTCTCTCTCTCTCTCTCTCTCTCTCTCTCTCTCTCTCTCTCTCTCTCTCTCTCTCTCTCTCTCTCTCTCTCTCTCTCTCTCTCTCTCTCTCTCTCTCCTTCAACTTAATATCAACTAGAGTAGAAATGCAACGTTTTGGAGCCTTCTGATTAATGTAAAATCACTTAGGTTTAAGGACAGACCACCTAGTCTTGACCATGGGGTCTGTGTGGTCTGATTTTCTATGTAAATATATCTATGTAAATTTATCTCTCTCTCTCTCCTCCCCCCCCCCCTCCTTCCCTTTATTCTTACTCCCCTTTAATTTTTCCCTTCATGAATAAGTCCAATATCCACATTATCAGTGGTGGTGGCGATGATGGTGGTGGTGGTGTAAAATGTATGCAGTATATAATTAAGAGAATTGTTGAAAGTCTAACCATTAATCTCTCTCTTCCAATAGCAACATTCCTTTTGCGATCCCTTACCTCCTCCTCCTCCTCCTCCTCCTCCTCCTCCTCCTCCTCCTCCTCTTCCTCCTCCTCCTCTTCCTCCTCCTCCTCTTCCTCCTCCTCCTCCTCCTCCTCCTCCTCACAACAGCAGAAGATGTATTTGCCTTCGGGAGTTGCCTGTTTGGCGGTGCTTGTGGTGATAATGATGGTGGTGGTGATGGTGGTGGTTTTGGTGATCCCTTGAGGTGTCTGTGTGTCTGTGTGATTATTATTATTATTACTATTATTATTATTATTATTGTTATTATCACTATCATCATCATTCTATACAAATCCAGGTGCATCATCCTCCGCTCACACCTGTCTCATTACGTTTCGCTTCTCACCTTCTTCACCTCCGCATCATCATCATCATCGTCGTCGCTTTCCTTGACTTAGTTGTATTTGTCTTCCTCTCCGCGGCCCGGCGAGTCCTGTTTGTGCTCGCTTTTATTCTGTTTTCTCTGCTTTCTCTTCTTCGTTTTTATATTGTCTGGTTAGACGTTATTTAAGGTTGGCGAAAAGTTCACCTCGGGTTTGTGTGTGTGTGTGTGTGTGTGTGTGTGTGTGTGTGTGTGTGTGTGTGTGTGCGCGCGCGCTTGGGCGTTTTGTTGGCTGGTCTTTCCCCACAAAATTATTACGTCAATAATTCTCCAAAGCCATTGTGAAGTTAAGGTAGGGAGAGAGGGAAGGGAAGGTGGAATTAAGGAAGGACGAGAGGAAGGAAGGAAAGGAGGAAGGAAGGAAGGGTATGAGAGGTATGAGATGAGAGCCAAGGTTATCCTCATATTAGGGAAGAAGAGGAGGAGGAGGAGGAGGAGGAGGAGGAGGAGGAGGAGGAGGAGGAGGAGGAGGAAAGAGTGAACTAGACGATAGCGGAGTAAAATACTCGTAAAGGAGGTAATAAAAATAAAAATAAAAGGAAAACATTTGGAATCGGTGGTAGGAAGAGAGAGAGAGAGAGAGAGAGAGAGAGAGAGAGAGAGAGAGAGAGAGAGAGAGAGAGAGAGAGAGAGAGAGAGAGAGAGAGAGAGAGAGAGAGAGAGAGAGAGAGAGAGAGAGTATCCATATATATTCTTGGCAGTCAACTGTAAAATCCTTCCTTCCAATCGTCATTATCCTCGAGAGTACATAAAAGCCAGGCCGCTGTTCTTTTCCTCCACAAATTATATTGCAGTGTGGGCCGGGGCCTAAAGGCTGGCCGGGAGTGTGGGGGGCAGGGAAGGCTGAGCGGCTGGTGGGGTTTGTAATGCTAATTGTTGATGTGCAAGGCAAACTGTATAGATAATTTGAAGTATATGTGAAAAGTGATCAGTATAAGGAGTACGTGAGTATATTGCGAGGATGGCTGAACGGCTAACAGGGTTTTTAATGTTTGGTTTATATGGAAGGTAAACTGTATAGATGATTTGAAGTATATGTGAAAAGTGATCAGTATAAGGAGTGAGTATATTGCGAGGATGGCTGAACGGCTAACAGGGTTTTTAATGTTTGGTTTATATGGAAGGTAAACTGTATAGATGATTTGAAGTATATGTGAAAAGTGATCAGTATAAGGAGTAAGTGAGTATATTGGGAGGATGGCTGGACGGGTAATAGGGTTTTTAATGTTTGGTTTATATGGAAGGCAAACTGTATAGATCATTTGAGGTATTCCTATGTGCGAAAATGAGGAGGAAGGTTGTACGGCTAACGGGATTTATAATGTTCAGTGATGTAATGGAAGGCTAGGAGTATAGATGATGTGAAGCTTATGCGAAAAGTCAGGCTGAAAAGAATATAAGGAGTTAAAAGTATAAGAGTGTTAACATTGTTTATCGAAACTTAAATTTAACTAGTAATGGGGTTTGATATTCAGTGATTTCCTGTAAAACAAACAAAAGTTATGGTGTGAAGTATATGTGTAAGTGAACTATATAAGAGTTGTATTAGCGGAGAAGTGTGGAAGTTATGTACCGTGATTTATGTTGAACTGAGAATGGTGTTTAATGTTCAGTACTTCAATAGAAGACAAACTGTATAGATGATCTGAAGCATAAGTGAAAAGTAAACAGACTAAAGAGTTGTATCTCCTGAAGATTGTCAAGTACCGTTTATTGAGATTAACGCAAAATAGAAAAATTAAAGTGCATGCACAAAGTGTATTATTTAAAAGGTTGTGTCCCTGAATGACGAAAAAACAAACAGAGGAAAAGCTTGAAGCATATCCGCTGCACGAGGTAAAAAAAGGGAAAGGAAAAAACTACTTTAGAATCCTCGATAAAAAAATGATAAACAGAATATGCTGATGAGCGGAAACTCTCGTGAAAACAGGCGACGAACAGGACAGACACAGAGACAAATGTGAGGAAGAGAGAGAGAGAGAGAGAGAGATGAAAATAAATATCATAATAAAATTAGATAAAGAGATGTAAGAGACTAGGAAAGTTTAGAGAAATGGAGAAAAGGAGAGGTTGTTAGGAACAGGAGGAGGAGGAGGAGGTGGAGAGGAAGGAGGTAAACAGCGTGCATTTGTTTGTATGTTTGTCTTCGTTTTCGGAGGTTTCCACTCTATTGTTTACGACACACACACACACACACACACACACACACACACACACACACACACACACATGAGGGCCGCCATTCAATATTATATATAATATTGGTTCATAATGCAAAATATATGGATTAATATGAAGCTAATTTGACGGCTGTTTTAATTCTGAACCACGATACTGGCCGATGGGAATGACTCACTGTGATGGTTATAATGAAGAGGATGATGAAGGTGGGAATAATGATGGTGGTGATAATGGCAGTGTTAGTACTGGTGCCCGTGATGATGCTTGTAATAATATTAGTGGTAGTGGTTGTAGTGATGATAATAAAACTGATGATGATGATGATGATGGTATTTCTAATCTCCAAGTCTGTTCACGAGAGATATAACACCTTTTTTCTCTGTTCATTTACCTTCATCCTCTTCCCTTCTTCCTTTACCCCTGTCCCTCCTTCCTCCTCTTACCTTCGCTGCCTTACCTCCTCCTCCTCCTCCTCCTCCTCCTCCTCCTCCTCCTCCTCCTACAATCACACTAATAACATACAGCACCCACAGCTTCGTCGTGTGTGTGTGTGTGTGTGTGTGTGTGTGTGTGTGTGTGTGTGTGTGTCCTGTAAGCATAAGACGTGACCTGGGAGAACTTAAAGTAAAGAAATGTAAAAGAGAGAGAGAGAGAGAGAGAGAGAGAGAGAGAGAGAGAGAGAGAGAGAGAGAGAGAGAGAGAGAGAGAACGAAAGCTGGAGAGAGGGAAACGAGAATGGAGAGATTGAGGGAAGGAGGGGAAAGTAGGAGAGATGGAGGTAAGGAAGAAAAGAGTGAAAGCAGAGAGGGAGGGAAGGATATGGAAGGGGAAAAAAACGAGAAAGAGAAGGATAGGGAAGGGGGAAAGAGACGAGGAGGGAAGAATATGGAGGAGATAAAGTGAGATGTTTAAAAAAAAAACGAATATTCTCACCTATACCTTTTTGTTTTCATTACTCTCCATGTTGCCGCCCGAAGGCTGACATAGGTTATTAGTGCGCTTAGGCTGATTATGACAGATTATATGATGTGTAATGTGGTACATACATTCATAGAAAGGGCGATGTAGAGGGAGGATAGGGAGGATTGTAGGATTGAAGATGGGGACCAATGCAAAGCAGTGGTGTGAGATGGTACAGTGAGGCCAGATGGCCGCACCAAGATGTCAACACAGCGGAAAGGGGAGATAGAGACTGCTGACGCGGGGGTTCCGCGGGGCAAAGTTCCTCCCTCTGGCTGGGTTGGTTGACTTGAGGAGCAGAGAGGAGGGCTTGCAGCGGAGAGGAGAAGAGCTATTTCCTCGCAGGGACAGTGTGGTTAAGGGTCACACAACAAATAACCCATACGTGATTAATAGACCCCGACACGTGAGTTATAATTGTGTCTTTCTGAATGATATCTCTTGCCATTGCCATATTCTGATGTGCGGGTTAAATGATGATTTAATTGTTCAACAGGGCCTTATTGCTCTTTGATATAATGTAGTGACTCAACAATGGTTTATTGCTCTTTGATGTAAAACGTAGTGACTTTCGTATTCCTGATTCTGTGATTCTGATGGTGTGTTCGTGCTAACAGGTTTTGACCGAAAATATATTAATCGAGCTAACGTGAAAGGTCTCCTTATTTACCACCTTACCGCCCCCACTGGCTCGCGGGGCAGATGGCGGCAATACTCCAAGTGTTCTGAATATGCGCGCAATACCTTAGGTTCACGGAGAATTAAAAGTTGCTGCTGTTGTTAAAGTAATGAATAAGTCTCGGCGCGTGGAGCGAGGAAGAATAAAAAAAAATATGTATGTATGTTTATGCCTATGTATATGTATGTGTGCGTACTCATGTACGTATGTATGTAAAGAAGCCTTCGTTATACGGTCACGTTCAGAGTGTGTACGTGGAATGAATAAACGTTGGAAAAAAAAAGGAAAATGTACAGTAAGCATTGAGATATTTTATTTTTATTTTTTAACTATCAGGCGAAAGCTTTTGGTGTGTACCATGTTATTTGGGATAAGAGAATTATTAGTATATAACGTGATCTGAATACGTAAAAAAATATAGAAGCATGCAATTAAACACACATCAATGTGAACTAATAAACTTTCCAGCTTCTAAATGAATATGTGAATAAAGAAAGACAGAAAACTGAAATAAAGACTGAATGAAGTATGTAAAGAAGAATGAAGAAAAATAATGAAATGAGTTGTTAAAGATGGATAGATAAAGAATTGATAAAATTGCTCGTCACACTCGCCCTTCATTACCACTCATCACCACCTCCTGTATCGGCACCATTACCTCATCACCACATCAAAACCACCACCACCACCAACAGTCACCTCCGTTCTTATTGTCCCCCTGCGTAAGCCTTCACATAACAATTGCCATCCCTCCATCGTCACCCTCATAACCTCATCACCACGTCATCTCCATCTTCATCACCACATGTTACCCCCTTTCTCATTCCCTCCTTATCCTTCCAGTAAGATCATCATCAGAACCATCACCCTCATTATTAACATCACCAGAACCTCATCATCACCACCCACCAGTCAAGTCACCTCCATTTTCATAACTCACTCATCACCACTCCCATCACATCATTATCTACTCACCACCTTTTCATTCTCATTAGCACTCATTAGCCTCGGCGTTCTCGTTCTCATTATCATTTCACATTTAACATAATTACCCCCTTCACCCTCATTCACCCTTCAAGCCCCTTCACCCTTTTCTATCCCTCTTCACGTTGCCCATCTCCTGCCTCTCCCCTCCATCTTCTCCCTATCTTCTTTCTTCATATATCGTCCCCCCTATTCCAACCACTCGCCTTCCCTTTCTCCCTCCCACTCTTTCTCTTCTTTCCTACGCTTCCCTTTCCTCCCTGACCCATCATCCCTTCATTCTTTCCCCTGTTTTCACCCTTCTTCCTCTTTCTCACTTTTCCCTTCTTCCCTCTAACACCCAATCTGTCAGCGTGGATCAAAGACTGGCTCACTGCAAGAAAACAACGAGTTGTACTCAACGGACAGGCCTCCGAGTGGCTCCCGGTCACAATTGGAGTGCCACAGGGGTCAGTGCTGGGACCCATACTCTTCATCATATATATCAACGACCTAGAACTTGGATTAAAATCCAATCTTTCAAAATTTGCCGACGACACAAAGGTGGGTGGGAAGGGCCTCACGACGGCAGACTGCGAAATTATCCAGAGAGGCCTGGACCTGATCACTCGGTGCTCAGAAAAATGGCAGATGTCCTTCAACACTACCAAATGTAAAGTAATGCATATCGGATCGAGAAACAGCAACCACACATACCACATTGGTGGCGAACCACTACATGTAGTGCAAGAGGAAAGAGACCTAGGGGTCACCATCAGCAGTGACTTGAAACAAACAAAACACTGCAAGTCCGCCTGTAAGAAAGCCAATACAATGCTTGGGTTCAATTATCCTTGTATAATTCGCTGGTAAGGCCCCACCTGGAATACACCGTGCAAATCTGGTCTCCAAATTACAGGAAAGACATTGAATTACTTGAGAGAGTACAGCGCCGCGCCATGAAGATGATACCATCACTGAGGACGAAGCCCTATGAAGAGCCACTCGAGCGACTCAACCTCTTCACACGTTGGAAAAGAGACGACTGCGGGGAGACATGATACAAGTCTTTAAGTACCTGAACAAGCTCAGCAACGTTGATCACTCCAAACTCTTCACGCTACAAACTAACCTGAGAACAAGAAACAACGGAAAAACAATTCAAGCAAAGCGATGCAGTACCGACATCGGCAGGAGTTATTTCTCGAATAGAGTTGTTCGCCACTGGAACAGCCTTCCTGCAGAAGTGGTTAGCGCAGAGGCCATCAACTCCTTCAAGAAACGCATTGATCGCCACTTTGCTGCATCGGGAGTGAACTGAACGTATCCAAGAGTAGGTGCACATTGCACAAGTGCTTTAATCCTTCCCTGCATTCCACTCCTATGGCAAACTGATTGATTAAATCACTGAAAGCAGACAGCCTAGTAATGAGCCAACAGGCTTTCTGCTGCCTGCTAGTCCATGTTTCCATGTTTCCTCACCTCTCATCCCTCCCACATCTATCCCTCTTCCCCTACCTCTACTCCCTCCCTCCTCCTCTACCTCCTCCCTTACCTCTCCCCTTCTCCTTCCTCACTCCCTGCACACTTCATAAGAAGAAGAAGAACATAAGAACGCAGGAGTCTGCAAGAGGCCGGTAGGCCTGTACGAGGCAGCTCCTTTGACCCTAAGCTCCCGTGTATCTAACCCCACCTAATATCGCTGTCCATGAATTTATCTAGTCTATTTTTGAATGTGACAATTGTATTGGCACTCACCACATGACTGCTAAGCCTATTCCACTCATCCACCACCCTATTAGTAAACCAATTTTTGCCTATGTCCCTGTTGAATCTGAATTTATCCAGTTTAAACCCGTTACTTCGTGTCCTACCCGGTTCTCTTACCAACAAAACCTTATGAATGTCTCCCTTATTAAAGCCCTTCATCCATTTATAAACCTCGATCATGTCTCCACGCACCCTTCGCCTTTCTAGAGAATGCAAGTTTAACTGTTTGATTCTTTCCTCGTATGGCAAGTTTCTCAACCCCTGAATCATCTTAGTCATCCTCCTCTGCACCGATTCTAACATTTTGATATCCATTCTATAGTAGGGTGACCAGAACTGAACCGCATAGTCAAGATGAGGTCTAACTAATGCTAAATATAGTTTGAGGAAGACTTCGGGGCGTCTGTTGCTTACGCTCCTTGAAATAAATCCCAGTACCCTATTAGCTCGATTTCTAGCTTGAATGCATTGTGCCCTTGACGGAGATCAGAGCTCACTAAGACCCCTAAATCCCTCTCGCACCCAGACCTACTTATGAGAGTGTCATTTAAGCAATAGTTATGTGAGGTGTTGTTCCTACCTACACTCAGAATACTGCACTTCCCTACATTGAACTCCATCTGCCATTTATCCGCCCAGTCATATAATCTGTTGAGTTCACCTTGGAGAATACTAGCGTCCTGATCCGACTCAATTACTCTACCGATCTTGGTATCATCTGCAAATTTACTAACATCACTACTAATTCCTGTGTCTAAGTCATTGATATAAATAATAAACAAAAGTGGACCTAATACTGAACCTTGTGGGACCCCACTCGTAACACATCCCCAGTCAGATCTTTTACCATTGATTTGCACTCTTTGCTTCCTATTGCTAAGCCACGCCTTGACCCAGTTCAAAACTTTACCCTCTACTCCGTGAGCCTGTAATTTAAGCAACAGTCGTTGGTGAGGAACTTTGTCAAACGCTTTACTAAAATCAAGATAGATTACATCATAATTTTCATCTCTGTCAACCGCCTCAAATACTTTATTGTAGAAGGACAAGAGATTGGTGAGGCATGACCTACCTTTTGTGAACCCATGCTGCGAGTCGTGAATTAAGCTATGTTTCTCTAAATGCTCCCGAATGTTCCTGGCTATTATGGACTCCAGCATCTTCCCTATAACCGATGTTAAGCTTAATTGGGCGATAGTTTGAAGCAACTGACCTGTCCCCTTTTAAAAAATCGGCGTCACATTAGCTACTTTCCATAGGCTCGGCACATAGCCAGTATTTACCGACATCTTAAAGATGTCGGTTAGTGGGTCACTGATTATATCACCTAGCTCCTTTAATACCCTCGGAAATATCCCGTCAGGACCTGGCGACTTGTTCTTCTTAAGCTTATCTATCTCATGCTGAACTACTTGCCTGGTAATGATTATATCCCTCAATTTATCGCCATCCCCGCCCTCGTACACCTGAACTCTTTCCGGTATAGTCGTTCGATCCTCCTGTGTGAATACTGAAAGGAAGTAGTCGTTCAACAATGTGCTCATATTTTCGTAATTTTCTACTAGCTCCCCTGTGTTTGATTTCAGCGGTCCAATTTTCTCCCGTGTTTTTGTTCTATACATCTGAAAGAAGCCCTTAGGATTACTTTTCGCCTCATTTGCTACTTTGATCTCATAGTTCTTTTTTGCTATCCTGGTGTTTTTCTTAACTAATCTAGATAGTTCGACGTACCGGCCCCTGAGATGTGTTTCCCCATTCATCCTGCCTCATATCCCCTCATCCCCTCACCTCTCGTTCATCGCTCCTTTTCTCTCCCCTC
>NC_066509.1:31495523-31545302 GCF_024679095.1 Eriocheir sinensis | reverse complement strand
GCAAGTAGTTCAGGATGAGATAGATAAGCTTAAGAAGAACAAGTCGCCAGGTCCTGACGGGATATTTCCGAGGGTATTAAAGGAGTTAGGTGATATAATCAGTGACCCACTAACCGACATCTTTAAGATGTCGGTAAATACTGGCTATGTGCCGAGCCTATGGATAGTAGCTAATGTGACGCCGATTTTTAAAAAGGGGGACAGGTCAGTTGCTTCAAACTATCGCCCAATTAGCTTAACATCGGTTATAGGGAAGATGCTGGAGTCCATAATAGCCAGGAACATTCGGGAGCATTTAGAGAAACATAGCTTAATTCACGACTCGCAGCATGGGTTCACAAAAGGTAGGTCATGCCTCACCAATCTCTTGTCCTTCTACAATAAAGTATTTGAGGCGGTTGACAGAGATGAAAATTATGATGTAATCTATCTTGATTTTAGTAAAGCGTTTGACAAAGTTCCTCACCAACGACTGTTGCTTAAATTACAGGCTCACGGAGTAGAGGGTAAAGGTTTGAACTGGGTCAAGGCGTGGCTTAGCAATAGGAAGCAAAGAGTGCAAATCAATGGTAAAAGATCTGATTGGGGATGTGTTACGAGTGGGGTCCCACAAGGTTCGGTATTAGGTCCACTTTTGTTTATTATTTATATCAATGACTTAAACACAGGAATTAGTAGTGATGTTAGTAAATTTGCAGATGATACCAAGATCGGTAGAGTAATTGAGTCGGATCAGGACGCTAGTATTCTCCAAGGTGAACTCAACAGATTATATGACTGGGCGGATAAATGGCAGATGGAGTTCAATGTAGGGAAGTGCAGTATTCTGAGTGTAGGTAGGAACAACCCCTCACATAACTATTGCTTAAATGACACTCTCATAAGTAGGTCTGGGTGCGAGAGGGATTTAGGGGTCTTAGTGAGCTCTGATCTCCGTCCAAGGGCACAATGCATTCAAGCTAGAAATCGAGCTAATAGGGTACTGGGATTTATTTCAAGGAGCGTAAGCAACAGAAGCCCCGAAGTCTTCCTCAAACTATATTTAGCATTAGTTAGACCTCATCTTGACTATGCGGTTCAGTTCTGGTCACCCTACTATAGAATGGATATCAAAATGTTAGAATCGGTGCAGAGGAGGATGACTAAGATGATTCAGGGGTTGAGAAACATGCCATACGAGGAAAGACTCAAACAGTTAAACTTGCATTCTCTAGAAAGGCGAAGGGTGCGTGGAGACATGATCGAGGTTTATAAATGGATGAAGGGCTTTAATAAGGGAGACATTCATAAGGTTTTGTTGGTAAGAGAACCGGGTAGGACACGAAGTAACGGGTTTAAACTGGATAAATTCAGATTCAACAGGGACATAGGCAAAAATTGGTTTACTAACAGGGTGGTGGATGAGTGGAATAGGCTTAGCAGTCATTTGGTGAGTGCCAATACAATTGTCACATTCAAAAATAGACTAGATAAATTCATGGACAGCGATATTAGGTGGCGTTAGATACACGGGAGCTTAGGGTCAAAGGAGCTGCCTCGTACAGGCCTACCGGCCTCTTGCAGACTCCTGCGTTCTTATGTTCTTATGTTCAGCAACAACAACCAAAACTCGGCAGACACTAAAAAAACAAGTACAATTACAAATCAAGTTCCAGCCCGGCCATCCCCGAGGCGGAGCAGCGAGCGGCTGTTGTCACGCTCAGACAACAAGGAAAGAAGGAAGGAGTGAATAAACAGCCTGGCGCAGGAACTTATTCATGATGTTGACGGAGAGAGAGAGAGAGAGAGAGAGAGAGAGAGAGAGAGAGAGAGAGAGAGAGCAATTGTCTAATAATATTTAGCTTACATTTTGTCATTCTTCACTAATCTGCGTTTTTGTTTCCTTTCTTTAAATTCATCAAATGGAGCAATCCGTTTTGTCTCCCTTCTTTCTCTAACTATCAAATGGAGCAATTCTTTTTTTTTTCTTTCACAGATTTGCTTCTATTGTTCTTTTTCTTTTTGAAACACTTCAGTTGTTAGGCTAATGTGTCTTGTTTATTTACAGCATTTTCTTTGTTTTCTTACGCCTTTTTTTGGCACTTTTCCTTTAATAAATGCTCACTAATATACTGCCATTTGTCTTTGTTTATTGCAAGTTTCTTACAGCTTTGTTGATGTGTGTTTCTTTTTACATTACCAAATACTGTCTTTGATATGTGTTGTCTTTCTTTTTGTGGCTCTGTACTTTTACTTCTATACAAACTGTATATGCCGCCATCTCTCCTCACATGCTTCTGTTTATTAATTATTGTCACACGTTATCTCCTTCTCCTGTAATAGTTGTCCTCTGTGGTCCGCCTCGCCGGTCAGCTGATCCTGGTGATTACCTCAGTGTCGCCGAGCTCACTAACGATGCCTTATTAACACTCTTCAGACCCAGGAAATCCTTCCTTGCTTCATTACTCACAGGAATAACAAATTATTTATGTTTATATTGATTTTTCACTCACACATCCTTTTTATGCTTTTTTCATATTGACTGTTTATTTTCTAGTATAAGCGAATAGTAAATCTAGTAAATCCTTCCTTGCTTCATTACTCACAGGAATAACAAATGATTTATATTTATATTGATTTTTCACTCACACATCCTTTTCATGCTTTTTTCATATTGATTATTTATTTTCTAGTATAGGTATTAAGTCCTTCAATACCACACAGTCATTAATTTTACCACTTCGATTTTTTTTTATCTCCAAATATAAACATGATTGGTTTTGCTATTGAATTTTTTTTTTTCATTACTACTATCATTTTTTTTTATCGTTGATGGATGCAAGCGGAGCGCGGCCACTGAAAATATTTCCGTTCAGAAGAATGAATGACGCTGCGCCGTGATGGAAAACTGCATGTGAAAGCCTCAACTAGTAAATGTGTTGTGTTGGGCGCGGGGTGAAGGGAGGCTGTGAGGGGGGGGTGGGGGGCTGCGGGGTGGCGGGCGATGGGGTGGGTTGACACGGTGACTGAGAGGTGCAGAAACAGGGTAGGAAGGAGGAGAAAGTAGTGTGAGGTGGGTCAACAGGCTTGCTGGGAGGTGGATAAACAGAGTGGTCAATAAATGCTTACTTACTTACTTGCTTACTCTGTGTGTGTGTGTGTGTGTGTGTGTGTGTGTGTGTGTGTGTGTGTGTGTCTGTTGTGCTGTGTTGTGTTGTGTTGTGTTGGGGGGGTGCGTGTTTCTATGTTAGGGGGAGGGGGGGGGGCTGCCGCTACCATCTGTTATTGGCCTAACTTGCCGCAGCTTCCTTCTCTTTGAAGTCACACAACAAAAACATTTAAATGGCAACCAAAACCTTCCGCAAAGAGGAGATCCGACGTGCCGTCTACGGCACTTGCTTGGTGGATGCGCCCGTGGGCGGGTGCAGCGTGGAGGTCGCGCCCATCCGGGTGACGGTCAGCGTCCGCCGGCGCCGCGGGTGCTGGGGGAGACTGGCCGGAGCCTGGAGGGAGGCGGCCGCGTTTTCCTTCGTCGACAGGCCGCGGGCCCCCTTCTTATCCAACGCCTTCCTGGACCTGGAGCACGTCTTCCGGTACAGCAGCGAGGCGGACGCGGGCGCGGCGCAAGTTAAGATCTGTCTGACGCTCCTTAGCGGCCAGACGCGCGTGGCCAAAGTGGGCCTGGAAGACTTCCTGGGCCAGCTGATGCAGAGCGGCCGCCCAGAGTGCTTCACCCTGTACGTCTACGGGGGGAAGGTCGCCCTGCTGCAGACCCGCCAGCCATCTCCGGAGGTTCTGACGGAGTGGCTGTTTGACGGGAAGGGAAATGACGCCCACAAAGGGTCAACTTACAAGGACCGTGCCTGCTGTGACCCCGAGGTCACTGAGATAGACCAGTGCCAAGAAAAGATGGACACCAGTGACTCAGATGTGAGTGCATGGGAAACTCCCGAAGAAGACTCCGATGTGAGTGCATGGGAAACCCCCGAAGAAGACTCAGATGTGAGTGCATGGGAAACTCCCGAAGAAGACACAGATGTGAGTGCATGGGAAACTCCCGAAGAAGACTCAGATGTGAGTGCATGGGAAACTCCCGAAGAAGACTCAGATGTGAGTGCATGGGAAACTCCCGAAGAAGACTCAGAGGAGAGTGGAGGTGACCCAGGCGAGGAGAGTGGACTTGACACTGCTGAAGACACAGATAGGGAGAGTGGATGGGAGTCTGAGGACGGAGACTCCGAGGAGGAGAGTGAACGGGAGACTCCCGGAGACTCGGATGAGAGTGGATGGGAGACTCTTGAAGAAGACGCAGAGGAGGAGGCTGGGCGGGGCACTGCTGGAGGCACAGAGGAGCGTGGCGGCGGCCGCGGCTTCCTGGCGAGGCTGGGGGCGGCGTGGCGGCACAACCGCCTCGCCCTGCTCCTGGCCGCCGCTGCGGTCTTGGTCTCGCGGGTGCCACTCGCTGACCCTGACGAGTGTCGGCGGGGCGGCGGTGGCGGGGGGCTGTGAGGGGCGTGAGGCGTAAGGAGAGAGCCCCAAGATTGTGTTACTGTTGCATTTCTCATTCTTATTTACAACTCTTATCTATTATCCTACCGGTACAACTTTCCTACGTACGTACAAACAGAATGGGAAGTAGTAGTAGTAGTAGTAGTAGTAGTATGGGTGGGTTGATGGGGTGGCAAGGAGGTGGTGATGGGGTTGGAAGGAGTAACTTGATAGGGGTTTAATTTTGATGTGACGAGTGGTTGAATGGTTGTAGGGTTGGTGGGCTTGTCAGTCGACGTGGTGGGTTGACGTGGTGGCCGGGAGGTTGTGATGGGGCTGGAAGAAGTGCGTTAATATGTGTTTCATTTTGAGGTGACGGGAGTTTAGAGGTTTGGAATAGTTGAGAGGGTTACAGAGTGGAGTATAGAAATGGTCCCAGTCAAATTGATGGGATTTTTGGCTGGTAGGAGTTTGGACATGACATTCCAAGGGATTTGGGCTGCTAAGAGCTTCATTAAAGTTGACCTGACAGTGTAAGTTGAATTATAGTTTGGCATTATATTGGTAGTAGTGTTATTAGATGAAGGAGGGGAAGTCAGGGTCAACTTGATTGGAGAATAATGAATTTAGAGGAGATTTGGCCAGACAAGAGCTAAAAGTTGACCTGATAGTGTAAGACCTTATATCATATTGGCTGAAGGGTTGCTGGCAAGAAAGATGAAGGAAAATTAGGCTGAAGTACATGTTGTTGGGGGTTTAGTTCGGCAGAAAGTTAGACATGATTGGCAGGAGATTTAGGCAGACAAGAGGCTTAAGTTGACCTGACTGTAAGGTCATAGTGGTTGAAAGGTTGGTTGACAATGGGAAGGAGGTTGAGGGGGAACGAGGGGCAATAGTTTGACAGAAGTTTAGATCACCGTAAATATTAAACAAAGGGTCGACAAGGGATTAAGTTTAGCCTGATAATAGCATGTGTTAGGAAGGGTGTTGGAATCAGATTAATCACAGAAGGATTGTGTGTGTCGAGTAAAGGTTAAGAAGAGCTGCTCCGATGGGGCTTTAGGTTAAGAACAGCCAACGAGACTTCAAATAAGACAAAAAGATATCAAGTGTATTTTGTTATTTAGTTAGCAGGAAAATGAGTGAACGTAAGACTAAAGAAAAAACCTTCAACACTTCTTGAAACAACAACAGCAACAATAATAATAACAACAACAGCAACAACAACAATAGCCTCTCACCTCCCTCCTCCGCCACCTCAGAGTAATGATACATTGCTCTTCATCCTCCTTTTCCTTCCCCTTCCTTCCCTTCCCCATCTCTCCCCCTCCACCCCCCTCCCCCTTCCCCATCCATCTCCTCCCACCTCCCTCCTCCCTTCCTTCTCTCCGTCCCTCTCCCCCTGCCTTGCTCTCCCATTCCCTCCCCTCCCTCTCGTTTCATCTCTTCTTTCTCCTCCTCCTCCTCCTCCTCCTCCTCCTCCTCCTCCTCCTCCTCCTCCTCCTCATCCTCATTCCCTCCTTCCTTCCATCGCCTCATTTTCCACAGCTTGGTCGGTCATAAATCCCGCCAGGCGAGGCAGCCGAGGTCAAGGGGTCAAAAGGCACGTGTTTATTATTATTATTATTATTATTATTATTATTATTATTATTATTATTATTATTATTATTATTATTATTATTATTATTATTATTATTATTATTATTATTATTATTATTATTATTATTATCATTATTATTATTATTATCATTACTGGAGTTGTTGTAAAGATCGTTTCATTCATTTTTTAGTTTTGTTTTCCTTATTGTTTCTTTCACATATTTGTCTATCTCTATCTATCTTTATATTTATCGGTCTATCTTCCTTTTAACAATATTATCCTTTGGTCTTTTTTTGTGTTGACTTCACTATGTTATTTTTGTACTTATTGTTATACTTATTTATCCACTTATTTATGTATTTATTCATTTTTTCGTTAAGTTAGCTCGTTAATTACCTAGCTATATAATTACTCCGTCAACCATTTACCAATCTCCACATGACAGCATTTCTCACACGTACAGAGGCAGCGAGCGGCGGACGAGGAGAGCCATTTTGAGGGGGTTAGCGGAGGGGAGACAGACGGGGCAGCCTCACACCTCACACCTGCTCTCCCTCCCTCCCTCCCTCCCTCCGTGATGCAGTGTTTCGGCGCCACACAGACACGCTGCTTCGGCCGGGTAAGTACTTGAGGCTCTGTTCTGTTCTGTACCGTGCTTCTAAAGACTGCGGCAGGAAGGTTGAGGGCGGACCGCTGCTGTGCGGAGGTAAAGGGTGAAAGGAAAGATTGGTTATAGCGGTAACAGTGGTTGTTGTCGTGCAGAAGATGTTGTAGTAATAGCCATGGTGGTTGTGGTGGTAGGAATCGTAGAGTTGTGTTGTTGATGTTAGCTTTTCTGCCTGCCTCGGTCCACACAAGGCTGCATGTACCCAAGATATTTCTACCTCCAAAGATCTCGCCTGTACCCGCCACACCACCGTTGCTGCGTCGCTCCAAGAAAATCCTCCCCAGCCTCCAGGATGCCATACCCGTTGTCCCTGGAACAGCTTGACAGGCCCAGTACCTATAACTTTTTCACCAGCATGACTGAGCCTGTTATCGACGTCTGGTGTCTTAAGACAAAGGGGGGAGGCGAAGAGATGAAAGGGAATAAGGAAAAGAGCATATATGAAGGGGCAGTATAAAGGGAAGATTCAGTTAGAGGAAGGTGATAAAGGGTTTCACTTATGTTGTCGAAAGACACTGTTAAAAGAGAGGGGGGGGGAAGATTGCTCCCTCTTGCACGAGGGAGCACGGGCCTTTGCCAAAGGCGGCCCGTAGCAGGGAGCCGACAGACCGACTCTATCGGCGATCAAAATCTAGCCGACCAAGTCGGTCTGTCGACGAGGACTGGCGTGTCTCTGTTAGAAGAGAGATTAGCTTAGAGAAGTTATATTAGAAAAGTTATTAGCACGCAGAGGTAATGAATGTTGAAAGCTGAAGAAGGTGAAGAAGAGAAGGAAGGAAAACAAAAATGCGATGGCAGGGAAGGAGAATAAAAGTTAAGACAAAAGACTGGAGGAAAAAACAATAAGAGAAAAAAAAAGAGAAAAATGGACAAAAAGCACGAAGTAATGAAAAAAAAGAAAAAAGGCAAGACGAGATGGCAGGAGACTAATATTTATGAAAAAGGACTGAAGGAAGAACTATAACTGAGAAGAAAAAGAGCAAAAGAGAAAAGTGAAAGAGGACAAAAAACACGAAGTAAAAGAAAACAAAAAGTAACACGAAATAAAAGAGAAAGGCAGAGCTAGCCAGTGAGCCACACGCCCACACCACACGCCCAAACCACACGCCAGGACCAGCGAGGGTGTGGAACATGAACCACAGTGATCCATCACAAACCAGTACGATCCCGAAACCTTCCCTGCTCGATAAACACACTAACTCTGATACACGTGTTTGCCATTACAGTGTCTCCGTACTCTGTGGCTGGCTCTGAGGGAACCTGAAGTGCGTGTTGGGCACTTATATATTATAGGAGCGCCTCTTAAGCTTTTTTCTGCGCCTTAAGTGCCGCCCATGTCGAGAGTTGGAACCTAAATCACGACTGACGGATCCCACGCGTGATTCTGATCCTCGCACGCGATGACGTCATGAACAGCACTTACTTGTACCCATATCTCGGCCACAACCTTTCGAACAGTCGTAGTAATAGCAGTTAGAGGGGCAGTAACAGTAGCAGAAGTAGTAGTAATAATAGTAGTGGTGGTAATTATAGAGAAGCACGAGCATGTGATGGGCAAGAAAGCTCGCGGCGAGGGGGAGTAATAACGCGCGGGCAAGGCAGGAAAAGCTCCCCCGCCAGGCCACGTCAGCGATGCTGCCGGAGAGTGACATTCCCGCGATGGGCGAGCACCCGCCGCCGCCACCACGCCACCCTGCCGCCATCCTGCCGCCACCCTGCCGCCACCCTGCCATCACCCAGCCGCCGCCCTGCCATCACCCTGCCATCATCCATCCCTCGCTCCATCTCCTACTCTGCCAGATATCGAAATACCAACTTCCCTCTCCACATCCCCTGCAACCACCCTGCCACTCATCCATCACTCTAATCCACTTCGTCACACAGCCACCTCATCATCTTCCACCCTGCCAAGCATTCACACACCTACCCCCTCTCCACTACCACTGCCACCCTGCTATCACTTCACCCATCCACCCTATCCTCCGCATCCCCTACATTCACCCATCCACTCACCCACCCACCCTGTTTTCCACTTTCCATGCCTCTTACTACCCTTCCACTTTTCCACCCACCCTGTCACATTAGCCACCTCCCCCTGTGACCCTTCCACCTTTTAACCCTTCCACCAAAACCTTCACCCCACCTCCTCCCGCCATTCTCAACCACCCCCTCCCTTCCACCACACTGGCACTCACTCCCCAACCCCACCCTGCCTCCCACTCCTTTCCCTCTTCCGTCAACTGCCACCACCTCTTCCGCCATGCCTCCCCCCTTCCCCTCCCCTCCCTCCCCTGCCGGAGCCGCCTGCATGTTCCCTGAATGATGAATATTCCTGGAAAATGTTGTAAAAATGTGCAAACCATCTGGGGCCTTGCTTGTGTGTGTGTGTGTGTGTGTGTGTGTGTGTGTGTGTGTGTGTGTGTGTGTGTGTTGCTTTCGGCACTTAAATTTGATTGCACGCTCACTCTGTTTATATATTACTGTTCCATAAGTAGAATATTATTATTATTATTATTATTATTATTATTATTATTATTATTATTATTATTAGTAGTAGTAGTAGTAGTAGTAGTAGTAGTAGTAGTAGTATTGGAACCACTATTGCTCATATCATTTGTTCTCTCTGTGTGTGCAGATTTTTGGTTCTTGCCTTTTTTGTTGTAAATATTATTGTTGTTGTTTTATAATCACGTACATTTTATATTCCCTGAAGCTCTCGTCGGTGTTTGTGTGTTGGCGAGAGAGAGAGAGAGAGAGAGAGAGAGAGAGAGAGAGAGAGAGAGAGAGAGAGAGAGAGAGAGAGAGATTGTGGTAATTAATAGCGGCATTTACATCCGATGTGCAGGAGCATTGGAGGGATGTAGTAACAAACGTAACGGGAAGGAAAGTGAAGAGTGGCGGAAGTAAGAACAGCGACGCGCACGTGAGGACGAGCGGGGAGAGGGAGGAAGAGGCGATTATTAGCACGCGAGGGTGGTGAGTGTTGGAAGCTGACGAGGGAGAAGGCAAAGAGGTGAAAGAAGGAGAATGAGAACACGATGAGACGGAAGGAGAGTAATAGTTAAGAGAAAGAATTAGAGGAAAAGCTGTAACGAAAAAGAGGAAAAGATATAAAAGAAAAGAGGAAAAAAGAAGAGAACTAAAAGAAAAAAGGAAGAACTGAAAACACGAAATGAAATAAACGTTATTTTTTGAGCTCCAAACCCGACTCTAAACGTCGGTTTACTGGTATCCGGCGAGGCGATGCAGTGCGGGCATTGGGACGAGTTTTTTTTTTTTCCTCGAACCGAGTCGTCCGCCATTGGAACAACTTTCCCTTCACGAGTAATTAACGCGAAAACGATTAAATCCTTTAAAAATCGCATCGACCATTGCTTTATTGCGACAGGAGTGAACTGAATGTTCCTTGATCTTATCTGTGGGCCGGCACAGCAGCAGCTTCGTCACTACCAACAAACTCTCTCTTGCCCGCTCTGCAACGCTTTTATCTTTCCACCGGCCAGTTCGCGAAGCCTGGCAGCGCAGGGCTTTATCCACCGAAATTGGAGCGGTCTGTTTTTTTGTTTTTGTTTTTTTGTTTTGTTTTGTTTTTTACAACAGCTCAAGGGCACACACACACACACACACACACACACACACACACACACACACACACACACAAATAATAATAAAAAAAGCCCGCTACTCGCTGCTCCCAAAAAGAATCAAAAGAGGTGGCCGAAAGAAAGGTCAGTTTCGGGAGGAGAGGTGTCCTGATACCCTCCTTTTGAAAGAGTTCAAGTCGTAGGTGTGTGTGTGTGTTTGTGTGTGTGTGTGTGTGTGTGTGTGTGTGTGTGTGTGTGTGTGTGTGTGTGTGTGTGTGTGTGTGTGTGTGTGTGTGTGTGTGTGTAATAGCAAGCTATCTGGGAACAGGCTATCAGACAGACAGACAGACAGACAGACAGACAGACAAAGCTAAACAGACAAACATGCAAACAAAAACAAAGAAACAAGAAAACTGACAGAGAGAGAGAGAGAGAGAGAGAGAGAGAGAGAGAGATTTGGGCATTTCAGTCTCTTTAAAAACACACCTGTACACGGGCCGTTAATTAACCCTCCTCACCTGCGCTCCGCCTGACCGCCGGACTCGGGAACGAAACAGTGCGGAATTAAATCGCCCGACAGACTCAGGAGCAGCGAGGGGGCGGGCGAGGGGAAGGGAAAAAAAACTAAAAACGCGCAGCACAAAGACAGCATTAGAAGCTACGAGGGGAAGGGAAAGAGGAGCGCCGATGGTGGAAGGGAAACTAACCTGCTGTGGTGCATTTAGGTGGTGGTGATTTAGGACAGGAAGATAAATAGAAACAGTGGTGGTGGTGATGGTGGTAGTAGTTGTGGTGGTGGTAGTAGTACCTTGTTATAGTAGTAGTGGTAATAGTAGTAGTTGTAGTTGTGGTGGTAGTAGTAGTAGCAGCAATATTAGTTGTAGTAAAAGTAGTAGTAGTCGTCAACCTTCCCTTCTCTTCCCTTCCCTTCCCTTCCCTTCCCTTCCTCCTTTCTTCCTTCCCCTTCCCCTAACTCAACCTTCCCTTCTCTTCTCATCCCTTCCCTTCCTCCTTTCTTCTTGCCCCTTCCCCGAAGTCAACCTTCTCTTCTCTTCTCTTCCCTTCCCTTCCTCCTTTCTTCCTTCCCCATCCCCTAACTCAGCCCTCCCTACCCCTCTCTTCTCTTCCCTTCCCTTCTTCCTTTCTTCCTTTTTCTTCCCGTAACTCAACCTTCCCTTCCCTTCTCTTCCCTTCTCTTCTCTTCCTCCTTTCTCCCTTTCCCATCCCTTAACTCAACCTTCCCTTCGTCCCTTCCCTTCCTTTCCCTTCCCTTCCCTTCCCTTCCCTTCCTCCTTTCTTCCTTCTCCTTCCCCTAACTCAACCTTCCCATCCGCCTTCCTTTCTTTCTGGTAGAATTTAACATCAAAGAGCGCTACTTCTAGTGCCAAATGCTTTGGGGAAAATCTTCAAGTGTTTGCCCCGTCTGGAAAAAATCCTGGATACGCCAATTGTGCCAATGTGAGAAACGAATAAACTATAAGCTGCCTAATACTATATTATGTATGAGATTGTAACACTTATGTCTATGTAACCAGTCACAGTCTTAGTCAGGAAAGCAGGGCATGTCAGTATTGAGTGGCTAGTTACACTAAGGTCTTTCCAGTTTCACTTTGCGCTAAAGTAACATGTGAGACATGTCATGTTACTTAAGACAAGGAATCCCTTTGTCTCCTATAGATGATGGTACCCGACGCTAGTATAAGCAGCTTCAAAATGCTCAGTTTTGCACCAAATGGAGAATATTATGAAGTTTTGGTCGAATCGTGATCAAAGTTAGCGTTGACCTTTTAGAATAGCAAACTATCATTATATTATTGAAGAAATGAGTTCCAGGAAAGCATGGAACCCTAATTGAGTGCTGAAAGCATCCGGTTACTTAGCATGTTGGAGGTGTCAAGAAACCTACTTAAATGTGCGTATCACCCAAGTGTCTGGTCATATTCTTGCTGATCAGCCTCCAACGCCCCGGAAACACTGTTTGATAACTCTGTAAATCATATTATAAGGGAGTTATAATATGAGCCGGACGGTCCCATTGCGTGCCGGCAATAACTGTCCCAATCCGTCTATAAAAATTACGGGTGAAAAGTGGGACTCGCCAATTCAATGTAGGACACTGAACCAGGTGAATCTCGAAAAGTAGCATCGATAGGCCGTTGTACTGTTCAAAGTTGAGTTCAGCATGCAAAACTACCTTAAACCTGTGAATTTGCGTTTGAAGCGTTGGGTTTTGCTTGGTAAAGCCCAAATGTTACTTAGGGGAGGTGACACTCGATACCGGAAAAGTCAGGTAAAAGTACCTTCAAACACGTTTTATTTTTAATAGCTCCCATGATATGCTTCGTTAGTGCATTACCCGCATCATATCTGAGAATCAGTTTAAAATACCGAATAATAATGGTTTTATCGCTTCCTACCGTTTTTTTTTTTTTTCTGCAAGTGGTAAAATATGTCAGGTGAGGTCATTGTGACTTAAGTACGTCTTTTCTGGTAGCTCCAGTTTTTTCGCAATTTTGACGACTCGGTAATCATTAAACGCGCAGTGCTTGCGACATCATAATTAATCGAGTTCCGTCGTTCTAGGTTGCTTAGTTTTTGCACAATTGGGAAATAAAAGTTCGGACCGTCTGAGTTTGCACCGTCTTTTGTTATTTTATTACTTATACGTCAGATTAAAGTACTAACCACACCTAATCTATTGTTGATAGACCCTCAAACTATAGCGCAATGGTCTTCCCAGGGGCTGCTGTAGTTGTTGAGATATAGGAGGCGGTCCCAGACTTGCCGATACGAAATTTGGACATAAGTCAACTGGTAAGGCCCGCGACGCAGTCTTCAGCGCTCAGGTCTGCCAGGGTGTCTGTACGTGAGAATGAAAACTCAAAGGAAAGGAAACCCAACCCTCAACACTACTCTGTACACTTGATAACCCACAGTACTTCACAAGTGTCCTCAGCCTAACATGAAAAAAAGTCCCTTTTCTATAAAAGGAGTGAAGAAACTTTTTATAACATTTGGAGAATAATTTGCACCAAGATAACTTATTTTAGCTTTATTGATATAGGAAAATATCTTTGACAGGTGGAGAATGATACATTGAGCTGGATGATCAGATTTTTCATCATCTGCCACAAATTTATTTGGTCCCTTATTACAAAATAACATTTGAGTCAAATGCATTAGGCGGTTTATAAAGATAAATTTATTGGATGAATAAAATGAGGTAAAAAAGCCATTACTTAATATGAAGAGTAAACCATATAATTCCTCAAGCTTCAGCCTATCAAGCAAACAATTTTGAAACACACACAGAGGCACCAGCGGGTCCACTGAAAGCCCAGTAAAACATTGAGGCACCAGCGGGTCCACTGGAGGCCCAGTAAAACACTGAGGCACCAGCGGGTTCACTGAAGGCCCAGTAAAACACTAAGACACCAGCGGGTCCACTGATGGGCCAGTAAAATATTGAGGCACCAGCGGGTCCACTGAAGGCCCAGTAAAACATTGAGGCACCAGCGAGTCCACTGAAGGCCCAGTAAAACATTGAGGCACCAGCGGGTCCACTGAAGGCCCAGTAAAACACTGAGGCACCAACGGGTCCACTGAAGGCCCAGTAAAACATTGAGGCACCAGCGGGTCCACTGAAGGCCCAGTAAAACACTGAGGCACCAACGGGTCCACTGAAGGCCCAGTAAAACATTGAGGCACCAGCGGGTCCACTGAAGGCCCAGTAAAACATTGAGGCACCAGGGAGTCCACTGAAGGCCCAGTAAAACATTGAGGCACCAGCGGGTCCACTGAAGGCCCAGTAAAACATTGAGGCACCAGCGGGTCCACTGAAGGCCCAGTAAAACATTGAGGCACCAGCGGGTCCACTGAAGGCCCAGTAAAACATGCTGCAGAGGCCACTTAGACAAGTGAGATCGACGGTTAGATACATTATCACATTTTTCCGCCGTGGAACACACACACCCTGCCTGCTGCTGCTCCTCCCTTGCCAGACACACACACTGAAGTCCTAGAAAAAGAATCACCCTCAGGCACGTTGTTCACGGCAGAGAAGTCGTACGCCTGGCCACTGGTGGTGCTGCTCACCTCGGGGGACCCCTCCTCGCCGGAACACTTCTTGATGATATCCATCCAGGGCCTTCTCGTACACGGCCTCGTTGTCGTGGTGCTGCAGTCCTCAGTCTTGTCCAGTCCGCCGCACTCCTCAGTCATCGGCAGTCTGAGAAGATGAACACATTTATAACCCTTTGCTGGTGAATATTAACGAGCTATGTTAAACTACAATACTGCCACTGGTATGACACACAAATAACTGATGCATGCAGGAAGCGGTTCGAGTGGGGCATCACCTCAATGGGTTTTACTGTGTCTTCCTGAAACAATAATGAATGAATGAGTAAGGAATTTATGTTAAGATAAATGTCCTCAGAACTGAGAATTGAACTCTAGCCTTTACATTACTTTATTAGCTCCTCATAATTCAAAGTACCCATCCATCAAACACATTCCAGCAGCCAACAAGTTATAACCCTGTTCACTACCACTGCCTCCATCACCGTATTGTGTAACAGCACTGGCCTGCCGTCTGTGGCTGTGGCCTTCCACCTGGTGCCGCCTTTTCATACCTGCTCAACAAAGACCTGTGTATCTACACTCAGCAATACATTCATTATGATGCAATGATGCTACAGGACTGAAGATACTGAAGACAGTTTATTCTGATGATCAATTTATTCTTTTCTTTGTCTTATAAGCATTAGTTTACTGTTGCACTTTGTGCTTGAGTTTTGAAGTGAAGAAAGAATACATCACTGAATGGTTGAGCATCACATTATAAAATGTAAGAAAACATCCTCATGAACTTACCTCTCTATCTAGTTTAATGAGTTCCAGAAGAGGTTGTACAATGCCAGCCTTAATGACTAAGTCTCTGAGTTTGGGGCCATCGCCAGCAGTGTTTCCCGGCGCCCACACGGCTTGCTCTGCATGCCACGTTGGTGTGCGGCGAGCGGAGCAGCTTGACGAGCGACACGACAGCGCCCGAGGCTGTTGGGGAGGCAAACACCGTGGATTACATGGAGGAACAAACTTCAAACTAAAAACACATGTTCATACAACGTAAAAACAAAGATTCTGTCAAGAAGCGACACCCTTTTCTACCTCCTTCTCTTCATCTTAGGACTTTCTGTTCCCCTTCACGTTTTTCAACCCGAGACCCTCACAGAATGAAAGATACAACTCAGGGCTGGATGCCACAATTTTTTTTTTTTTCAACAAAGGAGGCAGCTCAAGGGCACACAAAAAGAGAAAACAATAATAAAAAAAAGCCCGCTACTCGTCGCTCCTAAAAAAGAAACGAAAGAGGTGCCCGAAAACAAGATCAAATACGGGAGGAGAGGTGTCCTGATACCCTCCTCTTGAAAAAGTTCAAGTCGTAGGCAGGAGGAAATACAGATGAAGGAAGATTGTTCCAGAGTTTACCAGCGTGAGGGATGAAAGAGTGAAGATGCTGGTTAACTATTGCATAAGGGGTTTGGACAGTATAGGGATGAGCATGAGTAGAAAGCCGAGTGCAGCGGGGCAGCGGGAGGGGGGGAGGCATGCAGTTAGCAAGTTCAGAAGAGCAGTCAGCGTGGAAATATCGATAGAAGATAGAAAGAGAGGCAACATTGCGGCGGAATTTGAAAGGTAGAAGACTATCAGTATGAGGAGGAGAGCTGATGAGACGAAGAGCCTCAGCCTCCACTCTGTCCAGAAGAGCTGTGTGAGTGGAGCCCCCCCACACATAAGATGCATACTCCATACGAGGGCGGACAAGGCCCCTGTATATGGACAGCAACTGTGCAGGGGAGAAGAACTGGCGGAGACGGTACAGAACGCCCAGCCTCGAGGAAGCTGATTTAGTAAGAGATGAGATATGAAGTTTCCAGTTGAGATTTTGAGTTAAGGATAGACCGAGGATGTTTAGTGTTGAGGAAGGTGATAGCTGGGTGTTGTCTAAGAATAGGGGACAGTTGTTTGGAAGATTGTGTCGAGTGGATAGGTGGAGAAACTGTGTTTTTGAGGCGTTGAAGGACACTAGGTTCCTCTTGCCCCAATCGGAAATAATAGTAAGGTCTGAGGCTAGGCGTTCCGCAGCCTCCAGCCTTGAGTCGTTAAGTTCCTGTAGGGTGGGTCTTCTATTAAAAGAAGTTGAGTAATGCAGAGTGGAATCATCGGCGTAGGAATGGAATCGGACAGTTCGTTTTGGAAAGAAGATCATCAATGAACAACAGAAAAAGAGTGGGAGATAGGACAGAACCCTGTGGGACACCACTGTTAATAGATTTAGGGGAAGAACAGTGACCGTCTACCACGGCAGAAATAGAACGGTCAGAAAGGAAACTGGAGATAAAGGTACAGAGAGAAGGATAGAAACCGTAGGAGGGTAGTTTGGAAAGCAAAGATTTGTGCCAGACCCTATCAAAAGCTTTTGATATGTTTAGCGCAATAGCAAAGGTTTCACCGAAACGGCTAAGAGAGGATGACCAAGAGTCAGTTAAGAAGGCTAGGAGATCACCAGTAGAACGCCCCTTGCGGAACCCATACTGGCGTCAGATAGAAGGTCAGAAGTGGAAAGGTGCTTTTGAATCTTCCGGTTAAGGATTGATTCAAAAGCTTTAGATAGACAAGAAAGTAAAGCTATAGAACGGTAGTTTGAGGGATTGGAGCGGTCACCCTTCTTAGGCACAGGCTGTATGAAGGCATACTTCCAGCAAGAAGGAAAGGTAGATGTTGACAGGCAGAGGCGAAAGAGTTTGACCAGGCAGGGTGACAGCACGGAGGCACAGTTTTTAAGGACAATAGGAGGCACTCCATCAGATCCATAAGCCTTCTGAGGATTGAGGCCAGAGAGGGCATAGAAGACATCATTTTGAAGAATCTTTATAACAGGCATAAAGGAGTCAGAGGGGGGATGAGTAGGAGGAATATGCCCAGAATCGTCCAGAGTGGAGTTTTTAGAAAAAGTTTGAGAGAAGAGTTCAGCCTTAGAGATAGATGAGACGGCAGTGTTGCCGTCAGGACTGAGGAGTGGAGGGAAAGATGAAGAAGTGAAGTTGGAGGAGATGTTTTTGGCTAGATGCCAGAAGTCACGGGAAGAGTTAGAGAAATCAAGGTTTTGGCATTTTCTATTAATGAAAGAATTTTTGGTTAGTCGGAGAATAGATTTGGCACGATTTCGGGCAGAAATGTAAAGTTCATAATTAGCATTAGTTTGAAGGCTCTGGTACCTTTTGTGAGCTGCCTCTCTATCATTGACAGCACGAGAACAAGTGTGATTAAACCAAGGCTTTTTAGCGTGAGGAGTAGAGAAAAAACGAGGAATGTATGCCTCCATTCCAGAGACACTCACCTCTGTGATGCGCTGAGCACACACAGAGGGGTCTCTATCCTGGAAGCAATAATCATTCCACGGGAAATCGGAAAAGTACATCCTCAGGTCGTCCCATCGAGCTGAAGCAAAATGCCAGAAGCATCGCCTCTTCGGTGGGTCCAGAGGGTGTACAGGAGCGATAGGACAGGATGCAGAAATAAGATTGTGATCGGAGGAGCCCAACGGAGAGAACAGTTTGACAGAATAAGCAGAAGGGTTTGAGGTAAGGAAGAGGTTTAGAATGTTGGGCCGGTCTCCAAGACGGTCGGGAATACGTGTAGGGTGCTGGACCAACTGCTCTAGGTCGTTGAGGATAGCAAAGTTGTAGGCTTGTTCACCAGGATGGTCAGTGAGAAGCCAAAGCTGGTGGTGAACATTGAAATCTCCTAGGATGGAGATTTCAGCGAAGGGAGAGTGGGTCAAGATGTGCTCCACTTTAGAATTCAAATAGTCAAAGAATTTTACATAGTTGGTAGAGTTAGGTGAGAGATAAACAGCACAGATGTATTTAGTAATAGAATGACAATGAAGTCTTAGCCAGATGGTAGAAAATTCAGAAGAGTCAAGGTTGTGGGCACGAGAGCAAGTGATGTCGTTTCGCACGTAGGCGCAACATCCAGCTTTGGATTGAAATTTACGATAGAGATAGTAGGAGGGAACAGAGTAGAGATTGCTGTCAGTAGCCTCAGAAACCTGTGTTTCGGTAAGGAAGAGAAGGTGAGGTTTAGAGGAGGAGAGATGATGTTCCACAGAATGAAAATTAGAGCGAAGACCGCGAATGTTGCAGAAATTGAGAAGAAAGAGGTTCGACGAGTTATCAAGACACCTCTTGGGTCGGCAGCCAGAAGAGGAGTCCTCCCTGGGGGAGTTTGTGGTCCCCCCCCCCCCAGGCGGGGACTCCGAGGCTTGATATAGGTGCGCCATTTTGAAATTTTAATTTTGGGAGAAGGTGTATATGTTGTGTGAATGTAGTGTGGTGTGGATAAAGAGAGGATCTGTCTTTAGAGAGCATGCTGAACTATTCTCTGGTTTTGGTGAGAAAATAGGGAAACGGTTAGTGAGGACATGGGAAGGGTCTTTGAAGGGCTTCAGCTCCCTTCTCACCTCCCATATATACCTCACCGGGAGTGGCTTGCGCCCGTTCGGTAGGTGTCTTCCTACCTTCTCCAGCCGAATGCTTAACCTTGCTATTATTTCTGAATTGGACAGATGGAACAGTGTAAAACGTGCAGGGCGGGGCTGCGGCAGGGCGCTTGTCAGCCATCAGAAATGATCAGATGACGCGCAGGTGCACAAGTTCGTCGTGAAGTAATCCTACACGTAACAGTAATGGTCGCCAGTTTGTACAAACCATTTGGCATTCGTATCTAGAACATTTTCCTTACTTCACATTGGCACAATAAGAATTCAGTTTACTTATAAACTAAAGGAGGCAGCTAAAGAGCAAAACAAATTAATAAGTGAACACAATTGCTGCTCCTGTGGATATAATAGCTACATGTCAAAAGAATGACCAGTTTCAGTTTGAGACGTCTTGGTGTTCCTCTCTTGAAAGTTTCATTTATAAAGAGGATAAATAGACATCCTGAACCCTGGCCTCTGGTTACAGCACTCAGGCCACACTCACTTGTCTGCCCTCTCCAGGAGGCGTACAAGGGGGTGCACCAGGCCGGCATCCGGGGTGGCATCTAGGGGCGGGCTGAGAGCATCTTGCGTGCAGCTTGTGTGGCCACCGGCTGGGTGCTGCTGTCGTTACTCGGGATGCCGTTGATATTTTCCTCCACACACAGTTTGGGGACCTAAAACAGTACACATATATTATAACCTGTTCAAGCTTATAATTTCACAGCCTCCCAGGAGTTTTAGTATATAGAACCCAAACTATAAAAGCCCTTGAAAGTTATTCAACAGTTTCCATTATTCTTATGTACTCTAATTTTGTTAATTATCCCATCTTCCTGTTTGTACATACATGCAATGCAGCTGTTCCTGGAGAACAAACCATTACGCAGTGAACACCAGATAAGGGGCCAAAGGCAGCACTTTGAAATGAAGTGAAAATGGTCATGACTTCAGGAAAGCACCGGGAAACAGTTTTCTTTTGATCATCACTGTGTTCCTCTTGCCTTTGACCAACAGGATTGATGCTGAGGGTGAGCAGCAACTCCTCTTCCTTGCATGGTAAGGAAAAAGGGAACAAAGCCTCAACACACACCAGCCAAACACTGTGTGGTATATAATGTGGTATAATACAAGATGGCGCCACTATAAACACTCGCCTGCGGCAGAACGGACTGGGCCGACCATCAGGCCCCACCTCGAAGAAGATTTTGGCCGACCATCAAGCCCCACCGGGAAGAAGCCTACCGGCGCAATAGGCCGCAACATAAAAATAAAAAATAAAATCTGTTATGAGGAACACATGCATCAAAGACAACCAAGGCCAGTGTCACACATTCACGATCTTGATTCCCGACGCCTCCCGACGTCAGGCCACACGCCGACAGTTTTGGATTTTTCAAAACACTCTGCTCCCTCCCCGACATCTGTCACCCGTCGGCAGTAAACCACGGCCGTCGGATGTCCATCTCAGCAACGCCTTAACAACTTCCTTCCCATCGTTGTTCCCTACCTCTTATTTTCTTGATCCATTTTTCCCTTCACTCCTTCACCTTATCTTTCCTTCAACTTGCGTGAATATTCTTTATTTGGCTGGCTTCAGTGTTCGTCACCACTCTTCCTTTTCTTCTTGGCATGTTCCCTCTCTCTCTTACTCTTTCGCTTTCTCTCCTTCCCCTTGAGTGATATTAAAGGAGGAGGAGGAGGAGGAGGAGGAGGAGAGAGAGAGAGAGAGAGAGAGAGAGAGAGAGAGAGAGAGAGAGAGAGAGAGAGAGAGAGAGAGAGAGAGAGAGAGAGAGAGAGAGAGAGAGAGAGAGAGAGAGAGAGAGAGAGAGAGAGAGAGAGAGAGAGAGAGAATATCAAACGCTCAGAAATTTTATTGTATCTCATTTTCTTTCACTTTTTACCTTCAACAGAAATCACTTAATTGATAGAAAATTAATTATTGCCAACAGTAACTCGTTCATTTGCTAATTTGCTTTTGTTATTTCCTCATCATTCTCGTGTCTCTTAATGGATTACAGCGTCGAAGTTTAATTTACAAAGCATTTAATTAATCTTCTTTCTCTTATTTTATTTGTTTCATTGATAACACTAATTCCTAGCGTAATCGAGAGCAAGGGATTTAACAACCTTCTTGAACTAATAATTTATCTTTGTCTGAACTTTTATCTTTTCCTTTTCTTCTTCTTATCTTTCCTTCTTATCGTTGTTAGGTTACCGTTTTTATTTCTTTTTAGTTTCCCATTTCCACGAACCAGAGGGTGAGTCACTGATCGTCATATTAGTTTAATTCCACAAGTTTTTTTTTTCTTTTTTTTCCGCGAGTGTCAGTCCTCCTTTACTCATGTATTTTATTTATCTTTTTGTATTTCTCTCATTCTTGGGCTAACAATTACATCCTTTTTTCCTCATCTCTATTTCATCCGCACCAGCCAGAGAGTGAGTCATTGATCGTCTTCACAGTTTAATTTCATATCTGTTCTTTTCCTGCGTGAGTTTCAGTCCTTCTTTTTCATCTCTCACATTTCCACGGAGCCGAAAAACTTGTATCATATTAAGTCTAATTCAATAACTCCACATCCTTCCTCGAGAATTTTGTTTTCTTCTCTAACGTTTTTGTTAAGTCCCTCCTGATATTCTTTTGCTCTTTCTTTTTTACTTGTTTCAGTCTTTTCTATTACAGGTTTTTATCTACAGAATTTTCAGAATTCGAAAGTCAGACAGTACATTATTCATCTCTTTACATATTTCTTTTTTTCGTTGCTTCAAATTCTTCATTAAATTATTGAGCTCTATTTCACTTCCACTAAGGTAAGACCCATTGGTTACAGTAACAGATGAATTTTATAGTCCTTTTGTCCCCTGAAATTTCTCCATTATTTGCTCATATAATTTGTTCACGTTCGTTGGGTAGTTATCTTTTACATCTTCCTTTTCATGAGTCTTAGTCTTTTACAGTTTCGATCTTTTCCAATCTTTCACGAGTTTCAACATCAATAATTTCTTCCTTTTTTTCTCATTGGCTGTTTACGTCCTCCTCATATAGTTTTTTTTTTAAATCTTTCTTTTCATGAGTTCCACCATGCCCTTCCACTGTTTGCATCTTTATCCTATTTCCACAAAACCAAAAATAATTGATCAGATTTGCACTTCAATTTCATACCTGCACATTTCTCCCCTGTTGAGTGTGTCTCCCTTTTTTTCTTTTCTTTTTTTTTGGTATTCTAATTTAGATTTGCGTAATTTCCGTTTCCTTTCCAGTTTTCATCTGCAGTTGTTCACCTTTTTCTTTCTTCGCTTGTCCTCCTTTTCCATCATCTAAATATTTTTTATATTAATCTTTTCTATCTCACTTTCTCTCTTCCATCTCATTTTTTCTCATCAACCTGTATTATTAATCACTTATTTTTTTTTTTATTCTTTATTTTGTATATTCTATCTTCCACACTTTGGGTTTGTTTTCCCTGATGCATCTTTTCAATCTTTCATCTGTTTTGATTTCTTTTCTCTCTAACTTTTTATGTCAATCACCTTTTCTTCCTCGTTCTCACTTTTTTTTCCTCGTTGTCATCTTACACTCTTCCATTTTTTATCATTAACGTTTCTTGACATTCAGTTTTATCATTTGTATTTAAAATCTCTTGTTTACTTTCATTTTTTTCCACACCTTTAGAGCGGCAAGTGAGAAAAACACATGTGGTCTAAGTCTCATTATAAAGTGGTTGTTTACGTAAAGAAAAAAAAATACAGAGCCAGTTGGCGTGATTTTGCATTCTCTCTCCCTCTCTATTTCAATCTGCCTGGCGAGTGAATTTACGTATGATTGTATGTATGTCTGAATGTATGTATGTATGTATGTATGTATGTATGACTGTATGAGCGTTTATGCATGACCGTTTATGTATTCCCTGACTGGATGATGGAGTGGAAAGATACACACTGATGCGTAAACTGTACACACGACCTTATAATTATATGTACATTGTTTTTGTATGGTGTGTGTATATGTGTGTGTGTGTGTGTGTGTGTGTGGCGTGATCCAGAGAGCAGGAAAGAGCAACACATTTTTACACATGCATGAGGGAGGAGGGACAACACACCTTCACGCCCCGCAACACACCCGCACCAACACACCCGCACCAACACACCACCGCAGACAACCAACACAAAAAGACACTCCCGCGCCGCTACGTCCTCCGCGCCTCGCTTCCCACACGCCCCGCCGTGGACCAGAGCTGAGGTTGAAAGACGTGGGCGGGGGAAGTGCAGGAGGCGTGGGTGAGGGAAGGGCAGGAGGAGGTGGAGGAGGAGGAGGAGGAGGATAGATCAAAGCACGTGGACGTCGGAACACTGAGTGGGCAATGATGGCGCCTTCGGGAGGAGGAATAGGAGGAGGAGGAGGAGGTGGTGTAGGATTCCAACGATAAACAGGAAAAGGATGGGGTATAGGAGACGAAGCAGGAAGAGGATAAGGAAGGAAAAAAAAAAAAAAAAAAAGAACTATGAGATCAAAGTAGCAAATGAGGCGAAAAGTAATCCTAAGGGCTTCTTTCAGATGTATAGAACAAAAACACGGGAGAAAATTGGACCGCTGAAAACAAACACAGGGGAGCTAGTAGAAAATTACGAAAATATGAGCACATTGTTGAACGACTACTTCCTTTCAGTGTTCACACAGGAGGATCGAACGACTATACCGGAAAGAGTTCAAGTGTACGAGGGCGGGGATGGCGATAAATTGAGGGATATAATCATTACCAGGCAAGTAGTTCAGGATGAGATAGATAAGCTTAAGAAGAACAAGTCGCCAGGTCCTGACGGGATATTTCCGAGGGTATTAAAGGAGTTAGGTGATATAATCAGTGACCCACTAACCGACATCTTTAAGATGTCGGTAAATACTGGCTATGTGCCGAGCCTATGGAAAGTAGCTAATGTGACGCCGATTTTTAAAAAGGGGGACAGGTCAGTTGCTTCAAACTATCGCCCAATTAGCTTAACATCGGTTATAGGGAAGATGCTAGAGTCCATAATAGCCAGGAGCATTCGGGAGCATTTAGAGAAACATAGCTTAATTCACGACTCGCAGCATGGGTTCACAAAAGGTAGGTCATGCCTCACCAATCTCTTGTCCTTCTACAATAAAGTATTTGAGGCGGTTGACAGAGATGAAAATTATGATGTAATCTATCTTGATTTTAGTAAAGCGTTTGACAAAGTTCCTCACCAACGACTGTTGCTTAAATTACAGGCTCATGGAGTAGAGGGTAAAGTTTTGAACTGGGTCAAGGCGTGGCTTAGCAATAGGAAGCAAAGAGTGCAAATCAATGGTAAAAGATCTGACTGGGGATGTGTTACGAGTAGGGTCCCACAAGGTTCGGTATTAGGTCCACTTTTGTTTATTATTTATATCAATGACTTAGACACAGGAATTAGTAGTGATGTTAGTAAATTTGCAGATGATACCAAGATCGGTAGAGTAATTGAGTCGGATCAGGACGCTAGTATTCTCCAAGGTGAACTCAACAGATTATATGACTGGGCGGATAAATGGCAGATGGAGTTCAATGTAGGGAAGTGCAGTATTCTGAGTGTAGGTAGGAACAACCCCTCACATAACTATTGCTTAAATGACACTCTCATAAGTAGGTCTGGGTGCGAGAGGGATTTAGGGGTCTTAGTGAGCTCTGATCTCCGTCCAAGGGCACAATGCATTCAAGCTAGAAATCGAGCTAATAGGGTACTGGGATTTATTTCAAGGAGCGTAAGCAACAGAAGCCCTGAAGTCTTCCTCAAACTATATTTAGCATTAGTTAGACCTCATCTTGACTATGCGGTTCAGTTCTGGTCACCCTACTATAGAATGGATATCAAAATGTTAGAATCGGTGCAGAGGAGGATGACTAAGATGATTCAGGGGTTGAGAAACTTGCCATACGAGGAAAGACTCAAACAGTTAAACTTGCATTCTCTAGAAAGGCGAAGGGTGCGTGGAGACATGATCGAGGTTTATAAATGGATGAAGGGCTTTAATAAGGGAGACATTCATAAGGTTTTGTTGGTAAGAGAACCGGGTAGGACACGAAGTAACGGGTTTAAACTGGATAAATTCAGATTCAACAGGGACATAGGCAAAAACTGGTTTACTAACAGGGTGGTGGATGAGTGGAATAGGCTTAGCAGTCATGTGGTGAGTGCCAATACAATTGTCACATTCAAAAATAGACTAGATAAATTCATGAACAACGATATTAGGTGGGGTTAGATTCACGGGAGCTTAGGGTCAAAGGAGCTGCCTCGTACAGGCCTACCGGCCTCTTGCAGACTCCTGCGTTCTTATGTTCTTATGTTAAGTGAAGGATTCAAAGGAAGAGGAGGGCGTATAGGACCCAAAGGGTATTCTCAAACCACCTTTCAACTCCTATTTTCTTAAGAGCGTGACATCAGGGACTCTATTTTCATCCCTCGCGGCGACTTTCAACAATGCCTCGGCTTCTTTACTAGTCTGGGAGGCGTCCTGAAGGCCACTCGTCCCCCTGATGGCGTTGGGGAGCACTAGACACGCCGCCAGAAGTACCCAGAGGCACCAGGTTCTTGCCCCCTCGCGTCCCAGCAGATGGTGAAGCCCCAGCAGGAGCAGCGGGAGGCCTGGCGTTCCTTGGGTGGACGTTTGGGCCCGGCTCGGCTGGGGGTCGTTTTGGAGCTCGGCTGGAGCCTCTTCTGGGGGAAAGGAACGGGGATCAAGGGCACGCAGCGCTGGGAAAAGGAAGGATTAAAGTTATTGAGACGATCAAAATGGAAAAAGCTTGAAGATAATTGATAAGGCAATACGGTTGATCTTAGATACGAACAAAGAATGATCATGAGGATGTAACATTTATGGAGGATCGATTTTATGATATTCTATTTTCATGCGAAGATCTTAGGCTGGGGTCACACATTGCTGATTTAGCGTCCCGCTGGGTCCCAACCTAGAAAATTTTAAGAACGGGGTCAGTCTTGATCGACAACATCCCGTCTCATACCAACATGTCCCCACGGCGACAGACCCCCGACTCCCCACAAAAAAAAGTCGGAGTCAGGCGTGGGTCTGCCTGCATCAGGCAGGGGTCAGCCGCCGGCGGTATTGCACGAGAAGTCCCGCTTGACAGGGCCAAACAGGACCTAGGAGGAACCCCGTCTGACGGGGACTGCTGATGATCCGACGTTGCCACGTGGCGCACAATTTCTACGGTTATTTCATGCCATTTTCATCCCGCCTGACGCCGCCAGATGCAGGCTCACTCCGCTTGGCTGTGTCTGACCCTGCCTGCCGCCGCTAGGTGGGGATCCCACGCCCCAGCCATTTTTACTGCCGACCATGGCCACGATGCCACACGTTTTGTGCCGTTTTCACTGATCGGGACCGAACGGGACGCTAAATCGGCTGTGTGTGAGCCCAGCTTTATACAACTTTCCTCTCACAAAAGGAACAAAAAAAAAAAAAAAATTGATAGCGGTAGAAATAGGTCACACGGAGAACAACAGAAGACAAAGGTTGAAAATAAGAAACGGGAAAGACACGCAAAGGAGAGAAAAGTAAAATCTGTAAGATGAAGGAAGGAAAACAACAGAAAGAAAGCAAAGAAAGGATAAGGAACTCAGAACAAGAGAAGAAAGAAATGTAAGAGAAGTAGCACACTTAAAGACAAAAACTCGGTAAAAGACAAGAGATAGAGCGCTAAAGGCAGAGAAGGGGAATATAATTTTGTAACTTAAAAGAATGTTCAGAAAAAAGAATATTTCATATTAAAAGCAAAAGTTGAACAAGAGATTCAGAACCAGAGAAGGAAGAGCAGAAGCAGCAAACACAAAGATGATAACGTGATGGAAGACGAGAGAGATAAAGCTCAGGCCAGAGAACAAAAGAGGATCAGGAGGGGTGGAAGGCGCGGAAGTCAAGTCAAATAAAGAGGATCAGAGGAACGAGGCGCCGAAGAGGAATAACCTAAAACGGATTTGGGAATGAGCCGTCTAAGAGGAATTCAATAAAAGGCGATTGAGGATACAACACGACCAAATAGGATGGGATAAAAGGGATTAGAGGAATGGGATAACGAGGAGGAGGAGGAGGGGGTGGAGGAGGAGGAGTACAGTCAAGGGAATTGGGGAAAGAAGCAAGGGAGGAGAAGGACAAAAGGGAAGGAAAATAATGAGGAAGAAAAGAGCCATAGGGAATAAAGAGAGAGAGAGAGAGAGAGATAGAGAAGAGAGAGAGATTTCCTTGAGAGAGAGAGAGAGAGAGAGAGAGAGAGAGAGAGAGAGAAAAAGAAAATAGAGAGAGAGAGAGAGAGAGAGAGAGAGGACTATAAGTAAAATGAGAGAAAGCAGAACGACGGAGAGGTGATCAGAACTAATGTGGTAAGGCGAGAGAGAGAGAGAGAGAGAGAGGAAATTTACTTAAAACAGATAAGAGGAAGACAACCACAATTAAAACAATTACGAAGAAAGAAGAAATATACGAAGGAAAAAGTATACAAACAAAAATACGAGATGAATAAAACACGAAAAAAAAGAGAATATGAGAACAAAAGTAGAAAACGAAAGAAAAAGAATTGTTAAAGGAAAGCATAACCAAAGGAAGACAAATTGAAAGAACTGACAAAAAAAAAAGGGGAAAACAAGACATCAAAACAAAACATTACAACTAAGACGATAACCTCTTTTACTACTAAAACACACACACACACACACACACACACATAGCCCGGTAGCTTACACGGCCCGGTAGTTCAGTGGATTGAGCGTCTGACCCACAATCAGAAGGACCGAGGTTCGACTTCCCGGCCGGGTGAAGATAAGTTGGGTTTATTTTCATTCACGTATAGCCCCTGTTCACCAAGCAGTGAGTAGGTACGCGACGTAAGGCAAGGAGTTGTGACGATTAATGTTCATGGAGAGAGAGAGAGAGAGAGAGAGAGAGAGAGAGAATGTACTCTACTCCATTTTACTTCATGTCACTCCCGCAAAGTCCTTCTCATCACTCTATTTTTTTCCTTTTCACTTTTCCACCTCTTTTTTACTCCTCTCGTCTCTCTCTCTCTCTCTCTCTCTCTCTCTCTCTCTCTCTCTCTCTCTCTCTCTCTCTCCAAGCATCGTGACAGTCAATGAACGTCGTTTTTCGACTTAGAAACAGCTGTTCGTCGTGTGGTGTAATTAAGGCGAGGTTATTATTGTTGTAATTATTATTATTATCATTATTATTATTATTATTATTATTATTATTATTATTATTATTATTATTATTATTATTATTATTATTATTATTATTATTATTATTATTATTATTAATGTTGTTTCGTGTATTTAGATCGTTAGTTAGTTCATTATTTATTAGTTGGTGATTAAGTGGTTCAGATATTGGTGTTTTATTGTCATGTTCTTTTTTTTTTTCTTTCATGGTATGTTCCATCATTTGATTGTTATTATTACTTTCGTCACTCCGTTCATTGTTACACTGGATGGATAGTTTAGTTTTGTTTTAGAAATTTGTTCTGAAGTGTAAACATGGCGAAGGCACTGACGGAGGAACACTTGATTCCTCCTTCCTCGAACGTTGCTTGTCAGGCAGTACAGAATGGTACTAGGGTCATTGGCTCGTTAGTTAGTTAATAACGAGTTCACGGTAATTCTGGTGAAGTTATCGTTAGCGAACAGCCGCGCCGAGGAACAGGACCCGTAACAATGAACTTGTCTCATGTGGCTGTGTTTTTCAGGCATTACATTTCCCGGAGATTAGGCACAAAGGAACATTAAGCCGCCCGCCGATGCAAAATGCTGCGGAATGAGGCGATCCGTTTCCTCAAGTTGGGAGGCTACTCGGCCCTTCTTTCGTGCTCGAGTACTGGAGTCGCGCCGGGAACGATTCATTGATCATAATACAGCGAATTTAACGGCAGCAGCAGGAGAAGCCACCGAGATACACAGGAAATACCGAATAAAGAACCTTATCTCTTCACACTATTCCATCAAGAGTGGCTAAAAGAAACTCGCAAGAACGAATTTGACAAACAAGAACTATAGAGAATTTGATGGCAGCAGCACAAGAGGCCGGAGAATCACACAGGAACCTTACCTTATCACAGGCATAGCGAAAAGGAGAAATAATAAAAAAAACTCACTGAAAGTACTATAGCGAGTTTAAAGGCAAAAGAAGCTTAAAAAGTCACGCAGAAACTAATGAATATCGAGCCTCATCCATTCACACAACCCCAACGGAAGGAGCAACAAATTACTCGTCAGGACCAACAACACTAAACGTACCATTGCGACTTTGATGGCAGTCGCAAGGAGATCCCAGAGCCCACAGGTAATGCCGAGTACAGAATCTCCTACATTCACGCGAACCCCTCGAAAAGGTCCCCACCAGAAAAATAATTACAAGGACCCGCTGAAAGTCAATAAAAGGACCCAACAAAAGCCACGCGGATAACCCTTTCAGAATCCCAAATACCTCACGGAGTCACTCAGACCCGTACGCTCAGACGCTTTCGGCTCTTACAACAACAAAAAAAAAAAAATCAAAGGTCACAAAAGAGGCGAATCGGGTTCTCATGAATGTTTATCAAGTTCATGGTGCAGAAGCCTTGTCAAACTCTCACCAGGCTCACACAACTTGAGTGTGTAAGCCCCGAAATGTTTGAGAATATGGGCCGCAAACTCTCCTCCACGCCTCATCTTCCGTCTGTCATTCATCCGCGTCCTCTGTGGCAAGGTAAATATAGTCTACCGACAGGTAAAATCGTCGCCCCCCAAACGCTGGCTCTAAATTTGCACTTCTGAGTGCGGGTGTGTGTGACGTCAGAGCGTGGGTAGGAGGTGAGGTTGCAGAGCTAACAGCGGCTCAGTCTCTGACTTGACCCCGTGACGTGCAGTGACTTGCAGGACGTGCATGGGGAACTTCTCTACACACATACAGCACATACAGCATGTGACAAGAGGCAAAAAAAACATATATACCAATTCTGTTGACAATGAAAAGAATAAATAACCTCCTCGACAAATGGGAGCTCCGTTGAATGAAGAGGCTCACCCACATCAAAGACCCAGACCTATACCACTCTGACGTCACGGGAAATGGGTGGAGTTTACCTATACCACTCTTTGACGTCACGGGTATGGGCGGAGTTTGGTACCTTGCCCGCGCGAGGGAGGGGGGATGATTTTACCTGTCGGTAGACTATATTTACCTTGCTCTGTGACCTGGAGGCTGAGGCGTGGCAGGAGGACTCGGCTGTCACCTTTATGTTATAACGCTGAGGAAAATGTCCCTTGAAACCAATAATAAATGTTGCAGAAGAATAGCCTTACGAAACAATAAATATTTTGCCGGAAACACAGCTTTACAAACCTATTAATAATGTCCTTTATTCGTGGTTGCTAATAAAAATAACCCAGTTATTAAAGTAGAAAAAGATGGCCAATTCAAGTTGAAACCTAGATCTGCCTTGATTCTCGTTTCCTAAGTTTGTTAAAAGTCATTGGCAGGTTTTCATGAACAACACGACGTCTTCCTCATCACCACCATCAGCATCTTCAAACCTCTCTCTTCAAAGCCTTCACATCATGCCATCATCACATCATCTTTGAGTTCAGCAGAACAGCCGAGCTCCTTCACAGGTCAGCAGTACAACAAAACAGACAGCCGCGTCGTAACCCAAGACACATTGGTCCTCCACTTCGTACACAAGCTACGTTATCCCGAGTTTTTGGTCATTCTCTAACACCATCCTTCTTAGCCCGTATTCTTAAACACTTTCGGCTCTCACAAGAAATATTTCCAAAGAGGATTAGCCGTGGTCCCATGAGTGTTTCTTACTTTCACGGCACAGAAGCCTTGTCAAACTATCACAATACTATACTTAGCGGTAACCTTGGCCCAGGGTGCGACTCACGCCTAGGGTTAGATAATCCCCCCCCCTCCCCCGCATACACACGAGGAGTGGGCCCCAGGGGAAATCTTGCGAAGGTAACAAGTGCAGCGCCGCGTGTTGCCGTCGATCCTGTGTGTAATTCACCACCACGGCCTGATCACGTGTTGAACTCGTAATCGCCAGCAGGTACCCTCCCGACATGAGCAAGTGCTCTTTATCGTCGATCTCTGGGTACTGCCACACACCCCATCCCCCTTGCTCAAGGGGGGACAGTAACTACTTCTAGACAACGGAAAGAATCCGGCCTGTGTGGGCTCGAACCACCGCCCTGTCAGATCGTGAAGCCTGGCAGCGCAGCGCTCTAACTAGCTGCGCCACGGAGTGTGTGTGTGTGTGTGTGTGTGTGTGTGTGTGTGTGTGTGTCGGGTTTTGATGTTCGTCACTTTAGGCTAGAAATAATGATAATGTCTGATAATCTCTCTCTCTCTCTCTCTCTCTCTCTCTCTCTCTCTCTCTCTCTCTCTCTCTCTCTCTCTCTCTCTCTCTCTCTCTCTCTCTCTCTCTCTGTTTATCCATCCATCTATCTACCTCTCACACACACACACACACACACACACACACACACACACACTTACCTTATCCCCCCTCCTCCCCTCCCCCCCTCCCTTCCCCCCTTCCCCCACCCCGCTCCTCCCCTCTCCCCTCCCCCCCACACCCACCGTCGAGCACGTGGACGGACACCGAGGCGGGCGTGGCGTGCACGGGCGCGCACGTGTAGTTCCCGGCGTCCCTCCAGGTGGCGTGGGTGACCAGGAGCCAGCTGGTGCCCGAGTTCTTGTCCGTCACCAGCTGCACGCCGCCCCGACCCCCGGCGTTGATCTCCTCCAGCTCCTCCTTGGCTGCGGGGAGGAGAGAGGAGAAGGAGGTGACGGTGGCTGTTTGTAGAGGAGAAACAAAGAAGAGAAATTGACAGTGGTTTGTACGTGGAGGAGAAATGAGAAGTTGTAAATGAGAGGAGGAGAGAAGAGTTGCAAATGATCGTGATTTGTCTGTAGGGAAGAAAATAGGATCTATAATTGATGGTGATTTGTCTGTAGGGAAGAAAATAGGATCAGTATTTGATGATGATTTGTCTGTAGGGAAGAAAATAGGATCATTAATTGATGGTGATTTGTCTGTAGGGAAGAAAATAGGATCAGTAATTGATGGTGATTTGTCTGTAGGGAAGAAAATAGGATCTGTAATTGATGGTGATTTGTCTGTAGGGAAGAAAATAGGATCAGTATTTGATGATGATTTGTCTGTAGGGAAGAAAATAGGATCAGTAATTGATGGTGATTTGTCTGTAGGGAAGAAAATAGGATCTGTAATTGATGGTGATTCGTCTGTAGGGAATAAAATAAGATCAGTAATTGATGGTGATTTGTCTGTAGGGAAGAAAATAGGATCAGTAATTGATGGTGATTTGTCTGTAGGGAAGAAAATAGGATCAGTAATTGATGGTGATTTGGCTGTAGAGGAGAAAATAGGAGTTGTAACTGATAGTGCTTTTACTCTGTCGCTGAACAAAGGAAGAATAAAAGGAACAAATTGCGATTGATCTCCACTGTCTTCTTGTTTGTGCGACCCCGATTCGCTGAGGAGAAAGAATAAGAGGAGGAGGATAACGTCGATAAAGATGAAGAATGGGAGGAACGTGTAACTGATGGTGCTGAAAAGGGATGACCTTTGAAGCTTCTAATAGAGGAACAAATAGAGGGTAATGATGAAGATGAGATATAGGATGAGGAGACGGAAAGAAAATGAGAAAGAAAATGGGAAGAAGGAGATAATATAAAAGGGAGAGAGAAGATGAGTATAAAGTTACCCTCCACTCTCTCTTTCTTAACAGCTGAACGAGGAAAGTCGAAGAAATATTTGGATCAGAAGAATAGGATTGAACTCCATGTGAAGAAGGATCAGAAGGAGGAGGAAAAGGAGAAAGAAGGAGATAAGGAAGAGTGGAATGAATTATAGTTTCGATCCTGGCAATTGACTTCCACTATCTCCTCTGTGTCCTTCGTTTAAGGGATTGGAGGAATATGCTGAACGATTTCAGGAGATTGCAAAAGTTCTGATGCATTGAGGAGGATCAGGAGAAGGAGGAGGAGGAGGAGGAGGAGGAGGAGGAGGAGGAGGAGGAGGAGGAGGAGGAGAAGCTAATTCCTTAAAGCGTATGGCGAAAAAAATTTTACCCACAAACAAGGAATGCAACCCGGGATATTAGAAAGCAAGTGGCTGGAAAATAAACCAAGCCCAACGTGCTAACTAAGTGCCTCGGTTCGAACCCCTCTCTGAACGCCTCTACCACTACCGTCAAGTCCCCCTAAGCACTTTCCACTTCCAGTATTACCAGGCGTTATTCAAAAGACGGAAACACGAAATAATATTAAGATGTTTAAATTCCTCTTATTAGTCCATTCTTGTTCTCCTCCTGACACAGTTTTCACACCTAGTGACTTCATCTTCCACCTAGTAAGTCTCCTTCTAAAGAGTCTTATTTTTGTCATTACTGCGCCTCGTGAAGAGAAAGTAACACTAATATTAATACCCAAAAATATTACTGCTGGAAAAATAATATTAATACTACTACTAATAAAAAAAAAATTACTTGAAAAAATACTTGTGATAAAATTCTTATGATAAATATTAATACGAAATACTAACATTCTAAAATATCAAAAAATACTTATACAATCACTTTTCTCGTCCCTAAATACACGACCACGACCACGGTAAGAGTTACTCTGCCTGAGTTCCCCCTCGCGGTGCACCTTTACCCTCTGAACACTCTCTTCACACCTCGCAGCTTCAGCCACCTTCAGTGTTCCCTTCTGAGCAATCTTGTTTCCATTATCGCTGAGCTCGTAAAAAAAAGTTGCTGAATGGACGAGAAAGACCATAGCACGAGCTCGAATTTCCCTCCTGACACCCTTTTTTCCCTCTCATCTCCTTCCTCTTACACCCAACGACCTTAAACCACCAGAAAAGTTATATCTAAACACTCTTATGCCCGTTATCACTGCGCTCGTAAAACAAATGCTGAATGACGACAGACTATAATTCAAGATCGATTTCTCTTTCTGACACTTTTCCCTCGTTTTCAACACCCTTCTTTTACACCCAGTAACCTCAAACCACCAAGAAAGCTGTCTATAAAATTATTATTCCCGTTATCATTGCTCTTGTGATGAATAGACTTGCCGAAGATGCGACAAAAGCTACGGTGTTGATAAACAGATACAGGATGCAACAACAACAACAAAAAATAAGACTTTTCATACCAAGCATTTTTATCGGAACACATTTTTTTCTATAGTTTCAATGTTACTGCAAAATGCTGCAGGGCGCAATGAAAAAAAAAGTATATAATAGTTACCGAGGTTCGAGTCTCCTCTCTCAACGATCTTTTTTTTTCAACCCAAGCTTTGTAGGCGAACGAACTCACCCTTGAACACTATACTTCTCCCATCACTACCCTCAGGAAGCTACTGAATAGAAAACTAATGAAAATGACGACAGCTCTTTTGGTCAGACTTCCCTCCTAGCACCTCCTTTCTCCTTTTAGCACCTCCATTCCCTCGTATTATCCTCTATCCTTACTATATACCCCAACAAAGCCACTCAGTGCAGAGTAACAACGCATACCATAACAGCTCATTGATTCAGATCCCCTCCTAACACATCCTTTGACTTCTTAGCACCTTCTTCCCCATCTTAATAGCCTTCTTTCCATCTTAACAACCTCCACCGTTACCACCCCAACAAAGCCACTGAATACAGAATAACAACGCATATCATAACAGCTCATTGGCTTAGATTCCCCTCCTAACACGTCCTTTCCCTTCTTAGCACCTCCTTGCTCTTCTTCAGCAGCCTCCTTTCACACCAAACTGTCTCAAATCCTCTTCTGTATTCTATTAGCATTGGTCCCTTACAGAAAAGTAAGCTGAACACAAAGATTATAGTGTAGGATACTCGGTTCGATTTCCCCTTCTTAATACCTCTCGTTACCTCTCTATGAACACTTAATTCCTTTTATTATTACACCCCGTTGTGAAAATACGTGAATACAGCAAAATAATAAAAAACTCACTATACAAAGGCACGAATCCCCCCCCCCCACCCTCTGTTCACACCTAAGGCCCTAAAATACGTCGCCCGTGAACACTATTACTTTTATTATTACGCTCTGCTGTTAACAGAAAAAACGTGAATAAGGCAAAATAACAAAGGCTGTACTACAAACAGGCTCGAATCTCCCTCCTAACACCCCTTTTCACACCTAAGTCTCCTAAAACAACACTAACTCCCCCATGAACTCTTCTCTGTGTTCCCTCTTCCCTTTATCATTACCCTCTACTAAGAATATTTTGCTTGAATACAGCAATATACTACAAATAGGTTCTAATCTCCCTCCCAGCACCCTCTTTTCACACCGAGGACCCCCAAACCTGCACCAAGTCGGCCGTGAACACTTTATTTCCATTATCGGGGCGTCGCGGAAAGAGCGTCGGCGGTACATTGTGGGGATGGGCCTCGAGGGCACAGGTGGAGGGCCAACCCGCGCCCCGGAACGGCCTCTGCGGGCGCGTGGCTCACAGGGGAGGCGCCGAGGCATAAAGAGCGCGCCTGACTGCTGAGGACTCGTTGAGGGCCTTTTTTCCTCTTATGTAACAGCTTGTGAGGGTGTAAGGAAGGAGGAAGTAAGTGTGTGGCTGGGTTGGTGTTGTGTGTGTTGGTGTGTGTGTGTGTGTGTGTGTGTGTGTGTGTGTGTGCGTGAAGGGGATACGTGCATGAGTGTGGGGGGCATGTTTCTATGTTTGTGTGTTGTTATGTTGTTGTTGTTATGGCAAGGATCCTGTGTTGTTACTGCTTCCTTGAATAATGATCAAAGTTTACTGTCTTAATTTAAATGTTTTTTAGAATTCTGTGGTTTTGTGTGTCATGGGTCATATTACTGTTATTATCATTGTTATTGTTGTTGCTGGAGGAATGAAGAAAGAAAAGATGAAGATAGGGAGAGTAAGAGAAACTACAGTGGCACATAATGATAAAGAGAAAGAAGGATAAAATAGAGGAAGGAAAACAGAGAAGGAGGGAGGGGAGAGAAAGGGGGGGGGGAGTAAGTGTGTGAGAAACTGTTAAGAATTAATTTGATCCCTTATGAAATGTGTCCAGGAAAGTTAGGGACAAGGAAGGAGTTTGCTGGAGTTTTATTTAATTATTCTCTCTCTCTCTCTCTCTCTCTCTCTCTCTCTCTCTCTCTCTCTCTCTCTCTCTCTCTCTCTCTCTCTCTCTCTCTCTCTCTCTCTCTCTCTCTCTCTCTCTCTCTCTCTCTCTCTCTCTCTCTCTCTCTCTCTCTCTCTCTCTCTCTCTCTCTCTCCTCCTCCATCTTCTCAGCCTGTGGAGAGAAGACGTGGATGAGAGGGAGAGGAAAGAAAGGGGAATGGTATTAGGAAATGTTTTATGGAAGGAGGAAGAGAGGACGCGGAGGAAATGGAGGGAAAAGTGCAGGAGAGAAAAACGCGAGAGATAAGAGAGAGAAAAGAAAATGTTTGCCTGTGGAGACTGAGATTCCGATGAAGTGAAGAACGAAAGAATAGGAAAAAAGGAGAGGAATAAGAGGCAAGGAAAAAAAGAACGGGTAAGAGTATTAGATAAGAGAAAAGTTTTATTATTCTTGTAAATATGTGTAAAAATAGACAAATTAAGAAGAGAGAGAGAGAGAGAGAGAGAGAGAGAGAGAGAGAGAGAGAGAGAGAGAGAGAGAGAGAGAGAGAGAGAGAGAGAGAGAGAGAGAGAGAGAGAGAGAGAGAGAGAGAGAGAGAGAATCCGCAAAATCAAAAGCTTCGTTCGACAAAGAAAAAGAAAGAAAAAAAAAGTAAGAGCAAAGCATTCAATCTTGCAGAGTGAACAACAACAACAACAACAACAACAACATAACAAAAAGGGAACACACTTTAAAACAAAACACACAACACTTTTTCTCTCCCTTCCTTCCCTCCTTTCCTTCCTTCCTTCCTTTCTTCCTCCACATTCGTCCAGCTCCACACACTCCCCTCCACCACAAACCCTTTTCACCCCTCCTTTCTCTCCCCTTCCACACATCTTGTCATTTATCTGCAATTTGTACTTCTGCTTTTTCTCTTTCGTTATTTGTCTTTCTTCTGTTCTGTTTCTCTTTCATTCGTTTTGTTCTTCATCTTTCTTTCTCCCTCTCTTTCTCTTCTTTATAATCTTTCTCCTCCTCACCTTTCTTTCCTCCCCTGCATCCATTCTCCCCTTTTAGCCTTCCTAGCATCACTTTTCCCTTCCTCCCCTTCCCATCCTTTATCTCCTTATCTCTTCCTTCCTCTTTTCCCCTCTTCCCTATCCCTTTCATAACTTTCACATCTCTTTTCCCCTCCTCTCGTACCCATCATCTTTTCCTAACTTTCTCCCTTCCCTCCCCCTCTCCCCCGGTGTGTGCTCACGTGGGTCGCTGGGCAGCACGTGGTACCAGGTGACGGGCGCTCCCCTGATGGCGCCCTTCACCACGCACGTGATGTTGATGTCGCTGCCGGCCTTCATGAAGATCTCCCTCGAGCCGGTGATGCGCGCGCTGGGGACTGGGGGGGAGATGGGGGAAGGAGTTAGATGAGGGGTGACAGGTGTGGGGTGTAAGAGGTAGTGTGTGTAAGGGGTGTAAAGGGGTGTGGTGGAGTGGAGGGGGGGGGGTATTGAGTAGAGGACTTGAAAAATTATAAAATCTCAGGTCCTATGCTCTACGGTTCACACTGGCAGAATAACCAATTACGTAATGAATCTTATAACATGGTTAATAGCTTCATTCTGCCCAAATATATACAAATCAATCATGTTATATGTACACGTCTTTAATGGTATCTGTCATTCCTGACGCAATCATTGTCAAATTTTCTTTGCAAATTGGCGTTGAAAAATAGTTGTCACCATCTAAACGGAAATAATATGGAGATGGGTGAAAGACAAGTGGATGAGAAACAAAGAATTCTTGTGAACAATGAAGAAGAGAACGAGAAGAAAGATAAAATGAAAAAAAAAATGAAAATGTTGTGTAGTAGTATAAAGAGAAATCAGTAAACATGAAGGGAAAAGAGAAAGAAGGAATGTAAAGGTGACACAGAGTAAGGAAAAAATGGAAGAATGGAAGGAAGGAGTTAGAAAAAAGTTCAGAAGACGTTGAAAAATAGACAGCAAAAGAAATTGAAATTGTAAGCACAGAAGGAGGATGAAGAAGAAGAAGCAAGACAAGAGAAAACAGAAAAGAATTAAGGAAGAAAATAAGAGAAACATAACTCGTAGGGGAAGACGAGAAGGAAAGGCAGAGAAAGACAAGCGAGGCGAAGGTGTGCGACAGAAAGTGGAGTACAAGGAAAAAAGGGGAAGATGGAAGAGAGAAGTGGAAGAAAGGTCAGTAAAGGAGGGGAAAGGAAGAATATTCGAGGAAGAAGGAGTGTTGTTGAGGGCAGCGTGAATAGGGAGAGGAAGAAGAAGAAACTAGGGAGAAGGGAGACAGGGAAAAAAGGCGTTGATCGATGATGGAAAGGGTGAAGGAGAAGAAAGATTAAGAGGAGAGATCAGAGAAAGTAGATTTTAAATGTCAGAAGAAGAAAGGAGGAGGAAGAATAGAGATGTAAGGAAGAGAAAGGGATAATAAAAGAAAAGAGGAAGTAGAAGGAGAACGAAGAGGACTCTCTCTCTCTCTCTCTCTCTCTCTCTCTCTCTCTCTCTCTCTCTCTCTCTCTCTCTCTCTCTCTCTCTCTCTCTCTCTCTCTCTCTCTCTCTCTCTCGTCGCTTTTCTTTCTCAGCTCTTCTTTTTTAATTCCTTGGCTTCTTGATTCATTTTATTTATTTATTTTTCGTTTTACTCTTTCCCTCGTTTATTCCCTCTTTTTTATATCCGTGGTTATTCTTTTATCTTTCGTTCCTTGCTTTTATTGTTATTTTTTTGTTTCTATTCCTTCCAGGTCTTGTATTTCTAGTTCTTTCTCTTTTTTTCTCATTTTTCTTTCATTTTCTTCCTGACCTAATTTTTCCTTTACCTTCTCTTCCTTCTTTTTCTTTTCATCTTTTCATTTTCATTCTTTTATTTTTTCTTTCCCATTCCTCTTGCCTATTTTTCTTTCCCATCTCTTCGTTGAACAACATTCCTTTCATCGCCTCTCACTACCTTCACACACGTCTCTTTACTTCCCACCTTTTCACACTACAACTTTTCTTCCATTTATCTTTCTCTTCCCTCACTGATCTTAATCCTTTTGAAATGCCAGAATTTACTCTTTACAATACTCCAACACGACCTCTGCGTGTAACGAAACACACGAGAAATTAATCCAGTAAAGGAAAGGTTTTGCCGGCGCCGGAGATCGAACCCGTGATCAGCAAGACGGGAGAGCCACTCCTTAACCAGTTGGCCAAAGAGGTACCCCACTGGCAGAGTTGTGGGAGGCTTGCCCATCAGGCTAGTCGCCGCAATACACTTTCCTTTTTCCTTGTTTATCTCTAAGCCTTCTGTTAGGTCAAGTCCTTTCATCATGCCCTTTCATCTCCCCGCCGCCTCACCACACACACAGTCGTTAGTCTTTTTTTTTTTTTTTACCAATTTTTACTTTTTTCTTCGTGATACTCCCCCCCGTGGTTGATTATTCGAGAAAGTTGTGAAAAAGTACCTAGACAAACTCGAGACAAACAAGTCCACCGGACCCGACGACTTGTCACCCAGGCTGCTCAAGGAACTCAAGCAGCAAATCCTCAAGCCACTCACCGCCATCTACAATCTGTCACTACAACAAAACAAAGTCCCAAAAGACTGGAAACAAGCGAACGTAACACCGATTTAGAAAAAGGGAGACAAAAGTGTGGCCCTAAACTACAGACCAATCAGCTTGACCTCAGTGGCCGGAAAAAATCCTCGAGAAGATCATCAGAAACAAACTCGGTAGGTTCCTTGAAGACAACAGCATCATTTCCGATGCTCAGCACGGTTTCAGGAACAAGCGCTCATGCTTAACCAATTTATTGGACTTCTTCCAAAGTATCTATGAAAACTGGGATAATCATATCCCCAGTGATGTTATATATCTAGACTTTCAGAAAGCCTTTGACAAAGTGCCAAATGAAAGACTCCTCAAGAAACTTAAGTCGGCGGGATTAGGCGACAATCTGACAGCGTGGATCAAAGACTGGCTCACTGAAAGAAAACAACGAGTTGTACTCAACGGACAGGCCTCCGAGTGGCTCCCGGTCACAAGTGGAGTGCCACAGGGGTCAGTGCTGGGACCCATACATCTCATCATATATATATCAACGACCTAGAACTAGGATTAAAATCCAATCTTTCAAAATTTGCCGACGACATAAAGGTGGGTGGGAAGGCCCTCACGACGGCAGACTGCGAAATTATCCAGGGAGACCTGGACCAGATCACTCGGTGGTCAGAAAAATGGCAGATGTCCTTCAACACTACCAAATGTAAAGTAATGCATATCGGATCCAGAAACAGCAACCACACATACCACATGGGTGGCGAACCACTACATGTTGAGCAAGAGGAAAGAGACCTCGGGGTCACCATCAGCAATGACTTGAAACAAACAAAACACTGCAAGTCCGCCTGTAAGAAAGCCAATACAATGCTTGGGTTCATATCGAGGAACTTCGAATACAAGACGCCGGGAGTTATGTTATCCTTGTATAACTTGATGGTAAGGCCCCACCTGGAATACGCCGTGCAATTCTGGTCTCCTAATTACAGGAAAGTCATTGAATTACTTGAGAGAGTACAGCGCCGCGCCACGAAGATGATACCATCACTGAGGACGAAACCCTTTGAAGAACGACTCGAGCGACTCAACCTCTTCACGTTGGAAAAGAGACGCCTGCGGAGAGACATGATACAAATCTTTAAGTACCTGAACAAGATCAGCAACGTTGATTACTCCAAACTCTTCACGCTACAAACTAACCTGAGAACAAGAAACAACGGAAAATCAATTCAAGCAAAGCGATGCAATACCGACATCGGCAGGAGTTATTTCTCGAATAGAGTTGTTCGCCACTGGAACAGCCTTCCTGCAGAAGTGGTTAGCGCAGAGACCATCAACTCCTTCAAGAAACGCATTGATCGCCACTTTGATGCAACGGGAGTGAACTGAACGTTCCCAAGAGTAGGTACACAAGTGCTTTAATCCTTCCCTGCAAGCCACTCCTATGGCAAACGGATTGATTGAATCACTGAACGCAGGCAGCCTCGTAATGAGCCAACAGGCTTTCTGCTGCCTGCTAGTCCATGTTTCCATGTTTCCTCCTCCTCCTCCTCCTCCTCCCTCATTTCCCGTCTGCATCACACCGTCTCATCCTCTTTACCCTCAGTCATCCATATACATTCATCCCATGCTATCACACACACACACACACACACACACACACACACACACACACACACCAAGTAAGCTCACTCCTCTTTCCTCCACTCACTCACACTAATATCACACCAAACTCCCACACACACTCCAACAAACCTCCTCACACTTCACCGCCAGCAACTCTCAACCCTAACCTACACACGCGGACAGAGGCTCACGTTGCTGCCTTCCCCTCACACCTTCCCCTAACGCCCTCTCCCTGCCTACCTGTAAGACAGAAGCCATAGTCTATCCGTCCCACTCCACGCACGCCTCTTCCACCCTGCCCCGTCCTGCCCCCTAATTCCTCACCCTCACGCCACACCAACACCATCACGACACACTCAGACTCACGCACCTCCATCTTATTGATTATATTATCATATATATATCTGCAGCTCACGCTACACTGTTACTTGGTTCATTAATTTTGTTGACTAGTTTGTTTGTTAGTTTATAGGTTAGTTGGTTGGTTGGTTAGTTAAATGTTAGGTCATTGGTAGTCGGCTAATCAGTAAGGTACGTGTTTAGTTTGTTAGTTAATTAGTTAGGCTTACTTGCTTTAAAATGAAACGTGTTAGAATTTGATATAAAGCTAAAGCAAATGTAAATTACAGATTGGCAACAAAATTCACAATACACAGACTATTACAGACGAGTACGATTACACGACCATTCACTCAAGTAACACACACACACACACACATACACACACACCGTACTCTCTCCTCCTCCTCCTCCAACACACCCTCACAACCTATACCCACCCTTCCCTCGCCCCTAATACACCCTCACACCCTGTACCCACCCTTCCTCCACCAACACACCCTCACACCCTGTACCCACCCTTCCCCCGCCCCAAACACACCCTCACACCCTGTACTCACCCTTCCCCCACCTCTAACACACCAATAAGAACCTAAGGCCATAGGGAGACTGCAAGAGGCCGAGTGGCCCACACTGCTATACAGGGCAGCTCCAGAATCCCCCCCACTACTCACGATGGTTGACCTCCTTCTTCCGTTACACCCACATCTCTCTACCCATCCCTACCCATACCCTTGCCCTTCTCCCCCCCTCCACTCACCCACAACGCTGAGCCTGAAGCGGCGGAATATCTTGGGCTGCGTGGACACCTGGCACTCGTAGAGGCCGGAGTCGGTGATGGCCGGCCGGTCCACCTCCAGGCTCCAGAAGGGCGAGCCGGGCAGGTGCAGCGCGCGGAACCTCGTGTCCGTCGTGTACGTGAAGTTACCTGTGGTCAGCACGTGCAGGTCCTGGCGCCTGATCCACGACACCTGGGGACGGAAAAAAAAAAAAGATTCTTGTAGTGCGGGAGAATTATGTGTTTTTTTGTTTGTTTTTGTAATGGTTGATGAGGTGCCCGGTTTAAATTAATGGATGAAATTAATAGAGGAATATCAGGTACTTTAGCCTGATTCATGACACCTGGGAAGGAAGAATACCTGGTTTTGTGTACGAGGGGAATAATTTTGTTTGAAATGGTGTGAATGTTATAAGGGCATCATTATTACACGTGTCAGCAGTGTTGGCAAGCCTGTGAATGATGTGTCTCCCTGGCGGCAGTGATCATGCAGGCGTGGGTGATGACGATGGTGGCGTTGATAAAGAATTTGTATTGGTAGTGTAGTGTGCTGCTGATTAGTGAATTTAGAAAGATGTTTGTGACTATGGTAATGAATTGCCGGGGTAGTGATGGTGGTGATGATGGAGTAGGGAGGTGGATATGATGATGATGGTGATGGTGGTGGGTCAAGAAGACATTATGAAGATGAAGATGATGGTGATGAGGTGATGCGTAGTGGTGATGGTGATATTGTAGGACAAAGAATCGACATCACCATCATCATCACTATAGCCTCAACCATAACCTCACCATAGTCTAATTTAGTTACATACATGGGGTTAAATACACGTAGTAGCGGTCATGTGTTATGGTAATAGAAACACAAATATCTATAGAAGGGTGTGCAATTAACTCGAAAGGAATCCATCTCTCTCTCTCTCTCTCTCTCTCTCTCTCTCTCTCTCTCTCTCTCTCTCTCTCTCTCTCTCTCTCTCTCTCTCTCTCTCTCTCTCTCTCTCTCTCTCTCTCTCTCTCTCTCTCTCTCTCTCTCTCTCTCTCTCTCTCTCTCTCTCTCTCTCTCTCTCTGTCTCTCTCTCTCTGTCTCTCTAGACCTATCTCTCTCTCTCTCTCTCTCTCTCTCTCTCTCTCTCTCTCTCTCTCTCTCTCTCTCTCTCTCTCTCTCTCTCTCTCTCTCTCTCTCTCTCTCTCTCAAGAGGAGGAAGAAGAGAAGATTTAATAGTTAATGGGAAAGGTGTAATTGGTAAGCATTAGAGTCGTAAGGAAGGAGGGTTAAGTAGATGAAGGCAAGGTAGATTAAGTTTCAGGTAAGGGTTAATTAAGGGAGACGAGGCTAGGAGGAACAGGTAAAGAGGGAAAGGAGGGGAAAGTATAGAGGAAGAGAAGCGGGGGGGAAGGGGGACGGAATGCATTAGCAGCTTCTCAGATGAGAGTAGAGGAAACAGAGGTGAGAAAGAGAGCTTATAAAGGGAGAAAGGGAGAGGGGTAAAAATGTGTGCTTATTAGAGTAAATTTAAAGATCGTTCGAGAGGAAGGAAGGAAAGTAGAGGTAATGTGAATGTATGGAAAATAGGCTACGAAATGAGTGATGGGAGGGGGGTAGAGTTGAACTTTGATGAAGGGATAGAAGGGAATTATGTGGGAGGAAGGGGGCAATGAAAATGAAAGGGGAAAAAGAGGGATAGCGAAAATGGGAAAGGAATGGGGAAATATAGAAAGAAGCAGGAACAGGGGAGAAAGGGGAAATAGGAAAAGGTAAATGGGAAAGGAAGGGGAAAATTGGGAAAATGGTAAAGGGGAAAGAAGGGAGAGTTAAAGGATTTGAGACGCGAGAGAGAGAGAGAAAGTAGGAGAGTCAGTCATCCACACACTACATTGAGACTGCGGGAGGTAAGGTGAGAGGAGGGGAGGGTATGGAAGGGGAGGGAAGGGAAGGAAAAGAAAGGGAAGAGAAGGGAAGGAGAGGGAAAGGGCATCATGAGGGGAAGAAAGTTAAAGGGAGTGAAGAGAACACATAGCCTTTATCTGGTCCCCTCATGCCCCTGGAGTAGCCTCCCCGTGGGGTCAGCCTCAGCACAGGTGACGTAATGTTAAAGGTGAGGGACAGGTGAGCCGGCACGCCTCTTTAATTGGAGACACCTGGAAATGGGGAAGAGGACAACTTTTTTTTTTCGTTCATGTTGTCTTTTTGGTTTTTTTTATTTATTTATTTATTATTTTTTTTTTTTTACGTTGTTGCCTATTGCGCCGGTAGGCATCTTCCCGGTGGGGCCTGATGGTCGGCCCCACCGAGATGATAAGTTATTAGGTTGGAAAAAAAGGAAGATTCTTTATTTTTTTTGTATTTTCTGTCTTTTTTCTTTTTATTACAGATTAATTTTATTTTCGTTTATTTATGATTATTCTTAATGTCTGATGCCGTAAAAAGTGAACAGAGTCAACGAAGTCAGTTTGTCAGAAAGTTATGGTAATGAAAATTTAAGATGGCCAAGAAATAGACAAATTGTAAAAGTGAAAAAGTAATAAGTAGAAAGATCAACAAACAGTCAAGTTGTTTAAACGTTCAGCGAAAAAGAATAATACTAGTAAAAGCAGTCATGTGGCCAAACGTTAGTGCCGAAGAAGTAGAACATGCCAATAAATATTTAAATGTTCAAAGAATAACTGAACCCTTGAAATGTACACTTCGTCGATAAAGTCGGAAGAAAAAGGAGTAAAAGTGAAACTAATATACAAAGAAAACCACTTAAATACTTAGAATATATAATAACAAAATATAAGATAGCATTTGTTTGTTTACTTATCCTTTTCACAATATTACTTACGAGCGCTAGATAAGACAGTATTTGTTAAGCCTGGAGGTAAGTTTTTATTTTTTATTTACATAATAAGGGCAGGTTAGGAGACGGTAAAGCGGGGTCCGGAGGGGGGAGTGGGCAGGGATGAGTTTATTACGAGTTGTTAAAGGACGCCTCGAGAAGTGAAAGTGGAAAAGGTGGTGGTGGTGAGATTTATTTTCTTAATGAGGGCAGGTGAGAAGGTGCGAGGAAGGAGAGGAAGGAAGGGAAGGATGGGCTGAAGAGGTGTTTAGGGATGGCTGGGAGAGAAGGGAAAGTGAAAAATGTGTTATTTGTGGTGATTTCTTTTTCTTCTAACGAGGGAAGGCGAGGAGAAAATGTAGGGAGATGAGGAAGAGGAAGGATGAGCTTAAGAGGTGTGCAAAATATGATTAGAAAAGTAGGGAGAGTGGAAAGGGCGGTGTTGATGGTGATATTTATATATTTTTTCTAATTAAAGAAGATGAGAATAAAGACGCCGGGAAAACAATAGAAGAAAAGGATGAGTTTCGGAATGATTGTGGAAGAAGAGAAAGTGGAATGGCAGTGATGAGATTATTTTGTCATATAAGTCGAACAAAACTAAAAATTTCCACGTAACCTTTAACAGAGTATATATGTGATGAAACAACGTCCGAAGATTAATAGACTTGGCGTTGGTAAAAAAAGATGCCTAACCAACTAAATCGACAAATACGGATTGAAATGAAATCCTTAAAAATAGATTATTGATTACTACACACAGATCATTGTTAGTATTTTTTGCTTCCCATTTTCAGACGAATAAACATAAAACAAAACAAAAGTCGCAACATCCACTGGGAATAAAAATGTAAAAGAAAAATTGAAATAGATAAAATCAACTCCATCTAACCCGAATGTCCGTGACGGTAGAGTGCGGTCGTAATTTCGTTAACTCTCGTTCACTGCACTCTTTGTCATTTTTTTCTCTCTTTTTCTCATTTATTTAGTGTCCCCGACTCATTATTTCCGGTATTATCTCTCCCCGTATCTCCATTTCCTTTATTTAGTGTCCCCTTATCATGTTTTATTTTCTAGTCTTTATTTCCTTCTTCATTTATTCACTTTTAATTTCTTTGTTTCATTTTGTTTCCTCCGTTTACTATATTTAATTATTTTACTTCTTATAGTTATTGTTGTTTTTTGTCATTGATATATTTTATTTATTCGCTATGTATTTGTTTTACTTCCTACAAATGTTTTTCTCTCTTTCTTTAATTTCATCTGTTTATCTATTTTCCCAACATCATTATCTCCATTATTTTATCCCCACCTTTATCCATTATTTTATCTCCCCACATCAGCATCACATTATTTAGTCCACGTACACGCCGTACAATCATCTCCTATATTTAGCCTTCTCGCACCATTACCTCCATTATTTTCTTTCCCCATCCCATTATTTCTTTTCTCCCACTTGCTTTGTTAGTTTTCGTCATATCCATTCCTTTACGATGTCATGTATTTCCTTCTTTTCATATTTCTTTTTTAACCTATTTCCTACTTGTTTCCTTTATTTCCTGCTTCTATTTATTTCATTTAGTTCCTTTATTTGTTTTGTATACTTCCTCTATATTCCATATTCTTTATTCCCTTTACATATCTCCATTATTTCGTCTCCCATTATCATTCCCTCACCATTCCTTCCCCTCGCCGCCTCGTCCCGCTGGTCAGCCGTCCATAACGTGACTTTTCTTCAGCAATAATCAAGCCTCGCGCGGGTTCATCAATCATTAATAACTTTCCTTCTCCTTTTTAGTTAGTTTCATGGAGAGATCCTTCCGCTTTCATTGCCATCTCTCTCTCTCTCTCTCTCTCTCTCTCTCTCTCTCTCTCTCTCTCTCTCTCTCTCTCTCTCTCTCTCTCTCTCTCTCTCTCTCTCTCTCTCTCTCTCTCTCTCTCTCTCTCTCTCTCTCTCTCTCTCTCTCTCTCTCTCTCTCTCTCTCTCTCTCTCTCTCTCTCTCTCTCTCTCTCTCTCTCTCTCTCTCTCTCTCTCTCTCTCTCTCTCTCTCTCTCTCTCTCTCTCTCTCTCTCTCTCTCTCTCTCTCTCTCTCTCTCTCTCTCTCTCTCATCTATTCCAGCACTCGGAGATTCACATAAATTCTTCTCCTCTTTATTTCCTTAATTTTTCAAAGCAGGCAATTTTATGCATTTTCCTACCTTCATTTTGATAACTTATTTTCCGTCTTTCAACTGGCGAAATGGTTTTTTTTTTTCCTCGCAATTTTTCTGCAAAGCATTTTTATCTCATTTTAGATGTATATGTTCTCCATCATTATAGTTTCATCTCTCTTTATCAGCTATACTTTTACACTTCTTTTTTTATGCTCTTAGAAACAATGTTTTATTCAATTGTACCTTAATACTCTCAGTAATATTTCTTAGCAGATATTTTTAACGGGGCATAAAGGGAGAAGAGAGACAGGCGGGGAGGTGAAAGATGGACAATAGAGCAAACAAAAGAAAGTGGAGAGAAGTTTTCATTATGTGAAGAAAAGGGATGAAAATTGATTAAATGCGAAGAAAAGGCATGAGGAAAGAGGATGAATATTAAACAGTTAGAAAAAAGTAGAGTTACATAGGAATACATATGAAGAACAGACACAAGAAGACCTCTCGGTCTATTGCGAGGGTGTCTGTTTACCACCGCTACTACTAGTAATCTACGTGTGGTAGAACAGGACAGAATAGATGAAGGCTCCTCCCCACCCACCTCTCCCTCCGGCAATGTGCCGGCAGGAGATAGTTAGAAGACAACACCATGCACCTTTAAGGAAGAAAGGGACATGGAAATTTTACAGTAAAGAGAGAAATAAGAGGAAATTACTACCCTTAACTTACACCACTGGTAACCTAAGCTGTGGGGGAAAATGACTTCATTACACAAGAACATAAGAAAAAGGAAACACAGGGAGGCTGGTAGAGGCCGAGTGGTTTACACAGGGCAGCCCCAGAATCCCCCCTAATACTCACGATGGATGAGGTGTAGTTTCAGGGGCACAGGTGGAGGCTTGATCCTCGTTTTACCGGCGGTACTAGGCACGCACCAGTAACCTGTCACCTTACTGCACCCACACCTCACTCCACCTGTCATGCGGACATTAACTGTTGCTTTACTCTATTGTTAACTTACGCTACTTGCAATCTAGGTTGTGGGGGAGAATAATATGGATTTAGGTTGAGGTCTTGCTGCAATCTGTCTGAAAACATGCGAAGAAGGGTCAGTATAATCTTATATTCCTGACGTACTTAACTAACTTAACTACTGACGGTGGGAGTCTATTCCAGTGATCGACGACTCTATTATTGAAAAAACTTCTGCGCACCAATATGTTACATCGGTTTCCCATTAACTTCATACCGTTGTTGCGAGTTATTGTGTTGGTGTCTCTCTGAAATAGACTATCTGGGTTAATGTTGTCGAATCCATTAAGGATTTTGAACACTTCAATTAAGTCCCCTCTTATCCTTCGCTTTTTTAGGGAAAACATATCTAAACGCTTTAAACGCTCGTCATATGGCAAGTTTCGAAGCGCTGGAATTTGTTTGGTTGCACGTCGCTGTATCTTTTCTAGCAAAACTTGAACTTTGATAGAGTTTGGTGACCAGAACTGAACGGCGTATTCTAGGTGTGGTCTTACAAATGCTTAATATAATCTCTTCATAAGTTCGGGTGATTTATAATCAAAATTTCTTGAGATTAATCCTAACATAATATTGGCTTTTTTACTCGCTGCATAACATTGATCACTCATTTTAAGAGTGTTATTGATAATGACACCAAGATCTTTTTCTTGTTTTACTTCGCTGAGCTCATGTCCTTGAATCTGATATTTAAAGTAAGGATTTTTTTCACCTATGTGCATTACTTTACATTTATCTACGTTAAAACTCATTTGCCATTTTTCCTTCCAGTCGGCAAGGCTTATTAAGTCTGATTGAATATTCTCGCAACTTTGACTGTTCATTACCGTACCTCCTAATTTTGTGTCGTCGGCGATTTGGCTGCTTTTGATAGGATATCAGTTTCTAAGTCGTTCACGTAAATTATGAATAGTGTTGGCCCCAGGACCGAACCTTGGGGCACGCCACTGGTGACGGATTGCCAATCCGATGCCTCACCATTAAGAATTACACGTTGTTCTCTGTTGGTGAGCCAGTCATGAATCCACGCACATAGATGGTCGCTAATACCGTGGACCGTGGTATGAGGAAGAAGAAGGGAAGTACAGTAAACAGTAAGAAAAGGGGGAACGAAAAGCGAGGAAAAAGTTAACTTTTAGCGGAGGTCGAGGTGGGTGAGGAAGAAGAAAAGAGGAAGAGCATTGCAAACTCAGAAGATAAGCAATTTGAATAAAAAGAAATGGGAAATATACTATAATTATCAACAACCTTCCACCTCTTATTCATTTCTTACACACTCATCAAATGCATCACACCAACACCAACATCCACACCCACACCCTCACCCACCCACCCACCCAGAAACACACACACACACACACACACACACACACACACACACACACACACTCACACATAATACGTCCCAAATATCCTTCAGTTATCCCGAGG
>NC_066509.1:31480523-31490523 GCF_024679095.1 Eriocheir sinensis | reverse complement strand
CCTGAATCGTGCCAAATCTATTCTCCGACTTACCAAAACTTCTTTTATCAATAGAAAATGTAAACACCTTGCTTCTTCTAATTCTTCCCGTGACTTCTGGCATCTAGCCAAAAATATCTCCTCCAATTTCACTTCTTTCTCTTTCCCTCCTCTCCTTAACCCTGACGGCAGCACTGCCGTCTCATCTGTCTCTAAGGCTGAGCTCTTCGCTCAAACTTTCTGTAAGAACTCCACCTTGGACGATTCTGGGCATATTCCTCCTACTCATCCCCCCTCTGAGTCCTTTATGTCTGTTATTAAGATTCTTCCAAATGATGTTTTCTATGCCTTCTCAGGCGTCAGCTCTCAGAAGGCTTATGGACCTGATGGAGTGCCTCCTATTGTTCTTAAAAACTGTGCTTCTGTGCTGACATCCTGCCTGGTCAAACTCTTTCGTCTCTGCCTATCAACATCTACCTTTCCTTCCTGCTGGAAGTGCCTAAGAAGGGTGACCGTTCCAATCCCTCAAACTACCGCCCTATAGCTTTACTTTCCTGTCTATCTAAAGCTTTTGAATCAATCCTCAACCGTAAGATTCAAAAGCACCTTTCCACTTCCAACCTTCTATCTGATCGCCAGTATGGGTTCCGCAAGGGGCGTTCTACTGGCGATCTTCTTCCTCTCTTAGCTGACTCTTGGTCATCCTCTCTTAGCCGTTTCGGTGAAACTTTCTCTGTTGCGCAAGACATATCGAAAGCCTTCGATAGTCTGGCACAAGTCCATGCTTTCTAAACTGCCCCCTTTCGGATTCTATCCCTCTCTCTGTTCCTTTATCTCCAGTTTCCTTTCCTGCCGTTCTATCTCTGCGGTGGTAGACGGTCACTGTTCTTCCCCTAAACCTATCAACAGTGGTGTTTCACAGGGCTCTGTCTTATCACCCACTCTCTTCCTGTTATTCATCAATGATCTTCTTTCCATAACAAACTGTCGTGTCCACTCATACGCCGACGACTCCACTCTGCATTATTCAACCTCTTTCAATAGAAGATCCTCTCAACAGGAAGTACACGACTTCAGACTGGAGGCTGCAGAACTCTTAACCTCAGACCTTGCTATCATCTCCGATTGGGGCAGAAGGAACCTTGTGTCCTTCAATGCCTCAAAAACTAAATTTCTCCACCGATCAACTCGACACAATCTTCCAAACACCTATCGCCTATTCTTCGACAACACTCAGCTATCACCATCTTCAACACTAAACATCCTCGGTCTATCCTTAATTCAAAATCTCAACTGGAAACTTCACATCTCCTCTCTCGCTAAATCAGCTTCCTCGAGGTTGGGCGTTCTGTATCGTCTCCGCCAGTTCTTCTCCCCCGCGCAGTTGCTATTCATATACAGGGGCCTTGTCCGCCATCGTATGGAGTATGCATCTCACGTGTGAGGGGGCTCCACTCACACTGCTCTTCTGGACAGAGTGGAGTCTAAGGCTCTTCGTCTCATCAGCTCTCCTCCTCCTACTGATAGTCTTCTACCTCATAAATTCCGTCGCGATGTTGCCTCTCTTTCTATCTTCTATAGATATTTCCACGCTGACTGCTCTTCTGAACTTGCTAACTGCATGCCTCCCCCCCTCCCGCGGCCCCGCTGCACACGACTTTCTACTCATGCTCATCCCTATACTGTCCAAACCCCTTATGCAAGAGTTAACCAGCATCTTCACTCATTCATCCCTCACGCTGGTAAACTCTGGAACAATCTTCCTTCATCTGTATATCCTCCTGCCTACGACTTGAACTCTTTCAAGAGAAGGGTATCAGGACACCTCTCCTCCCGAAATTGACCTCTCTTTCGGCCACCTCTTATGATTCTTTTTCAGGAGCAGCGAGTAGCGGGCCTTTTTTTTATTATTGTTTCCTTTTTTTGTGCCCTTGAGCTGCCGCCTTTGTTGTAAGAATAAGAGCCACCCATTTACCCATTCATACAGACAGCCACCCACACAGCTATTCATCCAGCTACCTTTTCACCCACTCATCCATTCAATCATTCACCCAGTCAGCCACCCACATAGTTATCCACCTTCAGTCACCCACTCACCCGCTCATCCCCTCAGCCAGCCCGCCAGCCGCCCGCCAGGCCTCCAGGCGACAAACAGGCAGCACAAGAGTGACGGCGCCCACACCTTAGACGCAAAATATTACTTCCTTTTAAGCCCAAGACGTAAACACATGAGGAGGAGGAAACATGAAAACATAGAAACATGGACGAGCAGGCAGCAAAAAGACTATTGGCTCATTGCGAGGCTGCCTGCTTTCAGTGATTTAATCAATCCGTCAGCCATAAATCAGTTCGTCAGCCATTGGGAAGAGGAGGAGGAGGAGGAAGAAGAAGAAGAAGAAGAAGAAGAAGAAGAAGAAGAAGAAGAAGAAGAAGAAGAAGATGAGGAAAAGGTGGAGAAAGGGACAATGATGAAGGAATAAGAGGAGGAGGAGGAGGAGGAGGAGGAGGCGGAGGAGGAGGAGGAGGAGGAGGAGGAGAAGGAGGAGGAGGAGGAGGAGGAGGAGGAGGAGAAGGAGAAGGAGGAGGAGAAGGAAACGGAGAAGGAGACAAATTGAGAAGGGCCGGAGAAGGAAAAGGAGGAGGGGTGACAGATGGAGGAGCAGCAGGAAGAAGCGGAGCAGGGAGAGATGAAAAAAGAGGTACACGAGGAACAGGAAGGCGGAAGGAAAATAGGAGAAACGAGTAAAAGAGGAGCAAGAGGAGGTAAAGGCGGAAGAGGAGGGAGGTAGACGATAAAGGAGAGAGGGAAGAGGTAAGAAAAAAGGGTGGAGAAGCAAGAGGAGGAGCTGAAAGGGGGGCAGTGATGGTGTTGGATGAGAGACAGCGTGACGTGCGGGTGGGGAGGGGGTGATGGTGGTGGTAGGGGGGTTGCGATGGTGGTAGTGGTGGTGATGCAGATGAATGTGGTGTTTGCTCAATAATAGGATGACAAGGTGGAGGAGGAGGAATACATAGGAATACATAGGAAGAACAGACACCAGAAGACCTATCGGTCTATAGCGAGGGTTTCTGTTTACTACCGCTACTACTAGTAATCTGAGTGTGGTAGGACAGGACAGAAAAGATGAAGGCTCCTCCCCACCCACCTCTCCCTCCGGCAACGTGCCGGCAGGAAATAGCTAGAAGAGAACACCATGTACCTTTAAGGAAGAAAGGGCCATGGAAATTTTACAGTAAAGAGAGAAATAAGAGGAAATTACTACCCTTAGCTTACACTACTGGTAACCTAAGCCGTGGGAGAAAATGACTTAATTACATAAGAACATAAGAACATAGAAATACAGGGAGACTGGAAGAGGCCGAGTGGCCTACACAGGACAGCCCCAGAATCCCCCCTAATACTCACGATGGGTGAGGTGTAGTTTCAGGGGCACAGGTGGAGGCTTGATCCTCGTTTTATTGGCGGTACTAGGCACGCACCAGTAACCTGTCACCTTACTGCACCCACACCTCACTCCACCTGTCATGCGGACATTAACTGTTGCTTTACTCTATTGTTAACTTCCGCTACTTGCAATCTAGGTTGTGGGGGAGAATTATATGAATATAGGTTGTGGTCTTGCTGCAATCTGTCTGAAAACATGCGAAAAAGGGTCAGTATAATCTTATGTCCCTGAAGTACTTATCCAAAGAAGACTTAAAGCGTGTGTGTGTGTGTGTGTGTGTGTGTGTGTGTGTGTGTGTGTGTGTGTGTGTGTGTGTTGTGTGTGTGTGTTTTAAAATATGGTGTTAACAAACAAACGATGTATGTAAAAGCTTTAAAGAAATATCTTTTAGTTCTCTCTCTCTCTCTCTCTCTCTCTCTCTCTCTCTCTCTCTCTCTCTAAATAAACTCTAATTACAATGTTTTCAAAGTGTTAAAAGAAGAGGAAAAGAAGAAGTCTGAAAAGCGTGAGGCGCGAGTAAAAAAGTAAAAAAAGAGAAAAGCTAATTAAAAATATATTAAAAGCAACTATCCGTCGACTCCTAAAGACTCGGGAAATAAAACGGAAAGGTTATCAGCGGGAAAATTTCTTTCATAAAACGACGACGAAAAGGTTAAACTGTTTCTCGGCCTATGAAAGAGGAGGAAGAGGGAGATTAGCAGGAGGGAAGAAGGAACATAGAACATAAGAACATAAGAACGCAGGAGTCTGCAAGAGGCCGGTAGGTCTGTACGAGGCAGCTCCTTTGACCCTAAGCTCCCGTGTATCTAACCCCACCTAATATCGCTGTCCATGAATTTATCTAGTCTATTTTTGAATGTGACAATTGTATTGGCACTCACCACATGACTGCTAAACCTATTCCACTCATCCACCACCCTATTAGTAAACCAATTTTTGCCTATGTCCCTGTTGAATCTGAATTTATCCAGTTTAAACCCGTTACTTCGTGTCCTACCCGGTTCTCTTACCAACAAAACCTTATGAATGTCTCCCTTATTAAAGCCCTTCATCCATTTATAAACCTCGATCATGTCTCCACGCACCTTTAGCCTTTCTAGAATGCAAGTTTAAATGTTTGAGTCTTTCCTCGTATGGCAAGTTTCTCAACCCCTGAATCATCTTAGTCATCCTCCTCTGCACCGATTCTAACATTTTGATATCCATTCTATAGTAGGGTGACCAGAACTGAACCGCATAGTCAAGATGAGGTCTAACTAATGCTAAATATAGTTTGAGGAAGACTTCGGGGCTTCTGTTGCTTACGCTCCTTGAAATAAATCCCAGTACCCTATTAGCTCGATTTCTAGCTTGAATGCATTGTGCCCTTGGACGGAGATCAGAGCTCACTAAGACCCCTAAATCCCTCTCGCACCCAGACCTATTTATGAGAGTGTCATTTAAGCAATAGTTATGTGAGGGGTTGTTCCTACCTACACTCAGAATACTGCACTTCCTACATTGAACTCCATCTGCCATTTATCCGCCCAGTCATATAATCTGTTGAGTTCACCTTGGAGAATACTAGCGTCCTGATCCGACTCAATTACTCTACCGATCTTGGTATCATCTGCAAATTTACTAACATCACTACTAATTCCTGTGTCTAAGTCATTGATATAAATAATAAACAAAAGTGGACCTAATACCGATCCTTGTGGGACCCCACTCGTAACACATCCCCAGTCAGATCTTTTACCATTGATTTGCACTCTTTGCTTCCTATTGCTAAGCCACGCCTTGACCCAGTTCAAACCTTTACCCTCTACTCCGTGAGCCTGTAATTTAAGCAACAGTCGTTGGTGAGGAACTTTGTCAAACGCTTTACTAAAATCAAGATAGATTGCATCATAATTTTCATCTCTGTCAACCGCCTCAAATACTTTATTGTAGAAGGACAAGAGATTGGTGAGGCATGACCTACCTTTTGTGAACCCATGCTGCGAGTCGTGAATTAAGCTATGTTTCTCTAAATGCTCCCGAATGTTCCTGGCTATTATGGACTCCAGCATCTTCCCTATAACCGATGTTAAGCTAATTGGGCGATAGTTTGAAGCAACTGACCTGTCCCCCTTTTTAAAAATCGGCGTCACATTAGCTACTTTCCATAGGCTCGGCACATAGCCAGTATTTACCGACATCTTAAAGATGTCGGTTAGTGGGTCTCTGATTATATCACCTAGCTCCTTTAATACCCTCGGAAATATCCCGTCAGGACCTGGCGACTTGTTCTTCTTAAGCTTGCGATTATCTGATATTGGAGGGGCTGTGCTTTATTATGTACTAATACAAATACTACAGTATTTACTATTACTACTACTATTACTACTGCCAATAATAATAATAATAATAATAATAATAATAATAATAATAATAATAATAATAATAATAATAATAATGATAATAGTAAATAATAATAATACTGTCACTTGTCACCAATCGATGTTCTCTTACCTGAAATGAGAAAAAAAAATACATTAGTAATTTTCTTAAGAAATATATCTATCCATCTGTTTTTACCTTTCTCGCGATTGATTTAGTTTCCTTATTCGTTAGGCTGAAAATCTACATGTTAAAGATGTATTTTAATAGTAAATTCGTCCAAGGAACAACTACAAAAAGAAGGGGTTGGGGTGCGGGGGTCCGACGCATGTGGAAGGTTGGGACGGTGGTGCTTGGGGGTGGAGGAGGGTGGCTGGCTGCAGTGTGGTGGGGGCTGATGGGGGGGGCTGAAGAGCAGCCTGTGTGTGTGTGTGTGTGTGTGTGTGTGTGTGTGTGTGTGTGTGTGTGTGTGTGTTGCTATGCAGTATATACAGCAGGGATATAGTAGGAAGAAAAAAAAGAGGAAAGTCATTATAAACATTTTTCCTGAAGAAGTAAATTAAATATAAAAAAACGCGAAAACAACACCTCTGAATCATGAAAGAACACTGAACAAAAATAGTTAAATACATTGATTATTACGAGAGAGAGAGAGAGAGAGAGAGAGAGAGAGAGAGAGAGAGAGAGAGAGAGAGAGAGAGAGAGAGAGAGAGAGAGAGAGAGAGAGAGAGAGAGAGAGAGAGAGAGAGAGAGAGAGAGAGAGAGAGAGGAGAGAGATTTTCACTGGTGTCGTCCTTCATGGGTGTTAGCCTCGCGTCATCGTCTCCGTCATCATCGCAAGTGATTAACGAGCCTCATTACCGTTGGTTTGGTTATTCACTGTTGTCATAACCATCATCAGAATCTGCATCCTCGCTGTCTTTATCGTATTATTGTTATTTTTTCGTTCGTATTTTTTATTGTTTACTTTTTTATTCGTTTAATCATCACTATCTCCTATGTCAGTGTTTTCTCATTGCTATCATTGTTTTCTTTCTTCGTAATAGACATGTCAATCCTTTTGTTCATTTCCTTCATACTTCCCCTCTGATAAAAGTTTTAATTAGTTCATCATCATCATCGTCGTCATCATAGTCTTTTTCTTTGTCAGTGTAATCTGCTCCTCTACTTCCTCCTCCTCCTCCGTTATTTCTCCAGGTAATTTTTTTTTTTTTTTTTTTTTTTTTTAAGTTGTTGCCTATTGCGCCGGTAGGCATCTTCCCGGTGGGGCCTGATGGTCGGCCCAAGGCTTCTTCCAGGTGGGGCCTGATAGTCGGCCCAGCCCGTTCTGGCGCAGGCGAGTGTTTATAGTGGCGCCACCGTGTTTTCCTCCTCTTCTTCCCCATCCTCCTTTCCCTACTCCTCCGCCTATTCCTCGTCCTCCTCCGTCTCCACTTTTTCCGACATCGCCACCCTTATATCTATCTTCCTACCCGTCTCCATTTACCTCCTCTCCTGTTCCTCCTCCTCCTCCTCCTCCTCCTCCTCTTCCTCCTCCTCCTCCTCCTCCTCCTCCTCTTCCTCCTCTTCCCCCTCCTCCTCCTCCTCCTTGATTGATCCTCCGGATTGATTAAATCACTGAACGCAGGCAGCCTAGTTATGAGCCAACAGGCTTTCTGCTGCCTGCTAGTCCATGTTTCCATGTTTCCTCCTCCTCCTCCTTCGCCTCCTATTAGCCTCCCCGGACCCACTACGCCAACTTTAGGCTCTTGGGAAGAAACAAGATGGCTCCTTTAACTTGCCTTTCTCTCTCTCTCTCTCTCTCTCTCTCTCTCTCTCTCTCTCTCTCTCTCTCTCTCTCTCTCTCTCCATCAAAGTAATGGTAACTCGTCACAAATGTGAAGTAATATTAGAGGTATAGTGCCTAACAATAAACCAAATAACAACATCATCACTAACGAAGATATCCATGACAAGGCGGAGGATTTTAACAACTAGTTTGCTAACGTAGGAAGAAAAACTTTTGAGAGGCGCAAAATTGACTTTACTAACAACAATACTAACTCAGACAACGTACGAGTAACTCATGACACTATTGATAACTTAGACACAAATAACTTCTTCAGACCTAAACCAGTTGATGTTGAGACTGTAATTCTAACAATATCCAAACTAAAGGAGACCAGAGCTGTATGTAGCGATGGCATTTCTTTAAATTTCATAAAAGACAGCCTTTTTGTTACAGCCTTCTACCTAACATGCATATTCAACACCTCAATAGCTACAGGTAAATTTCCCACCCCATGGAAACATGCCATTGTTGTCCCGATTTTTAAAGGAGGGGATATCAATATCAACTACAATTACAGACCTATATCTCTCCTCCCTGTAATATCAAAGGTCTTAGAAAAAATTGTAGCTAAGCAACTTTCTGACCACCTAAAAGGGAATGCTTTACTTTCTAACCCTCAACACGGATTCAGGCCGAAGTTATCTACTGAAACTGCTTTCACAGTAATATCCAATAATGTATATAGTAACCTAGATAACAAAGAGAATAACTATGATAGCTTTATGTGACTTATCGAAGGCATTCGACAGTGTTAACCACGACATTTTACTGCAGCGATACGTTAAACTACGTATAGACCCTTGCTGGATCCAAGACTACCTATCAAACAGAACTCAATCAGTCCGGCTAAACAATCACATATCACCCAAATCCTTAATAACATATGGAGTCCCACAAGGCTCTATCCTTGGCCCTATTCGTTTTACTATTTTTGTTAATGATATCTCAGATCACATCAGCGACTGTATACTGGTTCAGTACGCAGATGACACACAGTTTATCCACAGTGACAACATTAATAACATAGACCAACTAATAACCAGAGCTAAAGTAACACTGTCGAATGCCAAGACTTACTTCCTAAAAAGTGGCCTTATGTTGAATTCTAACAAAACCCAATTTATATTTATCGGCACACGGCAACTGTTATCGAGCTTACCAGATGATATGACCATCAACTTTGACGGAAGTGATATACCAATAAGCAAACATGTTAAAATATTGGGTGTTTACTTTGACAAGTACATGACGTTCGACACACACATACATCAACTCAACAAAAAAGTAATAAGGGTTATAATGTTCATAAACAGAATTAAGGACATATTTGATAAGGACACCAGAGTGATTGTTATCAAGACACTAGTGTTAAGTCTAATCAATTACGGACTAAAAATATGGGGCAACACCAATGAGACCCTCATGCAGCGAGTGCAAAAACTGCAAAACTTCGCTGCCAAAGTTGCTGCTGGGGGTTACAAAAGACTCGACCGTGTTACTCCTATGTTACAAGAACTAAAGTGGATAAAGATGAAAGAAAAAGTGAAATTCGATCAGTGTATAATGGTGTATAAATATCATCCTGAGTGGCTACTAAACTTACCATATGTAACACAAATTAACGAACTTGTAACGAGACAAAACCGAGACCTATTTTTCCCTAGAGTGAGAACAGACAATGGTGCGCGGTCACTATTAGTAAGTGGACCAAGAACATGGAACAAGCTCCCCCCTAATATAAAAGAACTCCCGTCACTCACGAGCTTCAAGAAAGCCCTAACTATTCACGCTCTTCAAGGAGGCTTTTGCTAAAGAACGCGTGAAGGACATAATATACATTTATCTCGTATATATGTATTAGATCTAATAAGTTCCTATATATAATATCCCATGTAAATATTTAGTTATTAAGATAAAAGAATAGTTAAAGAAAAGTCTTATATATGATATCTATATTACATGTAAAATATTTAGTAATTAAGAGAAAAGCCATTGTACATTGTACTTTAATGGAATAAAGCATTCTGATTCTGATTCTCTCTCTCTCTCTCTCTCTCTCTCTCTCTCTCTCTCTCTCTCTCTCTCTCTCTCTCGTTATCTCTTTTTTGACTAACGATAACTCCTTTTTCCTCCTCCTCTTCCTCCTCCTCCTCCTCCTCCCCAGGTGTAGGAAGGGAAAACGTGCAAGGACGGAAAAAGGAAATTGATTAATTATTGAAGTAAAAAAAAATAATAATAAGGAATGAAAGTAATAAACGAGGAATAAAGAAAGAACATGTTAGTCTCTCAAATAAAAGCGAAAGCTAACACCGTACCACCACCACGTTTGCTACTACTACTACTGCTACTACTACTACTACTACTACTACTACTACTACTACTA
>NC_066509.1:31450523-31475523 GCF_024679095.1 Eriocheir sinensis | reverse complement strand
ATTATATAATTTTCTCAGTTTTTCTTTTCCTTTTCCATAAAGTTCCTATCCAGGCTTTTTTTTTCCCTTCTTAACTTTCAACTTCGTTTGTTTCCTAATTTCATGATCCATCAGTCCTCTATTTCGCATTTGCATTTTTCATTCTCTTTCGACATTTACATTCTACATTATTTTTTTTTCTCTTTTCCTTTCCAATTATATATATATATATATATATATATATATATATATATATATATATATATATATATATATATATATAAATATATATATATATATATATATATATATATATATATATATATATATATATATATATATATATATATATATATATATATATATATATATATATATATATAAATAATTAAAAAAAAAATTCTCTCTCTCTCTCTCCACATTTTACCCGTTCAACTTTATGGTCATTTGGTGTATAGTTATATTCGTACAGTTTAATTTTCGTTGTTATTTTTTCCTTGTCTTTCCCCGAGTTTCTTTATTTTTTATTTTATATCAACATTGTTCACTTTTCTGTTTTTTTTATTTTACTTTCATTTTGCATTGTGTATTTTTTCTTCTCTTCCTTTTTTTTATGTCAACATTTCATTGCGTGTCCTAATCATTCTTTTTTCTAATGCTCACTTTATATTTTTTTCCACCTCATTAGTTTTTATAATTCCACGTTTTTTGTGAGGGATATTTCATTTTGTCATTAGAATTGCTTTGTTATTTTTTTCATTCTATGTCACTGTCTTTCTCTCTGTATATTTGTATATTTTTAATGTCTTCTCTCTCTCTCTCTCTCTCTCTCTCTCTGTGTGTGTGTGTGTATCTATTCAATCTATCTATATCTACCTATCGCTCTTTCTCCCCTTTTCACCCTCTCAATATAACTTTTATAATGCATATGCAATTTTTATCGTGCAGCTTTCCTTCCCTTTTCCCTTCCTTCCTTTACTCCTCTACTCAATACTCTCTCTCACTATCTATCTGCCAGTGTCTGTGTCTGTCTGATTGTCTGTCTATCTGTCTGTCTGTCTCTCTGTACACTCCGGAACACAGGACGCCATAACATTACATATCCAGCTTTTTGACTCGGAAAGAAGGAATAATAGCAGCAGTAGTTGTTGTTATTGCTGTGTAGTAGTTTTTGTTGTTGGCAGCGGTGGTGTAAAAGTGTCCATTATTCTTCACAGCCTATCATCTTCCCCTCTCTATGTCTTGACACGTAAAGTAAAATGAAGTAGTAGTAGCAGGAGGAGGAGGAGGTGGACGAGGAGGAGAAGAAGGTGGAGACTGAGAAGGAGGACGAGGACGAGGCGAAGGAGGAGGAGGAGAAAGAGGTAAGAAGCAGGAGTGTGTATTCCTTTTCCCAAACCTCTTATCTTCTTCCCTATAAGTCAGAAAATACAGCAGAGTAACACGCCGTCGCTCGCGTCACTCCACAAAGCCTCGAAGTTGCCTGAAAGTGCCTCGGTCCACTCTACCTTTCGTGTGTCTTTTTGTTGCTTTATTTGTGTCGGTGTTGTTCGGGGAAAGTTTTTAAAGTATGGTCCAAAGTTTTCGTTTTTGTTTGTTTTTTTCGCGTGTGTGTTCTCTTTTTCCCACCCCGGGCACGCGTTTGAATATCTTGGTAACGTAAATAGGTAAATGTTCAGAGAGTTGCCCATCTCACTGTGGTACTTCTCATCCTAACCATGGGTTAGATCTCATAATTCTATGCATTTTGAACCCCATATATATGCATCGCAAATTGATAAAAACGCTGCTAGCGATTTTTGAAAAGTTAGTGAGTTTTTTGCGGCCGCCTCGTGGCGTCGACGCGTCGGTGCCGCCGCCGCCGCCGCATAATAGCTCGCATTCATTACCTACCTAATGAAACATCACTAGCTCTTCATATCTTTTCTACAAACGCTTGGTTAGCGATTAGCCCACGCATGTGAGACAAGGTCTACCACGCGTGTTTTTTTTTTTTTTTTTTTTTTTTAGAACAAGCAGACTACAACACCGCGGCCCGCAAAAAACACTAACTTTTAAAAAATCGCTAACAGCGTTTCTATCAATTTGCGATGCATATATATGGGGTTCAAAATGCATAGAATTATGAGATCTAACCCATGGTTAGGGTGAGAAGTACCACAGTGAGATGGGCAACTCTCTGAACATTTTCCAATATTTGTTGGTCCGCTAAGTTTAGATAATTTTTTTTTATGATTTTTTTTTAATTAAAGGAAACAGCTCAGAGGCAAAATAAAAGAGAAGAAAAAAGCCCGCAAATCACTGCTGTTTTATTGTTATTATTATTTATTCATACGCATATTATTATTTTTTTATTATAATCACTATTTTTTTCATCCTCATCGTCACCACCATCATGGGCGCTATCACTGACTCTAGAAAACATACTGAATATTTGCTCATCTTCTCTTTTTTTATTTTTTTGTGTCTTCAGTCCTGCCAATCTTATTTTGCTATTTTTTTATTATATTTTTTTTCTAATAGTTGTTGAACTTATTTTCTCTGCTGCTACCTTTTATATTCCCCTCTACTCCTTTCTTCGATCTCCCATCTTTTCTCTCTCCTTCTTCCCTAAAATAAAAAGGTTTTAAGTCCATAGTACCCTTTTTCACCTTTCCTTATTAACCATACATGACCTTTCCTCAGACTTCCTCCTTTCCCTCGCTTTTCCTCTGGTCCCTCACCTTTCATCACCTTTGTAGCCTTTTCCTCACCTTTACTCTCCGTACCTTTCCTCACCTTTCTTTACCTTTTCTCATTTTTCTCTACTTCTCTCACGTATCGTCACCCTTCCTAGCCTCATCGTACCCATCCTCACCTTCCTTCACCTTTCCACATTTCCTTTACGTTTTCGTCACCTTCACCTTTCGTCACTTTTCTCGCCTTTCCTCATGCTTCCTCATTGCTGCCAATCTCCTCGCACCTTTCCTTACTATTTACACCTTCCCTCACCTCTGCAAATATCCGCGTACCTTTCCTTAACTCTGCTTCCCTCCCTTCATCATTCCACACATTTATTTACCTCCCCGTTCCTTTGCTCACCATTCCACACCTCTTCTCACCCTCCCTCGTCACCTGCCTCGCCTCACTCGTAAGCTCCCCATTGATTACCAGCTCCTCCCTCAACCCGCCGCCGCCGCCCCGCACACCATCTCACTTGGCGCCTGTTTTCTCGCTGCCTTCCCCGCCTGTGTCCGTCATCCTGCATGCGGCGCGATTTATGCTTGTGGCACGGTACTTGTGTGATGTGTGTGTGTGTGTTTGTGGGGGAATTCTGTTTGTGTGTGTGTGTGTGTGTGTGTGTGTGTGTGTGTGTGTGTGTGTGTGTGTGTGTGTGTGTGTGTGTGTGTGAATAAATTCAAGAAAAGAAAGAAAAGTTATTTCTAGCAAACATGATAAAAACGAATAATTAATAAAGTAGTGAAGCAAGAAAATACAAGAATGTTTGCTACTTTCAATAAAGAGCTTCAGACTTGAGAATGTAGAACCAATAGCCAATCAATGTGTGTGTGTGTGTGTGTGTGTGTGTGTGTGTGTGTGTGTGTGTGTGTGTGTGTGTGTGTGTGTGTGTGTGTGTGTGTGTGTGTGTGTGTGTGTGTGTGTGTGTGTGTGTGTGTGTGTGTGTGTGTGTGTGTGTGTGTGTGTGTGTGTAAGGCTTTCACTCAGCTCATTTTTATTCTATTTTATTTCCTCGCGTGTACCTTAGCTTTCAAATAGTTGTTTTTATCTTCCTTTTCCTTTGTTGTATTTTTTGAGGCATAACAATTCACTCTTTTTTTTCTTTTTTTATGCTTAAGTTCGTTTATGATAATTTTTTGTGTTTGTTTTATATTTTCTACTCCTCTCTATCCTCTCGTATATGATTGTAGCTTTTTTGGTGTTTTTATCTGTTTTTTTTTTTCTTTCAACTTCTGCGTCGTTTTGATTATTTACATGTTTTTTTTTTTCTTTGTTCCACTTCCACCTTGCTCTGTGTTCGCGGCGTTGGTGTTTTTTCTTATCTTTGTGCCCAGCGTCTTTCTTGTTTTTTCAGTGTCAGTCAGTTTTCTTTACATCAACACGCCGGCGTCTTTCACTCAATTTTTGCCTGTGATTATTTTCATCTATATTTTATTTATTTTCTCCTTTGCTTTTTTTCCTGTGTTCCAGCATCAGTCTGAAACTTTTTTATGTATTTACTTTCGCTTCATTTTCTATATTTCCAGGTGCCGGCATCTTCCTCTAACTTTTTTTTGTTTCTTTTCACCTGTCCCTCTTTTTCTTCATAACCGTTTTATTTGTATTCCAACTTCATTCTGCAGCAATTTCCATGTGAGTGTCTTCATCCTTCATCTTTCCTTTTTTTTCGTAACAGCATCACTCAGTTACTTTAATGTATGTGATTCTTTTACATTCTCATTACTTTTTTCTTTAACTTTCTGTAACTTGTTTTGCGTGAGATTATTTTTCATCTCCATTTTTTCCTTATGACAACCTATAACTTTTTTTTGTCTGTTTTCTTGTCATTTTTTTCTCTATTATCATCATTTTCAGATTTCTCTCATCATTTTAACTCCTCTCCATGTTCACCTCGTATTAATGTTTTAAGCAGTAGTTTCGTCTTTTCTTTATCTCTTGCATCGACGCAGTGTTCGTAGTATTTTCCTTCTCTTTATTCCCCGCCTTGTATCCGATGGTGTGTTCGGCGCCTCGCTCGGCAGCACAATAAGACAGCGAGAGGACAATGCATAATCAAAACGCCGCGCCCACTTTGCTCGACAAATACATATTCTAGTAAAGCATGGGCTTGTGAGGGTGCCGGGGCGCCGCGTGAAGCCCCTTGTCGGCACACACACACACACACACACACACACACACACACACACACACACACACACACACACACACACCTGTACACGTGCCTCCAGGTGTCGCCTCTACCTGGGGTGTTACCGTCACGGCCGCTGGAATATTCTCGCGGCTGTCCCACGCCTTGACGGACGTGACACGACGTCAAGTGGCGGGCCAGGGAGAGCTTTACTTATAATGTGATGGAAAAGCTAAAAAATAGGATGTGATGAATGATGCGTAAGGTGGAAGGGTAATGGTGGGCGCGGCGGCAGAACGTGTGCTGCAGGGTGTACCGTTGTAATGCTGAATGTATATAAGAGGAAGGGGAGTGGTTGATAACGGTCAGTAGGATGGAAAGATAGTAGAAGGTCCGGCTGTACTGCAGAATATAACTAAAAGACGATGGAGTGACTGATAAAGGTTAATAAGACGGCTTTATAATAGTCGATGCGCCAACAGAACACGACTTAATACTTTTTTACAGTGAAGGAGGCAGCCCAATGGCAAACTAAATTAAACGGTAAAATTTTGGCTTGCACAAAATGTGAATCGCCATTCTGTTTTTTTTTTTTTTTTTTATCCTGAGATCAGTTACGCGAATGGATTGGCCCGCCCAAAACGAAAAATAAATAAAATACAGAATTTACAAAAGAAGTAAAGGAAAACACGTTGCCAGGCAGAGTTGAGTGCTCAATCCTCAAACTTTTTTTTTTCTCAGTCAGCAAAGAATTTTAAAACTCCCCGCCGCCCAGCCTCGTCCAGACTGGCGGGACAGCTCGGCAAGGAGTCACTGGGCGGCGCTTGTCGCGGGGACGTCAGGCGGCCAGTTAATGTTGAGGCGTGGGAGCCGCGGCGCCGCTGGCCACGGCGTTGCCTGCCGGTTTTGATTCACCCGACTCATTTACCTGCCTATTCTTACCTGCACAACGTGTCTATTTTACCTAAACTTACCTGTCTCATTCACTTGCCTCGTATACCTACCTTTTCTTCACTGCCCAACGTGTCTCATTTACCTTTTACATATACTTAACTGCCTCATTAACCTGGCCTATTACCTGGCCTTTCTCTATGCTGCCCCGTGTGTCTCCTTTACTTTACCCTTCATGCACCTGCCTCACTTACCTGCTCTTTTCTCGATCCTACCAGCCTTTTCTAATTGCTGTACCTGTCCTTCCTGTCTCATCTGTCTCACCTGCCTTTTACCTTCCCTTTTCTAACTGTCCTGCCTGTAACCATCCCTGTCTCATTACCTGCACTTATATAACTGCCTTATCGGTTTTTACATGTCTCTTTTACCTGGCCTAATGTCTTGACTACCCGAAATAACTCAAAATTTGCCTGGCTCACATATTCTCTTAGCCTGTCTTCTTTCCCCATCCTCTCTAACTGACTTGTCTTTAAATTATCAACTCATATTTTGCTTAAAAATATGAAAGTAATGTGCTCGGTAAAAGTAGGAAGTCATTAGCAAATATATATTATAAACAAATAAATCATTAAGCAGAATAGGCCGGTAACATTTTTATGCTGGTAATTAGATAAATGAGTGAACTTAGCTGCACAGTTATTCTTTACGGGAATGTAAAAATGTATTTGTCTCACCTAAGTTAACAGGCCATTAATTAACACACTGGTCATTAAAGAACACGTGATGTAATTAGATGAGTACCTAATGAATCGTGGCGTTAAGTACATAATTGCGGTTGTCTTAAAACGTCAGAAATATATTTCGTTTAATGTAAGAAAATTAGCCATTGCCAAACTGCTTTTATAATGACGATACTGTTTTTCATTCCTTCCCTTTAGTGTTTCTTTCTCTTTCGTACTTAAGTATAACACAACAGGTAAGGATGATCACACAGGTAGCTAATTAAATAGGTTATATTAATTGCAACATGAAGATGAACGTTATAATGAAATAGAACACCAAATTTGTCCCATATAAGAAATAAGTTGTAAATAAAGAAAGAACTATAGGACAGAAAAAAATCGAGCAAATTACAATCTAGGGAAGGTTGCAGCCAAGCAAGATGACACAAGACAGGTGAATAAAAAAAACAGGTGACCTTAATTAGTGTGACGCCTCTTCCTGGAAATGTAACCCAAAATTTTGTATGTATGGCCTTAATTACATATTGGATCATTATCAGGGCAGCGAAATTAGACATGATTGCAACTGGTGTCTTGTTATACCTGACGAACTATTCCCAGCCGTCTCCCCTTCCCTTGCCTTCCCTTCCTTTTCTTTCCCTTGCCTTGCCTTGCCTTGCTTTGCCTTGCCTTGCCTTGCCTTACCTTCTTTTTCTTTCCCTCACTTTTCTTCTCTTCCCTTCCCTTCCTTTCCTTTCGTTCGCCTTGAAGTCTGAGGCGGAATATCACCAGTGCTATCATCACTGCATCATTATCTTTTCAGTTAACTCGCGCTATTATTTTTTTTGTTTTCAATATCTTGATTTATCTGACTTTGTTGTCGTCGCATCACTAATGATTCATATCCGCCCAAGAGTATGACGTAAAGTATCATCAATGCCACCATCTTTTCTTGGAATAAACTGGGCCATTTTTTTTTATCCTTTTGCATCACATGACTTCGTTCTTATCACATTTCTACCGTTTCATATTCGCCTTGGAGTATTAGGCTAAATGTCATCACTGCATCGTCCCCTTCTTGAATCAAATTGCATCATTCATTATTTGCATCTCCTTCTGTTTCACGTCGTTCTTACCACTGTCGTTAACCAATTCGCCTTTAAGTATGAGGCGAAGCACCATCAATGCATCGTACCTTATTTATTAAACTGGATCATTCGTGTTCTTCATTTTGCTCTTTCCTTCTTCGTCTTTATCATGTTTCTACTACTTTTTGTTCGCCTTGGAGTGTGAGGGAGAACATCGTCACGGTATGAGGCCACAACGAGGATGAATTTAAAAGCCTCACAAGTCCTCGTCCTCGGCCTCTTCACCTCCTCGCGTCACAACTCTTGAGGGCGATATCGAGGGCGAGACCAAGTGCCCACACGTCTTCCTCCACCTCCTCGTCTTCGTCTTCGTCACCTTTTCTCTACGGCACAGGCTTGAGGGCAACACGCTCAGGCCGTGCCAAAAGGGAAGACCGACACTCCAGCCATGCCAAGCCCTCGCCCTCTCGCGCCACTCAGCGAGGGTGAGGGTCAGGAGAACTCAATGCAGACCTCACTCGCTTCGGTCGTCACTGTTCCGTCAGCAGGCAAATCAAGGCCGTATGGAACGTGTGCACTCATTAGACGTTCGGGGCCCGCCATTACCCCGCCCGACGCCGCCTTTTCGGGACTTACATCACGGCGAGGGCCACTCAGCGCCACCTCGAGGGTCTGGCGAGCCGTCGCGGTGCGGGGGCGTGTCTGAGAACGGCCTGTGAAGATTGGAGAACCGCTTGTGGGGGGTGGGGATAGGGGGTGATGGGGGGGGATGTTTGGGTGTGTGGTGTGTGGAGGGGTCAAAGATATTTTGGGGATGGGGGTGTGGTGTGTGTGTGTGTGTTTGTGTGTGTGTGTGTGTGTGTGTGTGTGTGTGTGTGTGTGTGTGTGTGTGTGTGTGTGTGTGTGTGTGTGTGTGTGTGCTTTCTTTACATGAGCTGTTAAAGGAACATAAACCAAGAACACCAGGAAAGCAACAGTTACCAGCACGACGAAGCAAATTTACAACTTGATGACGCGGGAGTGTTTTTCGGCTCGACAAATGGCGGCAAACTCAAGAAACATTTACGAACTTACAAAGAGTTTGGGGAAAGAACATGGCGGACTGGCAGTGGGGGGAGAGGAGGGAAGGGTAGGGGAGAGGAGGATAGGGAAAGGCAGAGTAGGAAAGGGAAGGGGATGGGAAGGGAGAGGGGAGAGAAGGGTAGTTTTGCTCCCTCCGACTCTGTGTTGTAAGGATTTAAGAAAATGTTTTGAGAGACAAGAGTTTAAAATTTACTGCGGCAGAATACAAAGAAGAAAAAAAACTCTGGAAACCCTTAAAAAAACTTGCAGAACATTTAGAACGGAACGAAACACTTCTGCTGAGACCAACTCGTGTGAGGATGTATGGACATCACTTGAGGAACCTCGGAGGATAAGGGGGGAGGGGGGCAAGGGTTGACAAGGAGGGGCTGGGGAGGAAAAAAGTGGATACAGACGGCGGGGAAGGGTGTGCGAGGGTGGGTGGGCAAGGGTGGATAAGGGAGTACAAGGGTTGGCAAAGGAGGGTAGAGATGATAGGCAAAGGGGGGTCAATAGGGAGGACAAGGGTGGGCACAAAGGGCGGATACCTCTGTCCGGCATCAAGTCATAAATCTCACAACTTATAAGAAACGCGGCAGCAGGTAAAGGAGGAGGTGGTGGTGGTGGGGGAGGAAGAGGAGGTGCAAGAGAGACAACTTTTGCCACCGGATTAGACAGCTTGTGTGTGTGTGTGTGTGTGTGTGTGTGTGTGTGTGTGTGTGTGTGTGTGTGTGTGTGTGTGTGTGTGTGTGTATATATTAATTGTAAGAAACTCCCCCACTTCGTATACGAACACTTAATATTGTTGTCACGCAGAAAATAGCTACCTCGCCTGTCCCATCTCACCCATAATATATAATTAATCCGTCCAGGTGTTGTGTTGTGGGTCAGAACCTCACATGTATTGGAAGGCGACAAACACCAACTTGAGCCACCACTACCACCACCACCACCACCACCTCAGTCATCACCACCACCACCACCACCACCATCCCACCACCACGCCCCGGAGATTTTCACCACAATAACATTCAGCCTTCACATCCTGCACACCGGTACCTGCCAACTGTTTAACTGCCCGAAAACATCACCTGCCGCCGAGACGAGAAGTGTGGCAGTGTTGGCTATTAAATGGAACAGATAAGTGGAAGAAGAGGAGGATGAGGAAGACGAGGAGAAGGAAGAGGAGGAGTACGAGGAAGACGAGGAGAAGGAAGAGGAGGAGTACGAGGAAGAGGAGGAGGACGAGGAAGACGAGGAGAAGGAAGAGGAGGAGTACAAGGAGGACGAGGAGAAGGAAGAGGAGTACGAGGAAGAGGAGGAGGACGAGGAAGACGAGGAGAAGGAAGATGAGGAGTACGAGGAAGAGGAGGAGGACGAGGAAGACGAGGAGAAGGAAGAGGAGGAGTACAAGGAGGACGAGGAGAAGGAAGAGGAGTACGAGGAAGAGGAGGAGGACGAGGAAGACGAGGAGAAGGAAGAGGAGGAGTACGAGGAAGAGGAGGAGGACGAGGAAGACGAGGAGAAGGAAGAGGAGGAGGACGAAGAGGAGCAGGAGTAAATAATTCTGCCTTAGCAACGGGAACAGAGGAACATAAAGTGGCGTTGCAGCATTAATAGAACATTTCCACTTTACATCACCACTTTACATCACCACTTTACATCACCACTTTATTCCCGCCCAAAGTGTTGAGTTGACGTGTTGCGACTCGTGTGTGTTGCGGTGAAGTACAGCCGACACCACCAACCACTGACACCACCACTAACAATTCCTTGGATGCTACTTTCTTCCTCCTCTTTAATCTATCCTTGTCCTCTCTCTCCCTCCCTCCCTCCTTCCTTTGCCCTTACCCTCTTTCTTTACCTCCTCCGTATATATATATATATATATATATATATATATATATATATATATATATATATATATATATATATATATATATATATATATATATATATATATATATATATATATATATATATTCAATAAATCTTTAACAGCTGGAAAAGTTCCGTCGGATTGGAAACTTGCAAATGTCACACCAATTTTCAAAAAGGGGGACAAGTCTCATCCAGGAAACTATCGACCAGTTAACCTGACATCGATTGTTTTAAGTTAATGGAGATTACCATTCGCGACAATATGGTGAAATTCTTCGAAGAAAATAATATAATAAATAATTCGCAACATGGCTTCCGTAGTAAACGTTCGTGTTTGACTAACTTACTTGATTTTTTTCATTATATTTTTGAGGTGTTTGATGAAAGCAGATCAGTAGATATCATATATCTGGATTTTCAAAAGGCATTTGATAAGGTCCCCCACCAACGATTGCTCTGCAAACTATTGGCGCACGGTATCTCGGGTAACATTCACAATTGGCTTGCGAACTGGCTGTCTGAGCGGAAACAGAGAGTACTTCTAAACGGTGTTACATCTAACTGGCTCGATGTCAGAAGCGGCGTACCTCAAGGATCAGTGCTTAACCCCATGCTCTTCTTAATTTATGTTAATGATATCGATGATGGGCTCACTTGCAAAGTATCAAAATTTGCTGATGACACAAAAATTGCTAGTAAAGTAACTGCGACACTCGACGAAGAAGCTTTACAATCAGATCTAGATCGACTTGCACGTTGGGCCAATCAATGGCAAATGAAATTTAACGTTGACAAATGTAAAGTGTTGCACATCGGAAAAAATAACAATCGCGTTCGGTACGTAATGAATGGCCAACAACTTTCTGCAGTAAGTAAAGAAAAGGATCTTGGAATCACTATATCAAGCGCTTTAAAGCCCGGTCAGCATTGTTCAGAGGTAGTTAAAACTGCAAACAAATTGGTTGGCTTCATCGGACGAGTCTTTAATAATAAATCGGAAAAAAGTATTATTAAAACTGTATAATTCGTTGGTTACCTAGGGTTTGTTTCCCGGGATCCCGGGATCCCGGACAATTTTCAAGGTTTAATAATCCCGGGATATTTTTGCAAATCCCGGGAAATCCCGAGATGAAAAATCATGAAATTAAGTATAAAAAAAAAAAAAAGACAAATTTGACTGCAGGATAGTTGTGAACTTGTGAACTTGTGCTTCTATTTATATGTATATACAGGGTGTCCCGTGAGGAGTGTTTTGTGTGTGTGTGTGAACACTGTGAAGGAAGGACTTACTGTTTAGGTATTCTCTTGAGTATTATAAAGCAGCCATGGCACTCCCGTTACCCGTAACAGAGCCCGTATAATGAACACCATGTCTGCATATTCCACTTTGCTGTATGTATACGGCATTGAGATGAGCGTGACAGCTTAAAAAAAAAAAAAAACAGCACACTTTCCCTCCTCGCGTGAGTGACCGAACAGTGACGGTTACCAGTAAACTGTCTGTCTGTCTGTCTGTTTGCCTGCCCGCACAGCTGATCGCTGTTGCCATAGTTCCCAACGTTTTAGCTACTTATTGCTAAGATGATACATAACTTTTTTTTTTTATGTTGGACATGTAATGTGACTAATGTCTATCATCAATTCATTTTGTTAAATTATGTCAATTATTATTTTCATGTATGGAAAATTTCAGTATACATTTTCTTTTCCTTATATATCTGACAATTTTTTTTTTGTCATTTACATTTAATCATTACTGTTTTTCAGAGATTGAAAACATATTGTGTGTTGAATTTGTGTTACTTAAGATTTTTCATGAAATCCCATAGATGCTATATGAATGCAGAATATAATTTTCCTTTTGATTAATTCATTTAATTTAATTTTATGTCATTAATTATTGTTTTTATTTTATGGAAAATTGTTCGTGTTATTTATGATCTTATTATCAAAATTCCATACATGCTCGATTGCTTATTAATCATTTTAGTTTACACAGGAATGCAGAACATGTATGTTTTATTTTTTATTCATTCATTTGATTAAACTTACTGTCATTTATTGCTTTCATTTTATGGAAATTTGCTTGTGTTAAATAAGATCTTATTCTATGAGATACTTCTTAATCATTTAGTTCATATTATAAATAAAGAATGCATACGTTTAATTTTTCTTCATTTATTTTTATTAAATTTTCTGTCATTAAGTACTCTTTTCATTTCACTGGGTATACATGGAAACAAATGTTTTTTTTTTCTTTCTTTCTTTATCAGCGATAATGAACTATAATTCACATTGTCATTCACATTGGAATTCGGAAGCAGAAAAAAAAGTAGTAAACGCAGCATATACTAGCTCTTATTCTTATTCCTTTTACTTTGTTGAGAAACAAAGTGTATGCTGAAAATTTGGAATTAAATATTAAGTGGAATTAATAAGACAGTCAATCTACAGTAATATTTTTGCATATCTATTAATGTTAAGCACATCAAAAACCTGAACGTGAAACTAGGTATAATGTGCAATTTTAGACAATTGAAAATCCCGGGAAATCCCGGGATCCCGGGATTAGGGCTAATTTTATCCCGGAATCCCGGGACAAAGAAAAAGGTCCAAAACGACAATCCCTAGTTCGACCCCGTCTAGAATACTGATTACAGTTTTGGTCTCCCTATTACAGAAAAGACATAGAAATGTTGGAACGGGTTCAACGAAGAGTAACAAAGATGATTCCTAGGTTGAGAAATTTATCATATGAACAAAGGCTTAAAGAAGTAAATTTATTCAGCCTATCAAAATGAGGAATGCGAGGCGATCTAATAGAAGTGTTTAAAATGTTTAAAGGATTCAGTGATATTAATGCGGAAGATTACTTTACAATTGATCGATCAAATAGAACAAGAAGAAATCACAATTTGAAGATAAGTGGTACAAGATTCTCGTCGCACGAAGCTAAACACTTCTTCTTCAATCGAGTTGTTAATGTTTGGAACTCTCTACCTTGTGATGTCGTTGATAGTACAACAGTTACGGCCTTCAAGAATAGATTAGACAAGTGTTTTAAATCCAACCAGCAACTAAGATATTACTCATTGTCGTAATAACGTTAAGTTCTTTCGAATACTGGTGTCCCTGTCCGCTTTTATCGCCCGGTTAGTGGTAGCAGTAATGGTAGTTTTTTCCTCTTTCCTACATAAATTCCATGCAGTTTTTCCATGCTGCATGGTTCTTTTTCCTTTCCTGCCAGCTTTGGCTGGAGGGATGGGGGGGTGGGGAGGAGCCTTCACCTTTGCTGTCCTTCATCTTCCACCTTTGATTAGATAGTTAGTGTAGCTTGTCACAAACAACCTCGTAAGATCCAGCAGGTCTGCTGTTGTTTGTTCTTCTTCTTCCTTTGTGTATGTCCTTCCTTACCTCTCTCTTTCCCTCTGCACTTTCCTCGTCTCTCTCCTCCCCTTTCCTCCTCTCTTACCTCCTCTCTTACTTCCCTCTATTCTTGAAGCTGGAAGGGTGACAAGCAGGTGTTGTGGAGGGGAGGGGGGAGGGGGTTGTCTGGATGCCTTACCAACACTAAAACGGTCTTTATACTGTCAGGACGAGAAAGAGGCGTTGTGATATCAGTAACACTTGCTTTTATATGCAAACGCCGCCTCCATCACCGCTGAAATGTTACTGCTGCCGCCACCACCACCACCACCACCACCATTATCACCCTGCCTTCATCTTCACTCACCACTAACTCACCGCTAACACTCAGACCATCACTATCACAACACACTTACCATCACACACCATCATATATTAAGTTCCCATCACCATTTTCTCCCACAAGTCACACTCTCACGCTGGCTTGAAAGGAGGAGGAGAAGGAGGGAAGAAAAAGGAGAAGGAGAAGGAATACATAGGAATACACATGAAGAACAGACACCAGAAGACCTATCGGTCTATGACGAGTGTGTCTGTTTACTACCGCTACTACTAGTAATCTACGTATGGTAGGACAGGACAAAATAGATGAAGGCTCCTCCCCACCCACCTCTCCCGCTGGCAACATGCTGGCAGGAAATAGTTAGAAGAGAACAACATGTACCTTTAAGGAAGAAAGGGCCATGGAAATTTTACAGTAAAGAGAGAAATAAGAGGAAATTACTACCCTTAACTTACACTACTGGTAACCCAAGCTGTCGGGGAAAATTACTTCATTGCATAAGAACATAAGAACATAGAAATACAGGGAGGCTGGAAGAGGCCGAGTGGCCTACACAGGGCAGCCCCAGAATCCCCCCTAATACTCACGATGGGTGAGGTGTAGTTTCAGGGGCACAGGCGGAGGCTTGATCCTCGTTTTACCGGCGGTACTAGGCACGGCACCAGTAACCTGTCTCCTTACTGCACCCACACCTCACTCCACCTGTCATGCGGACATTAACTGTTGTTTTACTCTATTGTTGACTTTCGCTACTTGCAATCTAGGTTGTGGGGGAGAATTATATGAATATAGGTTGAGGTCTTGCTGCAGTCTGTCTGAAAACATGCGAAAAAGGGTCAGTATAATCTTATATCCCTGAAGTGCTTATCCAAAGAAGACTTAAAGCTATTGATACTCTGTGCGCTAACTACTGACGGCGGAAGTCCATTCCAGTGATCGACGACTCTGTTATTGAAAAAAACTTCTGCACACCAATGTGTTACATCGATTTCCCTTTAACTTCATACCGTTGCTGCGTGTTCTTGTGTTGGTGTCTCTCTGAAATAGACTATCCGGGTTAATGTTGTCGAACCCATTAAGGATTTTGAACACTTCAATTAAGTCCCCTCTAATCATTCGCTTTTTTAGGGAAAACATATCTAAACGCTTTAAACGCTCGTCATATGGCAAGTTTCGGAGCGCTGGAATTTGTTTGGTTGCTCGTCGCTGTATCTTTTCTACCAAAACTTGATCTTTGATATAGTTCGGTGACCAGAACTGAACGGCGTATTCTAGGTGTGGTCTTACAAATGCTAAATGCGGGAAGAGTGGTGAAAAGAGGAGAAGGGAAGGAGAGTTGAAGGAGGGAGGAGGGAAAGAGGGTGGAAGACAGAGAAGGCTGGAGGGAGGATGAGAGAAGAAGGAGGAGGAAGAGGAGGGTTGGAGGAGGAGGCGGGAAGAAACACACCTCGCACGCACGTCGTCACCTCTCGTAATGCTAAGCTACAAACGCCATCATACATTTTCCTTGCCAACTCTTGTCACGGACTTGGCCTTTCTCTCCTTGCACCGCCTCGCGCGCCGCTCCAGGCCCGCCAAAGTGCCTCTCCAACGAGCCCGTCCATCGCCGCCACGGCCTCCCTCACGCCCGTCCCCGAAGAAAACGGGGTGCGCCAGGTTTACCTCACGCTGGTTTGTCAAGGTCACACTCAGCCAAGTGACCTCAGCCTCCACTTAAACTTGTCAGGGAAGAAAACGGCATACCACGTTCTTTTTTTTTAAGATTTATCCCCTAGTATCACTTGGGGAAACGGGCCCTTGTCCGAAGAGGGAAAAGATTGCTCCCTCCCTACATGAGGGAGCACGGGCCTTTGCCAAAGGCGGCCGACAGACCGACTCTATCGGCGATCGAAATCTAGCCGACCAAGTCGGTCTGTTGACGAGGACTGGCGTGTCTCTTGACACTCACTGGTTTATTAATGTGAGTCGTAACCCTCAGGTTTGTTTAACAAGTCAAGGTCACACACAGCCAAGCGACCTCAGCCCCCCTTATGTATGTCGAAGAAAGGAAATGACACGCCAAGTTCTTTTCCTTCACTCAGTGATTTAATAGTGATGAGGTTACTAGTGTTTCGTAATACTCACGTTGGTTAAGAAGTCAAGGTGACACTCACACAGCCAAGCAACCTGAGCCTCCCCTTGACGGAGAAAGAAAATGTCACACCAAGTTCGCCTCCTTTTCTTTCTAGTATAATAATGAATTGGTATTGTGTTCTATAACCTCACGTGTTTTTTAAGTCAAGGACATGCTATACAAGAAGCCTTTTCTTGTCCTCCCCCGGATTAAATCAGATATCAAATTCTTTCTTTCCTAATAATGAATTGGTATTGTTGTGTGTTCCCCCACCCTTTTGTTTATTTAGTCAAGGACAGACATGTGCCAAGAGATCTCTCATCTCCCTTTGCGTCGGGATAACGACACACAAACTCTTTCCTTCACTTTCACTGGTTTGAATTAATTGAAGAAGTATCAGTGTCTCGTAACCAAATTAAAAACATCAGGTTTTATTTTTTCCCTTACGTCTAGTTTAATTAATAAGTAAGTTCATGTACTTTTTCTTTTGTTTTATATTAAAGTCACGTTTATTAGCCCACCTGAGAGGTCGTCCAACACCTGCACGCGCCCGTAGGAGAGGGAAGAGGGAGGGAGGGACTGGTTGAAACAAATTGATGCCTGTGTTCGATCGTTAGTTTAAAGCCGCGCGTCGCTCAAGGGTCCGGAAAGAGGTTCGAAGTGACTCGCCAGTTGTTGTTCACTCTCAAGAAAAAAAATAGTTATATATTTCTTTTCCTTAAGTTTAAGTATTAGCAAGGCTCACTGGGTCAGGTGTGTGTGAATAGCGATGGCAGTTATGACTTATTGATTGGTTATTGAAAAGTTGATATAGTCTCCCGCCTCGCCTAAGCGTCTGATCAACAGGTAACCACACTGGCCTAGCCTCGCCCCGCCGCCCACCGTACAGCTGCCGCGTCTGTTCAGCTGGACAGTCACGTTTTTGTTTCATGTGACTTACTCAGTACTCCGCCTCTAATAACAATCCCATCGTATTTTTTTTTCATTCATACTTTCACTTAATTAATGTTGGATAGAATTATTACATATACCGTTCTCTTTATTATGTTTATCTATTTAGCGAAAAGGGAGAGGTGGCATTTGTTTAGTCAGCCAGAAAAAGCGTGCGTTTTCTATCACTAAGCCTCGCGTCACCCCGCCTCGTTGATGGGCATTCGTCTCCGCCCTCCAGTGGCCAGTCAGTCAGTCAAGTGCGTGTGTGTCTGTGTGTCCGTGTTTGTCTTTGGCGAGTAAACTGTGTCGAGGATGGAGCGGCGAGTGTCGGCGGCGTGAGGTAAGCCAGCCAATGTCGTGTCATTGTGTAGACAAGCGAGGAAGTGTTCGGGGAAGTACCGCCAGGCTGAGGGTCGCCGGGACACTGTGGAGCCCGTGTGTCCTGGTCCGGCGTCATTGTGGGTGACAGATACGTACGATTAAGATTAAGGAAAGCAGAGTGGTATCAAGGTATCATCATATAAATATTATGTTAAGGTATCATTTAAACTAAGATTCCCCTTGTTTGTTTAGGATCAGACACTCCGCTCTGCATCGACAAGGGTTTCGAATCGATATTTATTGTGTAACAGACATATGATTAAGATTATGCAAAGGCGAGTGGCGTCAAGGTAGAAACATTAAAATTAAGGTATGAAATAGATCAAGGTGTCAGCATAGTGTAAAAGTAAGGTGTCGTCATATTTAATCAAAGTGTAAAGCAATCAAAGTGTTTCTTATATAATTAAAGTATAGGAGAAAGGCAAGGTGATATTTTAAAAGGAAAAGAGCAAAATTAACGTATTCATACTTCCAGTCATATTCCCTTCCACTACACAACGACTCATTGCTTTCGAGACACCTCGCGAACCTCTCGATTCGTGTTCGGGCATCACTGTTTGCAGGAACAGCGATATGCGGCCTATTTGTAGGTTTTGGTCTTTTCTGTTAGTAACAGTAGAACGCTGATATGCCAAGAAAAAAGTTTGAAGCGAAGTGTGTGACGTTCATGGAAGGCAACAAGCACTTTTGAGGCTGCCGTTGATTGCCGACTTGGTAACAACTGTCACCTCTTAGTAAGGGACAGTGTGGAGTACGGCCACAAGTTATCGTTGCGTCATCTTGAAGCGCTGTAGCAATTCCATACAGGAAAAACAAAACTTTTGACCATCTTCGTGAAGTCTTGTTGGACATTTCGACACAAAAACGAGATAAACTTAAGTATGTCAACTTATTCATCCTTTAGAAACTTATCAGTCACAGCAGTCAGTCTGAGCATCACCGAAACACATCCTAGAGAAACTTTGGAAGCCTTGATCCGAGGATTGTTATGTCAGTCTACTTTTAATGTTAAAAACTACTTGAAGCAGCCTTTTAATTAGTCATACTGAACAGAGCCGAAAAAAAAACGTAAGACGTCTTAATCCAAGGAGAAATTGATATTAGTCTAGGTGCGTTCAGTAACAATACACCTCAGACAACCTTTTTAAAGAGTAAGGCCAAGAACTCTAGAACCCTCGAGTAAGCCACACCAAACAGAGCTGAAAAAGGAAAAGGAAGATCCAAGGACGTCTTGATCTGGACACACACGGACACGGGGCAAACATAATTCCCTTAACTCGAAACAAACACAGCGTTCAGGCCTTCAGTTGCCCGGGGAGCGAGTGAGGGAGAAACAGATCAAGGCGGGACACCGAAGGGCCGTGACGCGCATTGGTTACCGCTCGGCTGACAGGCGGCGGCGGGGGGGAAGGAAGGAACAGAAACTCGACAAATCAAAGTGAATGCCTCGGCACGTCTGACTTGGCCAGGAAGTTACTCGCCGCCACGATAGAACACTCGCATTGAGGGACGGAGGGCTGCCCTGCCTACCGCGCCTCCTCCGCCTCCTTCCATTCCTCATCCCATTACTCTGACCACTTGTCCTCCTGCTTCTGCTTCTGTTCCTCCTCCTCCTTATCTTCCTGTTCCTATTCCATTTCCTCCTCCTCCTCCTCCTCCTCCTCCTCCACCCCTGACAGACGAGACTGGATCTGTAACTCAGGACAGTAAACAGATGGCCAGAATCCTTAACAGTAACTTCGCATCCGTATTCACAGTCGAGGACATCGAAACCATTCCCGAGGGCCCTGACCCGCGGAGTGAGATCACGCCCTTGGAAATTGACTCAATATGCGACCAAGAAGTAAAAAATACTTGGACAAACTCGACACGAACAAGTCAACGGGACCCGACAGTTTGTCCCCGCGGTTATTAAAAGAGCTTAAACAACAAAAACTTCAACCACTCACTAACATATTCAACTGGTCAGTTCAACTGAACAAGGTCTTGGAAAACTGGAAGATGGCGAACGTAACACCGATTTTCAAAAAAGGAGACAAAAGCGTTGCATTAAAATACAGGCCCATACGTTTGACATCAGTGGCAGGAAAAATACTCGAAAAGATTATTAGGGATAAACTTGTTAAGTTTCTAGAAAACAATAATATAATCTCCGACACCCAGCATGGCTTCAGAAACAAGGGCTCCTGCCTAACGAATTTATTAGACTTCTTCCAAGGTATATATAAGAACTGGGATGCCCACATCCCCAGTGATGTTATATACCTGGACTTTCAGAAAGCCTTCGACAAGGTACCGCACGAGCAACTCCTTAAGAAACTGCACTCGGCGGGCATTGGAGCCAATCTGATCGCGTGGATAAGAGATTGGCTCACCGACAGAAAACAACGAGTACTACTCAACGGACAGCCTTCCGATTGGCTTCCAGTCACTAGTGGAGTGCCTCAAGGGTCAGTGCTGGGACCCATCCTCTTTATCATATATATCAATGACCTAGAATCAGGACTGAAATCTACACTATCGAAATTTGCAGATGACACAAAGGTGGGTGGAGAGGCCCTCACAAAGACCGACTGCGAAATCATACAGAAAGACCTCAATCACATTATCGAATGGTCGGAAAAATGGCAAATGTCTTTTAATGTTGACAAATGCAAAGTTATGCACATTGGGTCCCAAAATAGTAACCACACGTACATCATGAATGGGAGACCTCTGCAGGCGATGCAGGAGGAAAAGGATCTTGGAGTCACTATCAGCAGTGACCTGAAACACGCGAATCACTGTAAAAAAGCCTACAACAAAGCCAACACTATGCTCGGGTTCATAGCGAGGAACTTCAAGTGTAAAACACCAGACGTGATGCTATCCTTGTATAATTCCATGGTAAGACCGCACCTCGAGTATGCAGTACAGTTCTGGTCTCCTAATTACATAAAGGGCTCAACGACGCGCCACAAAGATGATTCCAACCTTAAGGGCTCAACCGTACGAGGAACGACTCAAGCGACTCAATCTCTTGACATTGGAGAAAAGACGCCTACGAGGGGATATGATTCAAGTCTTCAAGTATCTGAAAAAGTTCAATAACGTCGATTACTCCAAATTCTTTGAACTGCAAACCAACTCAAGAACTAGAAATAACGGTTTACCCATTCAGTCGAGTCGATGTAACACAGACATTGGAAGGAGTTTCTTTTCAAACCGAGTCATCCGCCACTGGAACAATCCTCCCTCAGAAGTAGTAAATGCGAATACCATGAACTCCTTCAAATATAGAATCGACCGTCATTTCGCTGCGTCGGGAGTAAACTGACTAACGAGGGGCTTTCATCTGCTCCTCAATATCGAGGTGCTTTCATCTGTTCATCAAGCCCCAAGTGGCGGTCGAGCAGATTAAATCACCCAAGCGGGCGACCTCTTAATAAGACAATAGGCTTTCTGTTGCCTACATTTCCATGTTTCCATGTTTCCTAGTTCTTCTCTTTCCCGTGTTGTTGAAATATAGATGGAGAAGTAAAAGAAGATAGAAGGAGACAGACAGATAGAAAGATACAGGAAAATAAACAGTGTGTGTGTGTGTGTGTGTGTGTGTGTGTGTGTGTGTGTGTGTGTGTGTGTGTGTGTGTGTGTGTGTGTGTGTATTTACGGTGCTACAGGTTTCTCGCATTTTTCTTCAGTTTCTTTGCTTCTAAATATACCCCGCCTCATGTCCCTCCCTCTCATTCTACTCCTTCATCTATTCTGTCCTGTTCTACCACACGTAGATTACTAGTAGTAGCGGTAGTAAACAGACACCCTCGCTATAGACCGATAGGTCTTCTGGTGTCTGTTCTTCCTATGTATTCCTATGTATTTATCCTCCTCCTCCTCCTCCTCCTCCACAGCCTACTTCAGAAACAAAACACTCACTCATTGCCTCCCTCCTCTCCCTTCCTCCTTCCTCTCTCCTTCCCTTGCTCCTCTCCCTCCAAACCCTCTCTCCCTCACTTCCCGAAACAACAGACTCTCCTCCCTCCCTCCCTCCCTGCCTCTCTCCCTCCCTCCCTCCCTCCCTGACCCACACTTTTCTCTATTCTTCTGCATCTGCAATTCATGGCGAGGATATTTTTGGCGAAATATTAAAGTTTTCATTAAATTGAGTGAACCTGAAAATGTTTTAAGCGGTGCGATATACATTATTTTGCTGTTGATTTCATGGGAGATCAGATTTACACACACACACACACACACACACACACACACACACACACACACACACACACACACACACACACACACACACACACACACACACACACACACACACACACACACACACACACACACACACACACACACACACACACACACACACACACACACACACTCTTCCCCATATTTGTCATTCTCATTTATTTTTCCTTTTTCCTTCTTTTACCAGTCATTTTTTCTTCTTCTCATTATTTACCTTATTCCTCTCACTCTTTCCCTCACCCTCTTCCCCTCACCCTCTTCCCTTCACCCTCTTCCCCTCACCCTCTTCCCTTCACCCTCTTTCCCTCACTCTCTCCTTCCCAAGGATGAGAGACAAACTAAGGATGGTTCAGTGAAACATCATCAACTCAGCCATGACGTCACGTTCTGTGACGTCACGGCGGTGACGCGCGCTGGAGACCTTCCCCAGCAAGAATCTCATTCGAATCTTGGTTTTATTCAAGTATTTACACATCATATATGAAGTGTGGTGTTTTCTGAAACAGATAATAGTTGCACAGGTAGTTTTAATATGATGTGGTATTAGTATTAGACAAGAATTCTATAGACCTTTGGCAAAACCCTGAGAAAAGGCGGGTGGTAGTGGTGGAACGATCGACACTTTTTACATATTTTTAAGCTGGTTAACAACTGCTAAAGTCATACCTAGCTTCTGCTTGGATCTTTTCAGGTATTTTCCTTCATAAAGCCTGGGATATATTGTAACAACCCAGCACGGCATGTTCAAAAAAAGGATCACACCGATTGTGACTCCAGCCAAGTTCCACAGCCTAGCTCCATTTTCCTCTTATTTCTCCATTATGAGAGATTATTAAGGATTTGATGTACATATATGTTAATGTACATGCCTTATTTTTACATTAAAACCTAGAATTACCCATGTAAATAATTATAACAAAAATATGTAAAAAATAATGTACTTACTAGCTCGATTTTTCCTACCTGGTCCCTTTATATCTCCATTAAGAGGGAGTATTAAGGTTTCTACTGTACTTATTCATTAACATATCGCTCTTATACATTCATCCCCTATCCATTTCATGTCTCACTCATCCTTTGCCTCACATCTAACATTCCTCCATATGTCTACCTAGCTTTTCTTTTCACGTCATTACACGTTTCGTGTATCTTTTCTGGTTCAGGTTTTAGTTCCAAATAACTATCATTAGGACTTGGTGTTATAGTTCTTATTGATGATTACAATAACAAATTAAGCACAGAGAAAACCGTGACAATAAGACATCACTCCTCTCAGAATGGACTACTATTTTGTTGATTCCTCGTTATTTACTCTTGTTATCACCTATTTAAGACAATACAAACCTTCCTTAATCTTTTATATGCCTTCTACATAGTTAAATACCCCCTAAATAACGTAAAATGATAAGAAGAAAAAACTGCACTGGAGCGATGTAGGTCATATTGCTTACCTGGATCATTTTCCTGTTTTGGGATGATAATGTAGTGCTGTGTGTAGTCTGTCGCCTTGAAATGACTTGAACAAACTATGGCAGTATCTGGATTTAACTTATCTTTACGACTACACGCATGCATCCACTGTCAAACTAAGGACTTTGTCTTGGGAAAACGATAAAAATTAAGCTTTCCTAGCTTCTTACGCCTGTTATTGTTAGTACCGCCGTAAACAGCACACCTTGTCATTGTTCACAGCAAGAAACTTCAATCCAGTAACTCCGCGGCCACACGTGTGGGTCTCCAGTGACGTCTCTGTTTACATGTGACGTCACGAGCGCGGTGCATTGTGGGAAAAACAAATGTTTAGCGATTTATCCTAATATATATCTCATCCTTGTTCCTTCTCACCCTTCCCTTCCCTTCACCCTTCCCTTTATCCTTCACTCTCCCCTTCCCCTTCCACTTCCTCTTCCACCCTTCCCTTCACCATCTCCCCCTCAACAATTCCTCTCGTTCTCTTCCCTTCAGCTTCAATTACAAGGCGAGAGAGGAGCGTGTCTGTCGGCAGGTGTGGGTGATATGCTCCTCTCCCACATAGCCGATTTCACACTACGATGGTCTACGATGCTCCGAAATGTGAGCATCGGCGTCAAAAGTATAGCCATCGGCATAGGATTACGCTGCTTGCACGAATAATCCCCTATGTCGGTCGACGGGGGTCGGCCGACGTCGGCCCCTGTCGGCCGACGTCGGCCGACAGCGGAGCATCGGCGACGACCGCCGATTTTTTTGGAATGTTCAAAATAATCGGCCGACGCTGGCCGACAGCTCGATACCCACGATGGCAGCGTACGACGTCGTGCGATGTCGGCCGATGTCGGGGGGGGGACGTGCGATGGCTCCAAGACGTCGGCCGACATAATCCTCATAGTCGGCCGACGTCGGCCGACGTCGGTCGACGGTTTAAATCGCGCGCGCTTGCCAGCGACAGATGCCCGAGGCTGCCCGCTGCCCCGTAGTATACCGCGCGCCCGTCGGCTGACGACACTACGCTCCATCGCCCCTGTCTGCTCGCCGGTCTCCTCGCGTCCACTCACGCTACCTGCTTCGCCCATCACCACCTTCACCGCCTTCCTCAGCCGCCCACGGGTCCTTCCTCCTGCCTGTACCTATCTCGTTACAGGGTAGACACACCTCCACCCACGGTAAGTGCACGACGTGCGCTCGACGTCGTTGTGGTGTCGTGCGCCCTTCGAGCGACAGTCGTGCGATATTCGAAAGGCCATCGTTCATGTCGGGCTGTCATCGAGTACGTCGTACGCTGCCGTACTGACATATGCGCCGACATGTCGGCCGATGTCATGCGATGTCGTGCGATGTCGTGCGGCCATGCCTCGATGCCCGCTCGACAGTCGTCGTTGTATGCGATATAGTCGTGCGTAGACGTGCGATCCTCCCTCGCCATGTCGTTGTGACCCATTTTCGGTCTGAAATCGCACGATGACACACTACGGTCCACGACAGCCAACGCCGATTTTGAGGGATGGGCCATCGTGGACCATCGTAGTGCGAAATCGGCTATGTGGGAGAGGACCCATACAGGTGTGCGGTGGAGGAGGAGAAGGAGGAGGGGGAGGAGGAGGAGGTGGTGGTGGTGGTGGTGGTGGCGGTGGCGATGGTGGAGGAGTGAGAGGTGGTGGTGGAGGCGGTGGAGGGGGAGGG
>NC_066509.1:31445523-31448023 GCF_024679095.1 Eriocheir sinensis | reverse complement strand
CATGGTAAGACCGCACCTCGAGTATGCAGTGCAGTTCTGGTCTCCCAATTACAGAAAGGACATTGCTCTACTGGAAAGGATTCAACGACGCGCCACAAAGATGATTCCAACCTTAAGGGCTCAACCGTACGAGGAACGACTCAAGCGACTCAATCTCTTTACATTGGAGAAAAGACGCCTACGAGGGGATATGATTCAAGTCTTCAGGTATCTAAAAAAGTTCAATAACGTCGATTACTCCAAATTCTTTGAACTGCAAACCAACTCAAGAACTAGAAATAACGGTTTACCCATTCAGTCGAGTCGATGTAACACAGACATTGGAAGGAGTTTCTCTTCAAATCGAGTCATCCGCCACTGGAACAATCTTCCTTCAGAAGTAGTAAATGCGAATACCATCAACTCCTTCAAATATAGAATCGACCGTCATATCGCTGCGTCGGGAGTAAACTGAATAACGAGGGGCTTCCATCTGCTCCTCAATATCGAGGTGCTTACATCTGCTCACCAAGCCCCAAGTGGCGGTCGAGTAGATTAAATCACCCAAGCGGGCGACCTCGTAATGAGCCAATAGGCTTTCTGTTGCCTGCATTTCCATGTTTCCATGTTTCCTCCTCCTCCTCCTCCTCCTTCTCCTCCTCCTTCTCCTCCTCCTCCTCCTCCTCCTCCTCCTCCTTCTCTTCCTCCTTCTCCTCCTCCTCCTTCTCCTCCTCCTCCCCCTCCTCCTCCTCCTCCTCCTCCTATTTCTCCTCCCCCTCCTCCTCCTTCTCCTCCTCCTCCTTCTCCTCCTCCTCCCCCTCCCCCTCATCCTCATCCTGCTCCTCTTCCCCTCACACACAAAAAAAACGTCTCCTGACAACAACAACCATACTCTTGCGAAATCTTTCAGTACACACACACACGCACACACACACACACACACATTAGAGTTGGTTGCCAGACATGACTTCAATAAACGGACGAACTTATAATATACATGACTCTCTCTCTCTCTCTCTCTCTCTCTCTCTCTCTCTCTCTCTCTCTCTCTCTCTCTCTCCTTACCTTTGGCGGAGGACGCGAGGATGAAGACGACGACGATGAGGAGTTGAAGGTGGAAGTGAAGGTGAAGGTGGAGGAGGTGGAGGCCCAGGTGGATTACGGGTGGAGGTGGAGGTGGTGGTGGTGACGCTGGAGATAGTCGTCGTGGTGGTGGTGGTGGTGGTTGCGGGGTTTCGAAGTGGCGGTCATGTTGTTTCAGTGCGAGTTTTGGAGACATCTGCGCCACCTGGTGAGGTGATTCGGCACTGGTTGTTGTTGTTGTTATTTTCGGCCACATGTTGTTTTTGTTTTCTCTTGGTCTTTTCTTTGTTCTTAAGCCTTGTTTCAGTATCTCACTTTCTTTGCACTTTACAGAAACAGACAGACAGATAGACAGATAGACAGACAGACAGACAAACAGACAGACAGATACACAGACAGACAAAAGAAAGAAAAGAAAAAGGAAATAATAGTTAGGTCAGAGAATGGATACACAGACAGACAGATATAGATAGACGGACAGACAGACAGACGGAGACAGACAAGAAAATATTTATATACGTGATAAAAGAAAAATAGAGGAAGAGGATTAAGAGATTAATAGAGGAGGACGATGATAGAGAGAGAGAGAGAGAGAGAGAGAGAGAGAGAGAGAGAGAGAGAGAGAGAGAGAGAGAGAGAGAGAGAGAGAGAGAGAGAGAGAGAGAGAGAGAGAGAGAGAGAGAGAGAGAGAGAGAGAGAGAGAGAGAGAGAGAGAGAGAGAGAGAGAGAGAAAGTTGAATGCAAAGATAGAAGAATAAAGAGCAGGAAACAAGAGGAAAAGCAGAAACAAAAAAGGAGATAAGAGGAAGAGGAGGCTTAATGTACGGCCTCTTGATGATTTTATTTACTTATTTCCACTCAAGTCTGTTTTCTTTTCCTTTGTATCTTTTCTCACCTTCCTTCGTATTTCCTCTTTATTTATGTATCTACGTTGTTATTCCTCTTTTATTGTTTGTTTCCTCTCCGTCTGTTTTATTTTTCTCTCTTTTTGTGTCTTCTCACCTTTTTTCTTTTCTTCCCTTTTATGAGTCTATTTATTCCTCTGTGTTATTTATCTCCTCTCAGTCTTTCTTTTTTATTTTAACTTTACTGTCGTTTTTCTCACCTTCCTCCCTGTCCTTCTCTTTATTTATGTGTCTATTTATTTATTCCTCCATTCTCGCGTGGTCTTCCTTACCTTTTCCTCATTGCTTCGTCTTCCTCGGACCAAAACAAAAGCCGGAGCACAGTCGCTTGAGCAAACACTTACACGCACACACACACACACACGCGCGCGTTCCCTGTATCCGTGTATCTCTCCTCACTCGCCTTCGCCTCGCCTTCACGACTTCGCGAAAACCTGCGACGAGAAGCAAAGGTTCACTCGTGTTATTTGTTTTCTCTGCGTCCCTCGACTCGTATTGACACTTAAGCGACAACAACAACAAGAACAACAGAA
>NC_066509.1:31313434-31365043 GCF_024679095.1 Eriocheir sinensis | reverse complement strand
TGCAGTATAATGCCTTACTCTTCATCCTTAAGCTACACAACCATCACGTCACTCCCTCTTGTCCAGTAGCAGGTGCAGCTGTAGCCGGCCTGTTGCCTACACCCCGCGAGCACTGCCCTGACACACTCCCCTTGGCCATGTCTACCTCTGCAGGGCTCGTCCACAGCCATACAGGCACAGTGCCGGTCTCTCTCCTCCCTTACTGACCCCTTCTGGCCCTTCTCTGCGGCTCCGAGGGTTGGCGCTGAACAGAAGGAGGAGGTTGTGATGGTTGTGTAGTGTGAGAATGGCGAGCAGTGGTAAGTTATTATGAAGGAGGAACAGGAGGAAGAGGAGGTAATGAAGAAACTTGAAGGAAGAAAAGGAGGAGAAAGTGATAGTTGTGTAGTTTGAAGAGAAGCAAGTATGAAGGAGGAAAGAGAGGAGCTAAATGAGGAACCAGAAGGAGGAAGAGACGAGTGATAGCTAAATAGTTGGAAAAGGAGGAGGAGCAGCAGCAGAAACACGAACACTTAGGAAGAACAGACACCAGAAGACCTGGCGGCCTATGGCGAGGGCGTCTACGTGTGGTATGACAGGATAAATGAAGGCTGAAGGAGGTAACTAAGAAACAAGGAAGAGGAAGAGGTGAAGTGATAGTTACATAGTTTGAGAGGGAAAAAGGTTTATTAGGATATTATGCAGAGGGAGTGGGAGGAGGAAGTAGTGATAGTTATGTAGTTGAAGAAAAAGAAAAAAAGGAGGAGAGTTGTGGTAATAACCAATCCTAGAGGAAGGGGAGGGGAGGGGGAGCCAAAAAGGGAGGAGAATGGAACAGTTGTCAGTCAAGGAGGGAACCCGGCGTGTGAAGGCTGTGGGGACGGTGAGGAGGCAGCGGAGACACTTGTCGTTCAGGTGACGGTGAGTGTCGTGCACTGTGGTTAAGTTAAGGCTGTGAATCTGTGTTGAGGCTCGGGAGCGATGTTTTCAGGGTCAGGATATGTTTCAATGTTAGTATCTGTGTGCATTGTTTACTTATATCCTAACCAGCCGAACTCGTTCCAGCCGTTCCTGTGGTCCACATCCACCCAACAGCTTCCTCTTTTGTACCTGCATTAGGATAGTACATTTCCGTCTAATGCTCTTTTGGATCCGGATCTGGATAAATAATGCGCAGGGCTCCTTCCAGGGCATAACACGCATATTTGTGTTGGCTGTGTCAGGGGGAGCCAGTGTGCAGGGAGGAAGTGGATCAAGTGTAACTGTTAGTGTAGGTGTGTTGTGGTGACTAGTGAGTGTGTATTTGTTTTCTGAATGCGTCTATTGTACTGCAGTCTAAAATCTGTTGAAGGAGGCTTTTCCAGTCACGTATGGTGCGTGGAAAGTATGAGTGCTTGTATGCGTCAGTGTTAGTGTGATATGTTTGGTATTTATGGATGTGTTTGTTACGAGTACGTTCACTGTTTGCCTTGTGTAGGTATGTGTGTGGATCAATGTCAATGTGAGTGTTAGTGATCTTGTACATAAGTGTAAGTCTGTGTGCTTGTCTGCGTATGTGAAGAGGGTCCACGTTTATCTGTTGTTTGATCCGTGTTGTGATTCCAGGAGTTCGAGTGTAGTTGTTTGTAATGAACCTTGCCGCCTTGGTGTTGATTTGTTCTACCCTATCACTGTTTGGGTGTGTGTAAGGATCCCACACCGAGGAGCAGTAGTCCAGCTGCCATGTCGTTAATTACCTGCGTATTCTCACCAGTTCAAATGATTCCACCTATTTTGAAGAAGTTTGTTTTCACATCCACGTATTAGCTTCCTCTTGTCTTTCCGCCTATTGCTCATCCACCTTAGTAGTAGTTTGTCAGCTCGCCATGGATGGCATTCCTCCCCTGCTACCCACCTGGTCCACATCTTGCGTTACACCTCCACATCCACCCACTAGCACCCTCTAATGTCACTCCACTTGTGCAATGCCATTCCTTTCTGCTTTGTATAATCAACCAAGCCCTCACCTTAAAATTCAACCTCCACACTTCATGTCCACCCATTCCACCTAAAATTTATCTCCACCTAAAATTTATTAAAGCCTATTAGACCCTCAGTCCACCATTCCACTCGCGATCTTTCCTTAAACTCTTCCACCTGTTTTCTGCCATCCTTTGTCTCCTAGTGCACTAAAATCTTCCAGGTCCAGCGCCTCGCAGCAGAAGCACTGGTGCCCTGGAGGCTGCGTGGCCGGGCAGGACCAGCAGCAGCAGGCTGCCACTGCTGTGAGGATTAAGAGAACCACCACGACTTTGCTGCTGGCATCTCGGCCACAATGGAAAGGAAAATATTGAGTCAGGAGTGTGACAAGATTTGAGACTGAGAGCAAGTTCACCAGACGCTGCCTTGCACACATTGGTGAAGGAAACCATGAGTGCCAAGAGTGTGGGGAAAAACTCCCTGGGAAGGCCGACCTCAACAAATACACCCACACCCTCCGGTGGAGGACCTCATGAATGCCATGAGTGTGGCAAAAGGTTCAGTTTAAAGGGTAACCTTAACAAACACACCCTTTCACACACTGGTGAAAGACCTCATGAATACCATGAGTGTAGCAAAAGGTTCCCTGCGAAGAGTAGGTTATACAGACACACTCGTGTACATACTGATGAAAACACTCCTGAATGCCATGACTGGCGAAAGGTTCAATCAGAAGGAGCCCAGCTCTACACGGTCTCCACGTCCAGCCCAGCCGGGTCTCCACCCAGTCTCTACCACCTCCTAGAGCCCCTGCAACCCACTTCTACCAGTCTCCTTCAGTCCAGCCCACTTCTACCAGTCTCCTCCAGTCCAGCCCACTTCTACCAGTCTTCTCCAGCCCAGCCCACTTCTACCAGTCTCCTCCAGCCCAGCCCACTTCTACCAGTCTCCTCCAGCCCAGCTCACTTCTACCAGTCTCCTCCAGCCCAGCCCACTTTTACCAGTCTCCTCCAGTCCAGCCCACTTCTACCAGTCTCCTCCATCTCAGCTCACTTCTACCAGTCTCCTCCATCCCAGTCCACTTCTACCAGTCTCCTCCAGCCCAACCCACTTCTACCAGTCTCCTCCAGCCCAACCCACTTCTACCAGTCTCCTCCAGCCCAGCCCACGCCTACCAGTCTCCTGCAGCCCAGCCCACGCCTACCAGTCTCCTGCAGCCCAGCCCACTCCTACCAGTCTCCTGCAGCCCAGCCCACTTCTACCAGTTTCCTCCAGCCCAGCCCACTTCTACCAGTCTCCTCCAGCCCAGCCCACTGCTACCAGTCTCCTCCAGCCCAGCCCACTGCTACCAGTCTCCTCCAGCCCAGCCCACTTCTACCAGTCTCCTCCAGCCCAGCCCACTGCTACCAGTCTCCTCCAGCCCAGCCCACTTCTACCAGTCTCCTCCAGCCCAACCCACTTCTACCAGTTTCCTCCAGCCCAACCCACTTCTACCAGTCTCCTCCAGCCCAGCCCACTTCTACCAGTCTCCTCCAGCCCAGCCCACTTCTACCAGCCTTCTCCAGTCCAGCCCACTTCTACCAGTCTCCTCCAGCCCAGCCCACTTCTACCAGTCTCCTCCAGCCCAGCCCACTTATACCAGTCTCCTCCAGCCCACCCCACTTCTACCAGTCTCCTCCAGCCCCGTGACGCCCCTCCCGTAAGACTCGAGGGTTGCCCTGCTCCTGGGTTCCTGAGCTGCCTTGTCTAAGTCCAAAGACTCTCCATGTTTGTGAGTTTTTTGTTTTTATGTGTTTGTGTGAATTTGTTCTGCCTTTTCTCCGGCCTATTAAACTCTCATGTTTTTAGTGTTTTAGTGTCAGGTAAGTTTAAGTATTAAGGGGACTCCAAGCTCGGAGAACATGGAAAAATCGAAAATATTCACGATTCAATTCATCCAGTTTTGTTGAGTACAGTGTCCTAGAAACAGTGCAAAAGTAATATTTTGGTGCACGGCGATAATATATCGGGGTGGTAGGCGTTTGAAGGGTCTGGTATACAAGCGATTTAACCCTCAGGAGTTCGAATGGCTATTTCTTAAATCATTATTTTTATTGTATTATAAATATTCCCAAAAAATCCAGAATGCAATATATCCCCTCCAAACTTGGTGTGTTTATTGATGATGAGTGTAGAAACACATGTATAGAAAATAAGACGACACAGACCCCATGGTCCAGACTAGGTGGTCTGTCCTTAAACCTAAGTGAATCTACACTAATCAGATGGCTCCAAAAGGTTGTTTTTCTACTCTAGTTAATATTAAGTTCAAGGAAGTGACCGTCAAGCTTGTTTTTAAAGGAGTCAATCGTGTTATACTGGACCTCTGAAAGTGGGAGCTTATTCCATCCTCGCACTACAACGTTGGTGAAGAAAAATTTGGTGCAGTCTGAATTTACTTGTCTACATTTGAGTTTTATGCCATTGTTCCTCGTTTGCAAAGTGTCATCGTTCATAAACAATTTTGTTCTGTCTACATTCGTGAAACCATTAAGTATTTTAAAACATTCGATCAGTTTTCCTCGGAGGCGACGTTTCTCAAGAGAGAACATGTTAAGTGTAGAAAGTCTTTCTTCGTAGGATTTGTTGCGCAAGGAAGGGATCATTTTTGTTGTCCGACGCTAAACACCTTCTAATTTAGCAATGTCCTATGCATGGTGGGGAGACCAAAACTGTACCCCATATTCCAAGTGGGGTCTGATTAAACTATTGTAGAGCGGAAGTATTACATCTTTATTCTTGAATAAAAAGTTTATTTTAATGAAGCCCAACATTCTGTTCGCGTTATTTGCTGCATCGATGTGAGAATTTGAGGTTTGACGCGATTTTGACCCCCAGGTCCTTAACGCATTGAACGTTTGTGAGTTTAACGCAGCACGTTTTGTTATCGAACTTCTTATTCCTTGTTCCAACTTGAAGGACCTGTCATTTGTCTACGTTAAAGGGCATCTCCCGTCTATCATTGGGAGGAAAAAACGAAATTGACGTGGTCATGGCAATGCTGCGGTTTTTTTTTTTCACATCCCCACCTATGGCACCGGTAGGCTATCTTCATGGGCCAGATAGTCGGCCCAAGCCCGTCGTGGCGCAGGCAATTTTTTTTTTTATAGTTGAGCCAGTTATGCTTGGCTCATGCTGCCCCCCGGAACTCATTCATGATTCACTGGACGGTTTCTTCTAGAGTCCGGGTTGATGGGTGGTCTTCTGGACAGCATGTGGGTAGTTTTAGGCCACTCAGCGGTGACTGAATAATCCCAGGTGGTAGCATGCTGATTCGAACCGACGTTGTCCATGGCGTGGTAAATGTAAGCCTCTCACGCTAACCACTCAGCCACCGCCTACCCCATGCGACCATGACAGATCATGACATATGAGGAATATCGCAGGTATCTTCGTTTCTTAATAACAAATAATAAGACTGGTAGTGCATTTTAAATAAAAAAAACATGCATGACGTAATGTCATGAACGAAAAACATTTACATTCATACACAACGAAGGAAGGACAGCATTATATAAACATATCCCAAAATTTCAAGCCATTAGAGCCCTCTTTCCCAACTCTGGGGTCGCGACCTTAAGTGGGGTCACCAAGCGCTTTTCCTGGGGTCGCCAAGACCTCAAAATATCAAGCATGGTGTTATGATGTTATAATAACACATATACAACTAAACTAGTGGTGTTGCGGTCGTGTCTAGAGCTGCATGATCAGGGTCGCCTGAAAAAGGTTGGGAACCACTGCATTAGTGCAAAACTTTTCTTTATTAATATTATCGTTCCGAGCTTGGGATCCCCTTAAGATTGTGAGATCAATAAGTTGGGTAAAAAATAAGCCATATAAATGTTGGCTGAAAATCAGTAAATGGATATCTGAGAGTATTTAGTTAAAAATTATAAAACCTCCATCCACCACTCTACCATTGGTCTTCCACTCCACCCAATTCTTATAGTCAATTATTCCGAGCTAATTTATATCTATTGCTAGTCCCCAAAAAATATATTCTCCAAAAAAATGTGCATTACATTGTGCAATACTGTTTGTGCCTTGATCTAACTGGCATGGAAGTTGAAGGAAAAGAATGACTGACTGGCTTCCTGTTAACTGTTTGTACCTTGTTCTTACTGTCATTGTGGAGGACGAGAAGAGTGACTGACTGACTGGTTGGTTGGTTCACTGTTAACTGTTTATGCTTTATTCTAACTGACATTACGGAAGACAAAGGGGTTGTGACTGGCTGAATGGCCCCTGTTGGCTGTTGAGTGTAAGGCGGTGAATCGTGAGGTGTTGATGGGGGAGAGGGGGGGAGAAGCCAGTTTGCATCACGTCACTGTGCTGGTGGGCGGGGCTTATACGACAGGCCAGTGTGAACAGAACGAACGAAGCTGGGGGGAAGATCGTTGGGGTTGACACACACACACACACACACACACGACTACTATATATATTACTGTAGTTCCAATAGGCTTAAGTGCTTCCTCACTTTCTTCCTCCTCCTCCAATCCTTTCTCCCTCCTTCCCTCCACGCATCCCTTCCACACATTCCCGAATCTTCCCTTGCCTTTCCTTTCCTTCTGTTCCATTTATTTTTATTAGGATTTTTACTTTTTCTTGTTATTCATAACTGAGATTTATAGGCGCTTCACATCTTTTTTTTTTCATATATCCTGGTTTTGCGTTTTTTTATTCACCGTCGGCGTATGCGAAACTGTTATTGGTTTGATGTTTGAAAATGTTAGGAGAAAAAAAATCCTTTATTACAGTGTGTTCTGTCTCATGAGGAGGAAGATTTTTTTTCCGTTCATGCCTTTCTTTCGTGTCTCTCCTTATTGTCTCTCCTTCATGGTTTCAGTGTTGTTGTTTTTCTACATTTATTTGAGTTTTGTGTTTAATGCGTCTTTTATATTATATGTGTGCTGTCTTCCTTTTTCCTTAGTCTTCTTTATCCTCGCCTATCTCTCTCTCTCTCTCTCTCTCTCTCTCTCTCTCTCTCTCTCTCTCTCTCTCTCTCTCTCTCTCTCTCTCTCTCTCTCTCTCTCTCTCTCTCTCTCTCTCTCTCTCTCTCTCTCTCTCTCTCTCTCTCTCTCTCTCTCTCTCTCTCTCTCTCTCTCTCTCTCTCTCTCTCTCTCTCTCTCTCTCTCTCTCTCTCTCTCTCTCTCTCTCTCTCTCTCTCTCTCTCTCTCTCTCTCTCTCTCTCTCTCTCTCTCTCTCTCTCTCTCTCTCTCTCTCTCTCTCTCTCTCTCTCTCTCTCTCTCTCTCTCTCTCTCTCTCTCTCTCTCTCTCTCTCTCTCTCTCTCTCTCTCTCTCTCTCTCTCTCTCTCTCTCTCTCTCTCTCTCTCTCTCTCTCTCTCTCTCTCTCTCTCTCTCTCTCTCTCTCTCTCTCTCTCTCTCTCTCTCTCTCTCTCGTCATCTCTTTTGTTTCACTGTTATTCTATCGTTTATTTCCCTTTTCCTTGTTTCGTCTTCATCCCTATTCATTCGCTTTCTTTCTCCATCCTCCTTGTCCTCCTTCCTCTTCCATCTTCCTCCTCGCTCCTGTGACTCCTCTGGCTTGTGTGTCCTTCCTGTCCTTCCTCTCCCATCCTCTCCTCGCTCCTGTGACTCCCTCCGGCTTGTGTGTCCTTCCTGTCCTTCCTCTCCCATCCTCTCCTCGCTCCTGTGACTCCCTCAGGCTTGTGTGTCCTTCCTGTCCATCCTTTCCCATCCTCCCTGTGACTCCCTCTGGCTTGTGTGTCCTTCGTGTCCTTCCTCTCCCATCCTCTCCTCGCTCCTGTGACTCCCTCTGGCTTGCCTGTCCTTCGTGTCCTTCCTCTCCCATCCTCTCCTCGCTCCTGTGACTCCCTCTGGCTTGTGTGTCCTTCGTGTCCTTCCTCTTCCATCCTCTCCTCGCTCCTGTGACTCCCTCTGGCTTGTGTGTCCTTCCTCTCCCATCCTCTCCTCGCTCCTGTGACTCCCTCTGGCTTGCCTGTCCTTCGTGTCCTTCCTCTCCCATCCTCTCCTCGCTCCTGTGACTCCCTCTGGCTTGTGTGTCCTTCGTGTCCTTCCTTTCCCATCCTCTCCTCGCTCCAGTGACTCCCTCTGGCTTGCCTGTCCTTCGTGTCCTTCCTCTCCCATCCTCTCCTCGCTCCTGTGACTCCCTCTGGCTTGTGTGTCCTTCGTGTCCTTCCTCTTCCATCCTCTCCTCGCTCCTGTGACTCCCTCTGGCTTGTCTGTCCTTCTCCCATCCTCTCCTCGCTCCTGTGACTCCCTCTGGCTTGTCTGTCCTTCGTGTCCTTCCTCTCCCATCCTCTCCTCGCTCCTGTGACTCCCTTCGGCTTGTCTGTCCTTCGTGTCCTTCCTCTCCCATCCTCTCCTCGCTCCTGTGACTCCCTCCGGCTTGTCTGTCCTTCGTGTTCTTCCTCTCCCATCCTCTCCTCCCTTCATCGCTGCCGTCTCCTTCATCTCCTCCTCCACTCTGCTCGTCTTTCTCTTGCTTTTACTTACTGCATATTCCTGTCTGGGGCTTCATCATCATCTTCATCTTCCTCTACTTCTTTTTCCTCCACCTCTTCCCATCTCTGCCTCTATTTCCTTCTTCTTTTACTCTCATCTGTATTCTATCTCCTCCTCTTTCTTATCTCATCTCTTTTCCATCTTCTTTCTCCTCTTTTCATCTCCGTTTCCATCTTTTTCTTCATTTTATCTTCTTCTCTCTTCTTCTTCTTCTTCTTCTTCTTCTTTTTTCATCATCTTCTTTTTTTCAAGTTCTTCTTCTTCTTCTTCTTTTTTCATCTTCTTCTTTTTTCATCTTCTTCTTTTTCTTCTTTTTTTTCTTCTTTTTCTTTTTCTTCTTTTTCTTTTTTTTCTTTTTTTTCTTCTTTTTCATTTTCTTCTTCTTTTCTCCCTTTTTTTCTTCTTTTTCTTTTCTTCTTCTTCCACATCCCCAGGGGCTTGGATCTTTGTATTTCAAAAGCCTCGGAAAACATAACAAACCCATCGCAATAACCGAGATAAAGACTGGTTTGATTTCATAGTGTTTTCTTCCATTTTCCTGCTCTCCTTTTTTCTTCATCCGTTCAGTTGTTTGTTTTATGGTCTTTTTTTAGTATTTATATTCGTTTCTATTTTGTCTTTTTTTTCCATTTTTTCCACTTATTATTTATTTTAGATAAGTTTCGTTTTTTCACTGTTTTGCATTTTCCCTTTTTTTTCTCTTTTTTAATTATTCCTTTTTATTTATCCACCGTCCACTTATTCCCCTTTTCTACCTTATTCCCTTTTTTAGATTTTTTTTATTAGTTTTATAATTTGAATGATTCCCTCAGCCTGAAGATGTGTGTGTGTGCGTGTGCGAGCGTGTGTGTGTGTGTGTGTGTGTGTGTGTGTGTGTGTGTGTGTGTGTGTGTGTATATATATGAACGCACCCCTAGAAAATAATTACAGGTATGAACTAAAATATGAATTACTCTCTCTCTCTCTCTCTCTCTCTCTCTCTCTCTCTCTCTCTCTCTCTCTCTCTCTCTCTCTCTCTCTCTCTCTCTCTCTCTCTCTCTCTCTCTCAACGCAAACATTTTTTTTTCTCTGTTTTTTCCTCAACATTTTCACGCAGCAAAATGCAGATCATCTCTCATTTGACATTCAGACATCCATCTCTTTCCAACCATGAACGAGGGAAAGGGGGGGAAAGGGAAGGAGGGAGAGAGTAGAGAAAGAGGAGAGGGAGGAAGAGGGAGAGGAGAGGGAGAGAGGGAAATAGGAGAGGGGAGATAGAATGAAAGAATAAGGAAGGAATAGGAGTAAGGTGTAAGGGAGATGGAAACATGGAAACATGGAAACATGGACTAGCAGGCAGCAGAAAGCCTGTTGGCTCATTACTAGGCTGCCTGCGTTCAGTGATTTAATCAATCCGTTTGCCACAGAAGTGGCTTGCAGGGAAGGATTAAAGCACTTGTGTACCTACTCTTGGGAACGTTCAGTTCACTCCTGTTGCAGCAAAGTGGCGATCAATGCGTTTCTTGAAGGAGTTGATGGTCTCTGCGCTAACCACTTCTGCAGGAAGGCTGTTCCAGTGGCGAACAACTCTATTCGAGAAGTAACTCCTGCCGATGTCGGTATTGCATCGCTTTGCTTGAATTGTTTTTCCGTTGTTTCTTGTTCTCAGGTTAGTTTGTAGCGTGAAGAGTTTGGAGTGATCAACGTTGCTGAGCTTGTTCAGGTACTTAAAGACTTGTATCATGTCTCCCCGCAGTCGTCTCTTTTCCAACGTGAAGAGGTTGAGTCGCTCGAGTCGTTCTTCATAGGGTTTCGTCCTCAGTGATGGTATCATCTTCGTGGCGCGGCGCTGTACTCTCTCAAGTAATTCAATGTCTTTCCTGTAATTAGGAGACCAGAATTGCACGGCGTATTCCAGGTGGGGCCTTACCAGCGAATTATACAAGGATAACATAACTCCCGGCGTCTTGTATTCGAAGTTCCTCGATATGAACCCAAGCATTGTATTGGCTTTCTTACAGGCGGACTTGCAGTGTTTTGTTTGTTTCAAGTCACTGCTGATGGTGACCCTGAGGTCTCTTTCCTCTTGCACAACATGTAGTGGTTCGCCACCCATGTGGTATATGTGGTTGCTGTTTCTGGATCCGATATGCATTACTTTACATTTGGTAGTGTTGAAGGACATCTGCCATTTTCTGACCACCGAGTGATCTGGTCCAGGTCTCTCTGGATAATTTCGCAGTCTGCCGTCGTGAGGGCCTTCCACCCACCTTTGTGTCGTCGGCAAATTTTGAAAGATTGGATTTTAATCCTAGTTCTAGGTCGTTGATATATATGATGAAAGTATGGGTCCCAGCACTGACCCTGTGGCACTCCACTTGTGACCGGGAGCCACTCGGAGGCCTGTCCGTTGAGTACAACTCGTTGTTTTCTTTCAGTGAGCCAGTCTTTGATCCACGCTGTCAGATCGTCGCCTAATCCCGCCGACTTAAGTTTCTTGAGGAGTCTTTCATGTGGCACTTTGTCAAAGGCTTTCTGAAAGTCTAGATATATAACATCACTGGGGATATGATTATCCCAGTTTTCATAGATACCTTGGAAGAAGTCCAATAAATTGGTTAAGCATGAGCGCTTGTTCCTGAAACCGTGCTGAGCATCGGAAATGATGTTGTTGTCTTCAAGGAACCTAACGAGTTTGTCTCTGATGATCTTCTCGAGGATTTTTCCGGCCACTGAGGTCAAGCTGATTGGTCTGTAGTTTAGGGCCACACTTTTGTCTCCCTTTTTGTAGATCGGTGTTACGTTCGCTTGTTTCCAGTCTTTCGGGACTTTGTTTTGTTGTAGTGACAGATTGTAGATGGCGGTGAGTGGCTTGAGGATTTGCTGCTTGAGTTCCTTGAGCAGCCTGGGTGACAAGTCGTCGGGTCCGGTAGACTTGTTTGTCTCGAGTTTGTCTAGGTACTTTTCACATCCTGTTCGTCGATTGTACCAATTTCTGGGGAGTGATTCCCATCGGTGGGGAAGGGCTCTCGGGTACGGACTGGGTATTCTCGACCGTGAACACAGACGCGAAGTTCCTGTTTAGGATTTCGACCATTTGTCTACTGTCCTGTGTTAGTACGTCACTTTCATCTTTTAGGGGACCGATATTGCTTTTGTCTTCTTTTGGTTCTTATATACGTGAAGAACTTTTCAGGTTGGACTTGGCTTCGCGTGCAATTTGCTTTTCATAGTCACGTTTACTCTGGCGAATGAGTGTTCTGCAAGCTCTGAGGCTTTGATGGTACTGTTCGCGTGCCTCGTCAGTGCTGTTTTCCTTTAGCAAGTTGTATTTTCTCTTCTTCAAATTAATCGCCCGCCGAACTTGGGTAGTCATCCACGGTGTGCTTGTGGCATTATTTGTTCTCCTTGTCTTCATGGGAACAGTCGTTCTCTCTACCTCCAGGAGTTTGTTCTTAAAGCCGTTCCACGCGCCGTCCACCGGAGTGAGGTTCATGGGTTCCCAAGTTGTCTGGGTTAGCAGCTCACGAGCGAAGTTAAAATTGGCTTTTTTGTAATCTGGAATCTTGGACATGTTTTCGGTGAGTTCATGGTCTGTTCTGATTTTTAGGCGAATTAGGTGATGGTCGCAACCATCCAGTTTTTCGCCGACTTGACATTCACGTGTGAGATCTGAATCACTCACGAGTACTAGGTCTAATAAGTTATTTTCCCTCGTCGGTTGGGTAACAATCTGAGTAAGAAAATTGTCCTCTAACATTTCGAGCAATCTGTTACCCTCCCGATCTCCAATCATCGTGGTCCAGTCAATGTTGGAACAGTTAAAGTCCCCGATAATGACTGACTGTTTGTTTTGTGTTATGGTGTGAATTTCCTCGTACAGCGCTTCGTCGTCCGCTGCTTGTTGCTTTGGAGGTCTGTAAACGGTTCCAATCGTTATTTTGTTGTACTTGCTAGTCTCCAGTTCAACATATACAGTGTCATATTTCTCTGAGTCTTCTTTGGTTATTTCCACGGCAGGGTATTTGTTCTTGACGTAACAGATGACACCTCCTCCTTTCTTGTGAAGTCTGTTTTGTAGAAGCTCTCGTATCCCGGAATTGAGAATTCGGTCATTAGGTGGTCAGAGGTGGCCCACGTTTCGGTGATGGCAATCACGTCCGGACTTTCTACGTCAACATAGGCAAGTAACTCATCCCGTTTGGGTATTAAGCTCCGCGCGTTGGTGTATAGGACAGAAATGTCCTTCTTGACTTCAACGCTTCGCGGCACAGTAGTCTGGTGTCTGCTTGTGTTCACTGGTGGGGCCTTGGTGTGTAATGAGCGGTCCCTACTGGTTGGTTGTTTACGATACTTTGGTGCCCTCCGCGCTCGGAGTTTTTGAGTACAAAAGTACCTCCTCGTTCAGCAACCTACCAAGCCGTGCTGAGCCAATCGCATTGAGGTGAAGACCGTCAGGACGGAAAAGGTCAGGGATATCATAGAAATGATCCCACTGACTTGCGAACGAAACTTCCTCGTTCTGGCAGAGGTGCTTCAATCTGTTGTTGATGTTCGACGCCTTTCTGTGGAAGCCTGTGAAGGCGTTGATTCTCGGAAGAATCCCTGAGACAATGATGTGGCTTGACTTTTCCTTGAAGCGGCGGATTACTCGTCGGTAGTCAGCTATAATTTCCTCCGTGGACATTGTTTGGACGTTGTTCGTGCCAGCGTGCAAAACAAAGAGTGTGTCCTGCTCCGTGCGGTCTGAGACGAGGTCTACCGCTTCTTTTATATCTTGTAGTTTTGCACCAGGAATACAGTAGCGTCTTCTGTTCTTGATACTTCGTCCACAGAACTCAGTCAGTTGTTCTCTAACAATGCTGTCACCCACCAGTTTTATGTTAACCTTGGTGTTGATTCTTGATCCGTTGAAGTGTGATCCGTCTTCACAGGAGACGGCTGGGAGATGGTCTTCCGTCTACGCCTGCAAACTAGGGGTAGGAGGAGGAGGAAGAGGGGAGGAGGAGGAGGAGGAGGAGGAGGAAGAAGGAGGTGAAGAGAAGGAAGAAGAAGAAGAAGAAGGAGAAGAAGAAGAAGAAGATGATGATGATGATGATGAGGAGGAGGAGGAGGAGGAGGAGGAGGAGGAGGAGGAGGAGGAGGAGGAGGAGGAGGAGGAGGAGGAGGAGGAGGAGGAGGAGGAGGAGGAGGAGGAGGAGGAGGAAAACGAAGAGGAAAAAGAAGATGAAGAAGGCGTAGAAGAAGCAGAGGAGGAGGAGGAGGGAGTGGAGGAGGAGGACGAGGGGGACGAGGAGATGGATGAGCGGGCAGCGGAGGTGGAAGCAGAAGAAGAAGAAGAAGAAGAAGAAGAAGAAGAAGAAGAAGAAGAAGAAGAAGGAGACGAAGACGCACAGGAGGAAGAGGAGGAGCACAGGGACGCGGAGGAGGAGTAGGAGGAGGATGGGGACGATGAGGAGGGGGGGGAGGAGGAGGAGGAGGAGGAGGACGTGGGGGACGAGAAGGAAATGGATGGGCACGCAGTGGAAGCGGTAACACAAGTAGAGGAAGAAGAAGATGAAGAAGAAGAAGAAGAAGAAGAAGAAGAAGAAGAAGAAGAAGAAGAAGAAGAAGACCTCACCTTGCGGGCCATGGCTCTCGTCCGGACCCCTGGGACGGTGGAGGAGAGGGAGGAGGGAGATGAAGAAGGGGTGGGGTCCGTCGGAGTAAGAGAAGAAGAGGAAGGCAAAGGAGAAGAAGAGGAAGAGGAAGAAGAAGAAGAAGAGGAAGAAGCAGCGGGGGTGAGAGCGGGTAGAGGGGGACGTTGGTTCAACGCTTTAAGGCACTCGGTTAAACCCCTCTCTAAATCTGAGATCTTCTTTTCCATTTGACAGTGTCTACATGACTCCGCCCCCTTATCAAAATATTGTGGGGCGAAGCGTCCTTTGCACCCGGGGCATTTGCGTAGTGATGAAGCCATATCTTTTATTGTTATCTTTTGATATGTTTTGTTACCTTTTAACTTCAGAGAGAATGAGTGGCAGTAGGTCAGGTGGGAACGATTTACTCCCTCCTGTCTGGCTCGGGCAGGTGTTCTCTTTAGACTTCCCTCTAGGGGATTCACGCGGCCGGGTAGGGGAGGAAAAAAACAAAGGGTCTCCAGGGAATTTCGCCCTCCGCGCGGCTGGGTAAACGCCGCGGCGGAAAGAGAAGGAGAGAAGGAGAGGAGAAGGAGAAGGAGAGGAAGGAGGGAGGAGGGAAGGGAGAGGGGAGGAGGGTGGAAGAGGACAGGGAGTGAAGGAACAGGAGAAGAGGGTGATGAAACGAAGGAAAAAGGAAGAAATGCAAAGGTGAGCGGGAGATGGGAAAGGGGAGGAAAGAGGGAAAAGGGAAGGGGAGGGAAATGAAGAAGAGAGGAGGAGGGCAGACGGCAGAGAATGGAATGAGGGAATAGGAGGAGAGAGGAGTGAACGAGAAAATAAGGAGGGAAAGGAGGTGTGAGGGAGATGGGGAAGGAGAGGAAAGAGGGAGGAAAGGAAGTGAAGGAAGAGGAGGAGACTGGAGAGGATGAGGGAAGGAAAGCAGGATGAAAGAATGAGAGGAAATGAAGGAAAGGAAGGGAAATGGTGACGGAGAGCAGAACATGGGAACGAGCGGGGGGGGGTGAGGAAGAGGGACGAAGAGAGGAAGAGGTCATCGTGGGGTGGAAAAGATTACGTGAAAATACACAGATAGACTAACAAACATGACCAATAAAAGAGAGAGAGAGAGAGTCATTCCTTTCAGGATTTCGTTTTCATCACCACATAACACATCTGCGATAATAGGCAGTTCAGTAGCGATGACAACAAAAATCAAAGGACGAGGTTGCTTTCTGACGCCAATCCTTCCATAAATTCCCTAAACTCAGTCATGACGTCGTTTTCTTTCAACACGTAATTCACGGTAAAAATAACGCGTGCGCAGTGAGTACAAAGGGTTGAGTCTTGTGAAGTAAAAATGTAAGGTTACGTTTGGAGTGTATTTGGTTTTGAGTGAGTGAAGAAAGATTATGTCTACTGCATGAAATCAGCAATAACACCAAACACATTCCAGTGATGGGTGTGGGCTGCTAATATATAAATTAGTGTTAGGATGCCTGACTACATATTAGCACGAGGCCGTCACTGAGCCAGTATGAAAATAAATTCAGGAGAAGTACCATTTCTTCCTCGTTTCTTTATCTCCTCTTCCTCCTCCTCCTCCTCTTTCATATCGTTTTAACTCTTCTCTCTTCTCATTCTTAAGCTACACTACTATCCCTTCACATCCTCCTCCTCTTCTTCTTCCTCCTCGTTTGTTCGTTACCTCCTCCTCTTCCTTTTCCTCCTTCACAATGCTTTATCTCCCTGGGAAGAAGAAATGCTGCCTCGCCTGGTCTTGTTTCAGTACTCGTTCAGTGACAGCTCGTGCTACAGGAAGTCAGGCATACGAGCACCACCAGTTTATGTTAGCAAGCCATACCTGTCACTATAATATATCTGATAGTATTAGTGATTTCACGAGGCAGACATAACTTTTTTTTTCACTCACTCGACAAAATATACTGCAAACGTAACCTTTCGTTTTTCCACAAGACCCAACCTTTCATACTCACTGCACAAGCGTTACTTTTACCCGTGAAGTACTTGTTGGAGGACAGCGACGTCATGACTGAGTTTAGGGAATTAAGGGAAGGGTTGCCATGAGAAACCAACCTCGTCCTGTGATTCTCTTTTTTCATTATCGTTACTGTGTTGTTATAGTTTAATATCGCAATGCATTATGAGGTGATGAAAATGTTGATCTTGAAAGGAATGACTCTCTCTCTCTCTCTCTCTCTCTCTCTCTCTCTCTCTCTCTCTCTCTCTCTCTCTCTCTCTCTCTCTCTCTCTCTCTCTCTCTCTCTCTCTCTCTCTCTCTCTCTCTCTCTCTCTCTCTCTCTCTAACTACATAACCATCATTTCACTACCTCCTCCTCCTCCTCCTCCCCATTTTCTTCCGTCTCCTCGTTTCTTCATCATCGCCGCCCCCATACTGCCTTTTCTTAATCAAGGGTACAGCAAGAAGGGGAAGTGGGTTAGTGGGGGAGGTACAGGCGGGGAAGAAGGAGAGACAGCAAGGGCGTAGAGTTGTATGGGGCAGTATAATGCCTTACTCTTCATCCTAAGCTACACAACTGTCACGTCACTCCCTCTTGCCCAGTAGCAGGTGCAGCTGTAGCCGGCCTGTTGCCTACACCCCGCGAGCCCTGCCCTGACACACTCCCCTTGGCCATGTCCACCTCTGCAGGGCTCGTCCACAGCCATGCAAGCACAGTGCCGGTCTCTCTCCTCCCTTACTGACCCCTTTTGGCCCTTCTCTGCGGCTCCGATGGTTGGCGCTGAACAGGAGGAGGAGGTTGTGGTGGCTGTGTAGTGTGAGAATGGCGAGCAGTGTTATGAAGTTATTATGACGGAAGAACAGGAGGACGAGGAGGTAATGAAGAAACATGGAGGAAGAAAGGAGGAAACTGAAGTAGTGAAGTGATAGTTGTTTAGTTTGAGGAGCATCAAGTATTAAGGAGGAGAGTGGGAGGTACCTGAGGAACATGGAGGAGGAAGAGGTGACTTGATAGTTATATAGTTGAAAGAGGATGAGGAGCGATAGGAGGAGGTAATTAGGAAACAGGGAGGAGGAAGAGGTGAAGTGATAGTTACGTAGTTGGAAAGGAGAGAGAGTGAGTGAGTGAGTGAGTGAGTGAGTGAGTGAGTGAGTGAGTTATTAGGCTATTATGGAGAGGGAGCGGGAGGAGGAAGTAGTGATAGTTACGTAGTTGATGAAGAAAAGAAATGGAGGAGGAGAGAGGGGGTAATAACCAATCCTAGAGAAAGGGGGAGGGGAGGGGGAGGGCAAAAGGGAGGAGAGGAGGAGAACAGTTGTCAGTCAGGGAGGGAACCCGGCGTGTGAAGGCTGTGGGGACGGTGTGGAGGCAGCGGAGACACTTGTCGGTCAGGTGACGGTGAGTGTCATGCACTGTGGTTAAGTTAAGGCTGTGAGTCTGTGTTGAGGCTCGGGAGCGATGTTTTCTGGGTCAGGATATGTTTTAAGGCTAATATCTGTGTGCATTGTTTACTTGTACCTAACCAGCCTAACTCACTCCAGCCGTTCATGAGGTCCACGTCCACCCAACATCCTCCTCTTCTGTACCTCCATTATAATAGCACGTTTCCGTCTCATGCCCATTCACCCAATCAGCCGCCATGGCGTTAATTACTTCCGTATATTTTATTGTCTTGCCAATCCAGATCATTCCACCTATTTTTAAGGGGCTTATTTTCACATCCAACCACTAGCATCCCCTTACATCCCCCCACTCTTGCTTTTCCACTTATTGCTCATCCACCTTGGCAGTAGTTTGTCTGCTAGCCATGGCATTCCTCCCCTGCTCCCCACCTGGTCCACATCTTGCCTTACACCTCCACATCCACCCACTTGCTTCCTCTGATGTCCCTCCACTAGTGCAATGCCATTTATTTCCTGCTTTGTATAATCCACCAAGCCCTCGCCTTAATATTCCACCTCCACAACTCATATCCACCCATTCCACGTAAAATTTCTCCTGACCAAAAATTCATTAAAGCCTATTAGTCGCTCAAACCTCCTTTCCACTCGCGGTCTTTCCTTAAACTCTTCCACCTGTTTTCTGCCATCCTTTGCCTCCTAGTGTAGTATAACCTTCCACCTTTCCCTTCAGTCTTCACGTCCATCCATTCCACCCTTGATGTTCCACTCCCCTATTGTTAATATTCAATGTTACATTACAGTTTACGTGTTTTCACTTACCTTGCCTTGCATATATTTTTCCCTATGCCATATTACACTGACTGCACTTCTCCACCTGCTCCAGCCACCCATTCCTTGACAATATTTTCCCATTGCTTTATTACAATTTGACCAACTCTCCAACTGATCCAGCCACCCATTTCTTGACCATTTTATATCTTTCCAGATCAGTTCAACACGTGGAGGCCAGCACAGCACAAACCTGTCTCCACGTCCAGGCTAATGCTGCTGCTGGAGTGAGGGCCTGAGGCTGGTGCTGTGCTCGGCACTGTCCTCACAGCCTCTGCCTTCAGGACTCCCCGGTGCATCGCTGGCCCTGGGCCACGGCCGGAGCCTCCTGCAAGACCTGCCAGCGCCTCGCAGCAGAAGCACTGGTGCCCTGGAGGCTGCATGGCCGGGCAGGCCCAGCAGCAGCAGGCTGCCAATGCTTTGAGGATTAAGAGAACCACCACCACCATGCTGCTGACATCTCGGCCACAATGGAAAGGAATAGATTGAGTCAAGAGTGTGACAAGATTTGAGACTGAGAGCAAGTTCACCAGACACTGCCTTGCACACACTGGTGAAGGGAACCATGAGTGCCAAGAGTGTGGGGAAAGACTCCTTGGGAAGGCTGACCTCAACAAATACACCCAAACCCTCTGGTAGAGGACTTCATGAATGCCATCACTGTGACAAAAGCTTCCGCTACAAAAGTCAACTCAACAAACACACTTTTTCACACACTGGTGAAAGACCTCATGAATGCCATGAGTGTGGCAAACGTTTCAGTTCCAAGAGTCATCTCAACAGACACACCTTTTCACACATTGGTGAAAGACTTCATGAATGCCATGAGTGTGGCAAAAGGTTCCGTACGAAGAGTATCCTCAACGAACACACCCTTTTACACACTGGTGAAAGACCTCATGAATGCTATGAGTGTGGCAAAAGGTTCAGTAAGAAGAGTAACCTCAAGAGACACACCCTTTCACACACTGGCGAAAGACCTTATGAATGCCATGAGTGTGGCAAAAGGTTCACTGAAAAGAAAAAACTCTACAGACACACTCGTATACATACTGATGAAAACACTCCTGAATGCCATGACTGGCGAAAGGTTCAATCAGGAGGAGGCCAGCACAACACGGCCTCCACGTCCAGCCCAGCCGCGTCTCCACCCAGTCTCTTCCACCTCCTAGAGCCCCTGCAGCCCACTTCTACCAGTCTCCTCCAGGCCAGCTCACTTCTACCAGCCTCCTCCAGCCCAGCCCACTCCTACAAGCCTCCTCCAGCCCAGCCCACTTCTACCAGTCTCCTCCAGCCCAACCCACATGTACCAGTCTCCTCCAGCCCAGCTCACATGTACCAGTCTCCTCCAGCCCAGCCCACATGTACCAGTCTCCTCTAGCCCATCCCACATGTACCAGTCTCCTCCAGCCCAGCCCACATGTACCAGTCTCCTCCAGCCCAGCCCACATGTACCAGTCTCCTCCAGCCCAGCCCACATGCCAGTCTCCTCCAGCCCAGCCCACATGTACCAGTCTCCTCCAGCCCAGCCCACATGTACCAGTCTCCTCCAGCCCAGCCCACTTCTACCAGTCTCCGGAAGCCCAGCCCACTTCTACCAGTCTCCGGCAGCCCAGCCCACTAGAACCAGTCTCCTCCAGCCCAGCCCACATGTACCAGTCTCCTCCAGCCCACCCCACTTCTACCAGTCTCCTTAAGCCCAGCCCACTTCTACCAGTCTCCGTAAGCCCAGCCCACTTCTACCAGTCTCCGTAAGCCCAGCCCACTTCTACCAGTCTCCGTAAGCCCAGCCCACTTCTACCAGTCTCCGTAAGCCCAGCCCACTTCTACCAGTCTCCGTAAGCCCAGCCCACTTCTACCAGTCTCCGTAAGCCCAGCCCACTTCTACCAGTCTCCGTAAGACCAGCCCACTTCTACCAGTTTCCTCCAGCCCAGCCCACTTCTACCAGTCTCCTCAGGCCCAGCCCACTTCTACCAGTCTCCTCCAGCCCAGCCCACTTCTACCAGTCTCCTCCAGCCCAGCCCTCTTCTACCAGTCTCCTCCAGCCCAGCCCACTTCTACCAGTCTCCTTAAGCCCAGCCCACTTCTACCAGTCTCCTTAAGCCCAGCCCACTTCTACCAGTCTCCTCCAGCCCAGCCCACTTCTACCAGTCTCCTCCAGCCCAGCCCACTTCTACCAGTCTCCTCCAGCCCAGCCCACTTCTACCAGTCTCCTCCAGCCCAGCCCACTTCTACCAGTCTCCTCCAGCCCAGCCCACTTCTACTAGTCTCCTCCAGCCCAGCCCACTTCTACCAGTCTCCTCCAGCCCAGCCCACTTCTACCAGTCTCCTCCAGCCCAGCCCACTTCTACCAGTCTCCTCCAGCCCAGCCCACTTCTACCAATCTCCTCCATCCCAGCCCACTTCTACCAGTCTCCTCCAGCCCAGCCCACTTCTACCAGTCTTCTCCAGCCCAGCCCACTTCTACCAGTCTCCTCCAGCCCAGCCCACTTCTACCAGTCTCCTCCAGCCCAGCCCACTTCTACCAGTCTCCTCCAGCCCAGCCCACTTCTACCAGTCTCCTCCAGCCCAGCCCACTTCTACCAGTCTCCTCCAGCCCAGCCCACTTCTACCAGTCTCCTCCAGCCCATCTCACTTCTACCAGTCTCCTCCAGCCCACCCCACCTCTACCAGTCTCCTCCAGCCCATCTCACTTCTACCAGTCTCCTACAGCCCAGCCCACATCTACCAGTCTCCTCCAGCCCAGCCCACTTCTACCAGTCTCCTCCAGCCCAGCCCACTTCTACCAGTCTCCTCCAGCCCAGCCCACTTCTACCAGTCTCCTCCAGCCCAGCCCACGTCTACCAGTCTTCTCCAGCCCAGCCCACTTCTACCAGTCTCCTCCAGCCCAGCCCACTTCTACCAGTCTCCTCCAGTCCACCCCACTTGTACCAGTCTCCTCCAGCCCACCCCACTTGTACCAGTCTCCTCCAGCCCAGCCCACTTGTACCAGTCTCCTCCAGCCCAGCCCACTTGTACCAGTCTTCTCCAGCCCAGCCCACTTCTACCAGTCTTCTCCAGCCCAGCCCACTTCTACCAGGCTTCTCCAGCCCAGCCCACTTGTACCAGTCTCCTCCAGCCCAGCCCACTTGTACCAGTCTCCTCCAGCCCAGCCCACTTGTACCAGTCTCCTCAAGCCCAGCCCACTTGTACCAGTCTCCTCCAGCCCACCCCACTTGTACCAGTCTCCTCCAGCCCAGCCCACATGTACCAGTCTCCTCCAGCCCAGCCCACTTGTACCAGTCTCCTCCAGCCCACCCCACTTCTACCAGTCTCCTCCAACCCAGCCCACTTCTACCAGTCTCCTCCAGCCCACCCCACTTGTACCAGTCTCCTCCAGCCCAGCCCACTTCTACCAGTCTCCTCCAGCCCAGCCCACTTCTACCAGTCTCCTCCAGCCCACCCCACTTCTACCAGTCTCCTCCATCCCAGCCCACTTCTACCAGCCTTCTATAGCCCAGCCCACTTCTACCAGCCTCCTATAGCCCAGCCCACTTCTACCAGCCTTCTATAGCCCAGCCCACTTCTACCAGTCTCCTCCAACCCAGCCCACTTCTACCAATCTCCTCCAGCCCAGCCCCCTTCTACCAGTCTCCTCCAGCCCAGCCCACTTCTACCAATCTCCTCCAGCCCAGCCCACGTGTACCAGTCTCCTCCAGCCCAGCCCACGTGTACCAGTCTCCTCCAGCCCAACCCATGTGTACCAGTCTCCTCCAGCCCAGCCCACTTCTACCAGTCTCCTCCAGCCCACCCCACTTCTACCAGTCTCCTCCATCCCACCCCACTTCTACCAGCCTTCTATAGCCCACCCCACTTCTACCAGCCTCCAATAGCCCAGCCAACTTCTACCAGCCTTCTATAGCCCAGCCCACTTCTACCAGTCTCCTCCAGCCCAGCCCACTTCTACCAGTCTCCTCCAGCCCAGCCCCCTTCTACCAGTCTCCTCCAGCCCAGCCCACTTCTACCAGTCTCCTCCAGCCCAGCCCACTTCTACCAGTCTCCTCCAGCCCAGCCCACTTCTACCAGTCTCCTCCAGCCCAGCCCACTTCTACCAGTCTCCTCCAGCCCAGCCCACTTCTACCAGTCTCCTCCAGCCCATCTCACTTCTACCAGTCTCCTCCAGCCCACCCCACCTCTACCAGTCTCCTCCAGCCCATCTCACTTCTACCAGTCTCCTACAGCCCAGCCCACATCTACCAGTCTCCTCCAGCCCAGCCCACTTCTACCAGTCTCCTCCAGCCCAGCCCACTTCTACCAGTCTCCTCCAGCCCAGCCCACTTCTACCAGTCTCCTCCAGCCCACCCCACGTGTACCAGTCTTCTCCAGCCCAGCCCACTTCTACCAGTCTCCTCCAGCCCAGCCCACTTCTACCAGTCTCCTCCAGGCCCCCCCACTTGTTCCCGTCTCCGCCAGCCCACCCACCTGTACCAGTCTCCTCCAGCCCAGCCCAGTTGTACTCCTCCAGCCCAGCCCACTTGTACCAGTCTTCTCCAGCCCAGCCCACTTCTACCAGTCTTCTCCAGCCCAGCCCACTTACCAGTCTTCTCCAGCCCAGCCCACTTGTACCAGTCTCCTCCAGCCCAGCCCACTTGTACCAGTCTCCTCCAGCCCAGCCCACTTGTACCAGTCTCCTCAAGCCCAGCCCACTTGTACCAGTCTCCTCCAGCCCACCCCACTTCTACCAGTCTCCTCCAGCCCAGCCCACATGTACCAGTCTCCTCCAGCCCAGCCCACTTGTACCAGTCTCCTCCAGCCCACCCCACTTCTACCAGTCTCCTCCAACCCAGCCCACTTCTACCAGTCTCCTCCAGCCCACCCCACTTGTACCAGTCTCCTCCAGCCCAGCCCACTTCTACCAGTCTCCTCCAACCCAGCCCACTTCTACCAGTCTCCTCCAGCCCACCCCACTTCTACCAGTCTCCTCCATCCCAGCCCACTTCTACCAGCCTTCTATAGCCCAGCCCACTTCTACCAGCCTCCTATAGCCCAGCCCACTTCTACCAGCCTTCTAAAGCCCAGCCCACATCTACCAGTCTCCTCCAGCCCAGCCCACTTCAATCTCCTCCACCCCAGCCCACTTCTACCAGTCTCCTCCAGCCCAGCCCACTTCTACCAATCTCCTCCAGCCCAGCCCACGTGTACCAGTCTCCTCCAGCCCAACCCATGTACCAGTCTCCTCCAGCCCAGCCCATGTGTACCAATCTCCTCCAGCCCACCCCACTTCTACCAGTCTCCTCCATCCCACCCCACTTCTACCAGCCGTCTATAGCCCACCCCACGTCTACCAGCCTCCTAAAGCCCCGCCCACATCTACCAGTCTCCTCCAGCCCAGCCCACTTCTACCAATCTCCTCCAGCCCAGCCCCCTTCTACCAGTCTCCTCCAGCCCAGCCCACTTCTACCAATCTCCTCCAGCCCAGCCCACGTGTACCAGTCTCCTCCAGCCCAACCCACGTGTACCAGTCTCCTCCAGCCCAGCCCAATTCTACCAGTTTCCTCCAGCCCAACCCACGTGTACCAGTCTCCTCCAGCCCAACCCACGTGTACCAGTCTCCTCCAGCCCAGCCCACTTGTACCAGTCTCCTCCAGCCCAGCCCACTTGTACCAGTCTCCTCCAGCCCAGCCCACTTGTACCAGTCTCCTCCAGCCCAGCCCACTTGTACCAGTCTCCTCCAGCCCAGCCCATGTACCAGTCTCCTCGAGCCCAGCCCACTTGTACCAGTCTCCTCCAGCCCAGCCCACTTGTACCAGTCTCCTCCAGCGCAGCCCACTTGTACCAGTCTCCTCCAGCCCAGCCCACTTGTACCAGTCTCCTCCTGTCCAGCCCACTTATACCAGTCTCCTCCAGCCCAGCCCACTTGTACCAGTCTCCTCCAGCCCAGCCCACTTGTACCAGTCTCCTCCAGCCCAGCCCACTTGTACCAGTCTCCTCCAGCCCAGCCACTTCTAGTCTCCTCCAGCCCAGCCCACTTCTACCAGTCTCCTCCAGCCCAGCCCACTTGTACCAGTCTCCTCCAGCCCAGCCCACTTGTACCAGTCTCCTCCAGCCCAGCCCACTTGTACCAGTCTCCTCCAGCCCAGCCCACTTGTACCAGTCTCCTCCAGCCCAGCCCACGTGTACCAGTCTCCTCCAGCCCAGCCCACGTGTACCAGTCTCCTCCAGCCCAGCCCACGTGTACCAGTCTCCTCCAGCCCAGCCCACGTGTACCAGTCTCCTCCAGCCCAGCCCACTTCTACCAGTCTCCTCCAGCCCAGCCCACTTCTACCAGTCTCCTCCAGCCCAGCCCACTTCTACAAGTCTCCTCCAGCCCAGCCCACATGTACCAGTCTCCTCCAGCCCAGCCCACTTCTACCAGTCTCCTCCAGCCCCGTGACGCCCCCCCCGTAAGACTCGAAGGTTGCCCTGCTCCTGGGTCCCTGAGCTGCCTTGTCAAGTCCACGGACTTGACAAGGTGAATTTGTTCTGCTTTTTCTCCAGTCAGTCCTAGAAGTATCTTAAACCTTCATTTTTTGTTTTTTTTTGTTTTGTGTAAAGTAATTTCTGATTATTAAGATTGAGATCAATCCTGGGTCCCTGAGCTGCCTTGTCAAGTCCACAGACTCCCCAAGTTTTTATTTTTTTTATTTTCATTTGACACGTTTGGGTGAATTTGTTCTGCTTTTCCTCCAGTCAGTCCTAGAAGTATCTTAAACCTTCATTTTTTTTTTTTAATGTTTTGTGTAAATTAATTTCTGAGTATTAAGATTGAAATCAATAAGTTGGTAAAAAAAAAAGCTATAGAAATGTTGGCTAAAATCAGTCAATGGATATCTATGAGTATTTAGTTTATATTTATAAATTTAGTTTAAAGAGCTTAGCAATGCTGGCAAAAAAAGTGCATTTCTATGAATATTAATTGATAGTTATAATTCTAACTAGTGTAAATGCTATAGTAATGCTGGCCAAAAATAGTATGTGGATTGTGAATACACAATCATTTCTTATCACTTTAGCATTCATGAAATGTGTACTTTTAACTTTTGCTGTGTGGTCTTTTGCTCCGTATAATCCACAATGTCCACCTCAACTTCCATCTTCATTCAGTCTATCTTCCACCCAGCCATTTGGTGCCATTTCAGTTCCTTTCAGCCTATTGTCAGACAGTTACCTGTCACCCACGGCCTTCCAGTTGTTCTCCGGCACTCGTCCCTCTGCTTTCAGGTGTCGGGTATTTCCTTTCTTCCACCTCCATCCACCATTCTATCCACCACACACCTATTAACCCTTTTATTGACTTCCAGGACAGTTTAACAAGCCCAGCCCAGCCTGGCCATGCTGACTGCCACAAGCACTAGCGTCTGCTAAAGCTGTTCTCTGATATAGCCCAGGAGCTCAAGTCTTGCTCAGTACCCAATAATAAGCAGTGTGAATTTCAAATGCTTATTTACCAATTTTTAGTCAATGATAAGAAATACATTACACTGCGCAGTGTATTTCAGGCGTCAATCTATAGAAAAAGTTATAATTTCTTTGTACAGCATGTCAAATTCTTAGTAATGTGCACCATGCATCGCTTAATTAATATAACCTTTATTAATGTAGCCTTATCAGGGCTTAACATGAAAGGAGAATAGGCTAAAGTAATTCAAATATGACGCCATTTTCCTTACAGCGACTACGAAGACTTTACAAACCCTGAATTGGCAGCCTGGCCACAACATGTCCCTGCGACAAGACCTCGTCCCCTCTGACTGGAAAATGGATTGCGTAACACCGATTTTTAAGAATTATTGGTCCATTAGTCTGACTTCACTAGTAGGTAAGTTACTCGAGAGCAAATTAGACAAAATTGTGAGTTACCATGAAAGCCACTCATTTATTAAGGATTCTCAACATGGCTTCCGTAACAAGAGATCATGTTCGTTGAACCTATTTAACCTTTTATGACGACCTCTTTCTCAGCTTATAAAGTAACCAAGTCACTGGATATATTCTATCTTGATTTTCGGAAAGCATTTGATAAGTTCCACACCATAAATTACTTAATTTAAAAAGCAGCTAGGTATTGACGGTAAAGTATGCCAATGGACTGCATGTTGGTTGAACAACAGACAGCATAGAGTAACTATAGATTACTTTTAACTCAGAGTGGATGCCCGTCACTAGTGGTGTCTCTCAGGGCTCGGTTCTTGGCCAGTTATATCAATGACGTTGACGTTAGACTCGGTAATCTTAGGAGTAAATTTGATGACACAAAGACTGGTAATTATGCCCTCACTGATGAAGACAAAGCCTCCAAGAAGGTTGCATAAAATGTCAGGTTCTCCATTTACTTAATGTAGATAAGTGTCAGGTTTTCCGATTGGTACAAAAAATAGTTTGATTATGAAAGCGTGGCGTTGAACTCAAAAGCGTTCAGTGTGCCGAGGGCCTGGGTGTCAAAATTGTCAAACCTCAATTTTCAAAGCAATGCATTGATCGCTCCTGTGACTCCCTCTGGCTTGTGTGTTCTTCCTCTCCCATCCTCTCCTCGCTCCTGTGATTCCCTCTGGCTTGTGTGTTCTTCCTCTCCCATCCTCTCCTCGCTCCTGTGACTCCCTCTGGCTTGTCTGTCCTTCCTCTCCCATCCTCTCCTCGCTCCTGTGACTCCCTCTGGCTTGTGTGTCCTTCCTCTCCCATCCTCTCCTCGCTCCCGTGACTCCCTCTGGCTTGTGTGTTCTTCCTCTCCCATCCTCTCCTCGCTCCCGTGACTCCCTCTGGCTTGTCTGTCCTTCCTCTCCCATCCTCTCCTCGCTCCCGTGACTCCCTCTGGCTTGTGTGTTCTTCCTCTCCCATCCTCTCCTCGCTCCCGTGACTCCCTCTGGTTTGTCTGTCCTTCCTCTCCCATCCTCTCCTCGCTCCCGTGACTCCCTCTGGCTTGTCTGTCCTTCCTCTCCCATCCTCTCCTCGCTCCTGTGACTCCCTCTGGCTTGTCTGTCCCTCGTGTCCTTCCTCTCCCATCCTCTCCTCGCTCCTGTGACTCCCTCTGGCTTGTCTGTCCCTCGTGTCCTTCCTCCCATCTCTCCTCGCTCCAGTGACTCCCTCTGGCTTGTCTGTCCTTCCTCTCCCATCCTCTCCTCGCTCCTGTGACTCCCTCTGGCTTGTCTGTCCCTCGTGTCCTTCCTCTCCCATCCTCTCCTCGCTCCTGTGACTCCCTCTGGCTTGTCTGTCCCTCGTGTCCTTCCTCTCCCATCCTCTCGCTCCTTTGACTCCCTGGCTTGTCTGGCCCTCCTGTCCTTCCTCTCCCATCCTCTCCTCGCTCCCGTGACTCCCTCTGGCTTGTGTGTCCCTCGTGTCCTTCCCTCCCATCCTCTCCTCGCTCCTGTGACTCCCTCTGGCTTGTCTGTCCCTCGTGGCCTTCCTCTCCCATTCTCTCCTCGCTCCTCCCTTCATCGCTGCCGTCTCCTCCATCTCTCACGCTGCTCGTCTTTCTCTCGCTTTTACTTACTGCATATTACTGTCGGGCGCTTCATCTTCCATCTACGTTGGAATCTTATTATTATACTCTTACCATCTCAGTTTCCATCTCACTCCTCCTCCTCCTCTTTTCATCTGTTTCAATCTCCTTCTTCTTCTTCTCTATCTACCTCATCCCTTATTTCCATCTCCGTTTCCATCTCAATCTTCCTCTCTTTCCTCTTCTTCCTCCTCCTCCTCTTCCTCCTCCCCAGCCGCTTGGATCTTTGTATTTTAAAAGCCTCAAAAATCATAACAAACCCACCGCAATAGCAGAAATACAGTATCCGAATCTCTTTTAATAGCCTTAGATTGTGTCATTAAGAGTAATTTGTTCTCTTAACGGTTTACTGTTTTGTACTGCTCTCATTACCCTTCTTGCCGCTCATTGCGTTTGTTTTATATTAATTTTATCAATATCCTTTTTTATATAACTTTCCCTTATTATTTTCCAGTGTCTTGGTTTTATATTAATTTCTCACTTCTTTTCCCTTTTCTGTTTTCTCTTATTTACTTTTCTCCTCTGTTATATTCATTCTTATAATTTTCCCTTTTCCCCCTCCTTTTTCCCTCAAAGAATTTTTTCCCGTTTTTTATTTAAAAACTCCACAGTCCGACAGTGTGTGTGTGTGTGTGTGTGTGTGTGTGTGTGTGTGTGTGTGTGTGTGTGTGTGTGTGTGTGTTTTGAATATAATTTATGAACGGAAAAGGTATGAATTAAAATAAGAATTACAGTTATAGCCTATACTGAAAAATAAACATGAACGTAACATAAAAAAGAAAAATCAGTACATTCTCTCTCTCTCTCTCTCTCTCTCTCTCTCACTCTCTCTCTCTCTCTCTCTCTCTCTCTCTCTCTCTCTCTCTCTCTCTCTCTCTCTCTCTCTCTCTCTCTCTCGAACACAATTTTTTTTTTCTATCATTTGACATTCAGGCATCTATCTCAACCCACCATGGACGAAGGAGAGTGGGAGGGAGGGAGGAAGAGGGAGATGAGAGACCGAGGGAGTAAGAGGAAAGGAGGATGAAACGATATAAAATTAGGAAGGAAAGGATAGGTGTCAGGGAGATGGGGAAGAAGAGGAAAGAGGGAGAAGGAGAAGGAAAGGGAAATGAAGGAGGAGACTGGAAAGATGGAAGCAAGGAAGGAAAATAGTGAGGGAGAGTAGAACAAGGGAACCAGAGAGATGGTGGAGGAGAAAGAAGGAGGGAGGGAGGAGGAGGTCTGCGTAGGGTGGAAAAGATTATATGAAGATACACTCAAATAAACTAACAAATATGGCAACGAATGAAAGAATAAGAGGGAAATAAGAATAGAGAGAGTGAGAGTGAGTGTGAGTGTGAGTGTGAGTGTGTGTGTGTGTGTGTGTTTGCCGTTCAAAATCTAACTCTTCCCGTGACTTCTGGCATCTAGCCAAAAACATCTCCTCCAACTTCACTTCTTCATCTTTCCCTCCACTCCTCAGTCCTGGCAACACTGCCGTCTCATCTATCTCTAAGGCTGAACTCTTCTCTCAAACTTTTTCTAAAAACTCCACTCTGGACGATTCTGGGCATATTCCTCCTACTCATCCCCCCTCTGACTCCTTTATGCCTGTTATAAAGATTCTTCAAAATGATGTTTTCTATGCCCTCTCTGGCCTCAATCCTCAGAAGGCTTATGGACCTGATGGAGTGCCTCCTATTGTCCTTAAAAACTGTGCCTCCGTGCTGTCACCCTGCCTGGTCAAACTCTTTCGCCTCTGCCTGTCAACATCTACCTTTCCTTCTTGCTGGAAGTATGCCTTCATACAGCCTGTACCTAAGAAGGGTGACCGCTCCAATCCTCAAACTACCGTCCTATTGCTTTACTTTCTTGTCTATCTAAAGCTTTTGAATCAATCCTTAACCGGAAGATTCAAAAGCACCTTTCCACTTCTGACCTTCTATCTGATCGCCAGTATGGGTTCCGCAAGGGGCGTTCTACTGGTGATCTCCTAGCCTTCTTAACTGACTCTTGGTCATCCTCTCTTAGCCGTTTCGGTGAAACTTTTGCTATTGCGCTGGACATATCAAAAGCTGTTGATAGGGTCTGGCACAAATCTTTGCTTTCTAAACTACCCTCCTACGGTTTATATCCTTCTCTCTGTACCTTTATCTCCAGTTTCCTTTCTGACCGTTCTATTTCTGCCGTGGTAGACGGTCACTGTTCTTCCCCTAAATCTATTAACAGTGGTGTCCCACAGGGTTCTGTCCTATCTCCCACTCTTTTTCTGTTGTTCATTGATGATCTTCTTTCCAAAACGAACTGTCCTATCCATTCCTACGCCGATGATTCCACTCTGCATTATTCAACTTCTTTTAATAGAAGACCCACCCTTCAGGAACTTAACGACTCAAGGCTGGAGGCTGCAGAACGCTTAGCCTCAGACCTTACTATTATTTCCGATTGGGGCAAGAAGAACCTGGTGTCCTTCAACGCCTCAAAAACACAGTTTCTCCACCTATCCACTCGACACAATCTTCCAAACAACTATCCCCTATTCTTTGACAACACCCAGCTATCACCTTCCTCAACACTAAACATCCTCGGTCTATCCTTAACTCAAAATCTCAACTGGAAACTTCATATCTCATCTCTTACTAAATCAGCTTCCTCGAGGCTGGGCGTTCTGTACCGTCTCCGCCAGTTCTTCTCCCCTGCACAGTTGCTGTCCATATACAGGGGCCTTGTCCGCCCTCGTATGGAGTATGCATCTCATGTGTGGGGCTCCCTCACACAGCTCTTCTGGACAGAGTGGAGGCAAAGGCTCTTCGTCTCATCAGCTCTCCTCCTCATACTGATAGTCTTCTACCTCTTAAATTCCGCCGCAATGTTGCCTCTCTTTCTATCTTCTATCGATATTTCCACACTGACTGCTCTTCTGAACTTGCTAACTGCATGCCTCTCCCCCTCCCTGCTGCACTCGACTTTCTACTCATGCTCATCCCTATACTGTCCAAAACCCTTATGCAAGAGTTAACCAGCATCTTCACTCTTTCATCCCTCACGCTGGTAAACTCTGGAACAATCTTCCTTCATCTGTATTTCCTCCTGCCTATGACTTGAACTCTTTCAAGAGGAGGATATCAGGACACCTCTCCTCCCGAAACTGACCTATCTTTCGGCCACCTCTTTGGATTCTTTTTAGGAGCAGCGAGTAGCGGGCTTTTTTTATTAATGTTTACTTTTTTGTGCCCTTGAGCTGTCTCCTTTGCTGTAAAAAAAAAAAAAAAAAAAAAAAACAGTTCAGTGTCCATAATAGAAACATGATCACGGGACGAGTTTGATTTTTTTATGCAATTTCACTCCTAAACAACTGCGTGAAATCAATAATGACCTCAGACGCATTCCAGTTACAGGCGACGTGGCTTGCTTACATATAAATTGGTGTTCGTTTGCCTGACCTCCCATCACCGCGAGGCTGTCACTGATTAGCTAGGCGAGAAAACAAAACCAGCGTGCTAGCATTTCTTCTTCGTCCTCGTTTCTTTATCGCCTCCTCCTCCTCCTCCTCCTCCTGTTCCTCTCATGATGCCTTTTAACTCTCCACTCTCGCTTCTCCTCATTCTCACTATACAGAACTATCACTTCACTACCTCCACCTCCTCCTCCACTTAATTTCATTACCTCTTCCTGTTCCTCTTTTACAATGCTGTAACACTATCTCCCGCCTCCTCTTATCCACCAGAAGATGCAGCTGTAGCCGGACTGTTGCCTGCACCCCGAGAGCCCTGACACACTCCCTGTCCACCTCTGCGGGGGTCGTTTACTGCTCATACAAGCACAGCGTGGGAAAACAATTGGTCCGTTCGCAGCCTGGCGTCTTAATCCCTATCACCGCTACAGTTTTGATTTCCCCTTCACTTCCCTGGCCAGAGGAGCGACTTAGCGCTTGTCAACGCTAATTTGCAAAGAGAATTTGACGTCTGAGAATGTTGAGGAGACTTATCAAATTATTAGGAAGGAGGAACAGGAGGAGGAGGAGGGGAAGGTAATGAAACTAGGAGGAAGAGGAAGGAGTAGTGAAATGATGGTTAGGTATGGAGAGTTATGTAGTTGGAGGAGCAGCAAGTGTTAAGGAGGAGAGTGGGAGGGAACTAAGGAACAAGGAGGAGGAGGAGGAGGAGGTAATTAGGAAACAAGGAGGAGGAAGAGGTGAAGTGATAGTTACCTAGTTGAAGAAGGAGAGGGAAAAGGGTTATTAGGATATTATAGAGAGGGAGTGGGAGGAGAAGGAGCGGGAGGAGGAAGTAGTGATAGTTATGAAGTTGAAGAAGAAAAAGAAGGGAGGAGTAAGGGGGGAATAACCAATCCTAGAGGAAGGGGGAGGGGAGGGGGAGCGCAAGAGGGAGGAGAAGAGGAGAACAGTTGAACTTGTCAGTCAAGGAGGGAACCCGGCGTGTGAAGGCTGTGGGGACGGTGTGGAGGCAGCGGAGACACTTGTCGTTCAGGTGACGGTGAGTGTCGTGCACTGTGGTTAAGTTAAGGCTGTGAATCTGTGTTGAGGCTCGGGAGCGATGTTTTCAGGGTCAGGATCTGTTTTAATGCTAGTATGTGTGTGCATTGTTTACTTGTACCTAACCAGCCTAACTCACTCCAGCCATTCCTGGGGTCCACGTCCACCCAACAGCTTCCTCTTCTGTACCTCCATTATAATAATAATAATAATCCGCCCAATGTTCATCCACCCAATCAGCTGCCATGTCGTTGATTATCTGCGTATTGTTTTTTTCTCACCAGTCCAAATCATTCCACCTATTTTTAAGAGGTTTATTACCACATCCACCCACTAGCATCCCCTGATGTCCCTCCACCAGTGCCCCCACTTGTGCAGTGCTATTCCTTTCCTGCTCTGTATAATCCACCAAGCCCTCACCTTAAAATTCCACCTCCACACTCTTAAAGAAGACTCGCAGTGTAGTAGTTTAGTCTGTCTATTTAGTATTTGATTTTGAACAATAACTGAAAAGTCAGAATGATTAAATCACTGATTCTGATGACTGATACCGATTGACTGATTGAGTCCGACTCACCGTAAAAAAAAAAAAAAAAAATATGTGGACATGCCGCTCTGCAAATGTCGTCTTCGATAGTTTTCAAAGTACCGCAAAAAAGTACCGCAGGATTTTTTAGTGCGGCCCGCGGTAGTGCAGTATTTTCAGAAATTTTGCGGTAGTGCGGGATCTGGATCTGGATAATAATGCGCAGGGCACCTGTATGGTGCATAACACGCATATGTGTTGGCTGTTGGGGGGACGGGGGAGCCGAGTGTGCAGGGGAGGGAAGTGAATCAAGTGTAATTGTTAGTGTTGGTGTGTTGTGGTGACAAGTGAGTGTGTATTTGTTTTTTGAATGAGTCTATTGTATCGCAGTCTAAAATCTGTTGAGGGAGGCTGTTCCAGTCACGTATGGTGCGTGGAAAGTATGAGTGCTTGTATGCGTCAGTGTTAGTATGATATGTTTGGTATTTATGGATGTGTTTTACGAGCACGTTGACTGTTTGCCTTGTGTAGGTATGTTTGTGGGTCAATGTCAATGTGAGTGTTTGTGATCTTGTACATAAGTGTAAGTCTGTGTGCTTGCCTGCGTATGTGAAGAGGGTCCATGTTTATCTGTTGTTTGATCCGTGTTGTGATGCCAGGCGTTCGAGTGTAATTGTTTGTAATGAACCTTGCCGCCTTGGTGTTGATTTGTTCTAACCTATCAATGTTTCTGTGTGTGTAAGGATCCCACACCGTGGAGCAGTATTCCAGTGTTGGTCTCAAGTGTGTCATAAACTATGTGTTTAATGTCAGGTGTGCAGTTATGTAAATTCCTCCTCAGGAACCCCAGTGTTCTGTTGGCTGTGGCACTGATATGGTCTATGTGGGTGTTGAATTTCAAGTTAGTTGAGAGATGGATGCCAAGGTACTTGTGTGTGAACTGATTCTAAATTTGAATTGTGGAGAGTGTAGGTGTGATGGATGGGGTTGTGCTCTCTGGTGAATCTTAAAAGTTTGCATTTGTCTGGTCGGAAGTGCATCTGCCAGGTGCGTTCCCACCGCTCGAGGGCGTCCAAGTCGTTTTGCAGTAGTCTGCAGTCGTCAGTAGTCTTTACTGCTCTAAAGAGTAAACTATCGTCGGCAAATAGTCTGTTGGAAGAGTTTGGCGTTAACAGTGGAAGATCGTTAATGTACAGGAGGAAAAGAAGGGGGCCTCGAACGGTGTCTTGTGGGACACCTGAAGAAACAGGGACAGTGTCGGATGAAGATCCGTCAAGAAGAACACGTTGAGTCCTGTTAGTAAGAAATGCAGTGATCCAGTGAAGAATAGGTCCTGAAATACCGTAGTATTTCAATTTTAATGTCAGTCTTTTGTGCGGGACTTTGTCGAAGGCATTGGCAAAATCTAAACAATACTGTCAACTTGTTTAATGTCACGTCGGTCAAGTAGCCTCGAAATGTCGTGATATATAGTAATGAGTTGCGATTCACATGAGCGTTTAGGTCGAAAGCCGTGTTGTGAGTCAGTAAGGATGTTGTTTGCGTCAAGGTGATTCATTATGTGTTTGTGTATTATGTACTTTTTTTGTGATGTGGTACTACCGCACTAAGTACCGCACTTGCCCACCTCTTCTGCCTTCACCCCACGCCCTGGAGGCCCTATCACATGGATGGAAGAGTGTCTTTGGGGATGACTCACATAACTTTGCCAATTCATTCCTCTCCCTGTTTTGTCCCTGCTTTTTTCTTATTTTTTTCTAGCTATTTCTTGGTTGAAGTTCTGTTTCGTATTTGACCGTTCACTTTGTACTTCCAGGTTACGGAAACGAAGACTTGCGCACTCCCTCCCTTTTAATTGCCATCAGGCTCCGAGTCGCCCTCCGTGAACGACTCGCTGATGGGGACAGAGCTGGGCGGAAACACAGCCGGCATCGGTGAGTGTGGAGAATTTTACCCTCGATAGATGATGCAAGTTTTGCTCACTGGAGACCACTAGAGCGTTCACCCGGGCCTCACAGTGTGGGTGAGGAGAGTAGCCTGGACCAGCTCCCAAGAGGTATGTTTAACAGTGAGTCATGCACACAGGCAGGAAGCAGCACTACAGTCACCAGGAGACATTTTACATAAAACTGGCTACAAAATACTGCTGCTGGCCAGAATGGAGGTCAGGCTTAAGCAGGATCCCAGCAAGGTGCTCTCTTTACTTCTTTGTGTGATTTTGAAAACGCTTCAGCAGCCGAGGGGAACGCTCAAGAGAAAGTGTCATTTCTATGCAAACCTTCCTGCAGGGGTGAGCTGAAAGGTGAAAATGTAGTTACCACGACTCCTTGGAGAAGAGAGACACCATTAGTAGTTTGTCTGTTGAGGAAAGCTTCACCAGTCATGCTGCTTGTACAGGGGAGAAGACTTCAGTGTTGTCCTCCAAGCCTCTTTGCAATGGGTACTCTGGATCAAGCAGCAGACCAAGTGTCTTGCATGTGTGTGTGTGTGTGTGTGTGTGTGTGTGTGTGTGTGTGTGTGTGTGTGCGCGTGCGTGTGCGTGTGCGTGTGCGTGTGCGTGTGTGTGTGTGTGTGTGTGTCTGGCTGGCTGGTGACCGAGTGCAATGCTTTAAATCTTTCAGGGAAGGACACATGATCTCCCTTCCATCACACGCACATTCTGCCTGATTGTTCTCTTTCCTCCTCATGGCCTTCAACGTTTCCCAATAGAAAGTCTTCACAAGAAGCAAAGTTACTAAAAATCACAGTATATTATTATAAATAACTTTTATTTTTACTTACAGAGCCAGATGTCTTTTTATGTACCTGAGATGAATTATTATTATATTTTTTTTACAACAGAGGAGACAGTTCAAGGGCATAAAAAATAATAATGAAAAAAAAGCCCGCTACTTGCTGCTCCTGAATGGAGTACAGAGGAATGACCATAAAGAGAGGTCAATTTTGGGAGGAGAGGTGTCCTGTAACCTCTTGAAAGAGTTCAAGTCGTAGGCAGGAGGAAATACAGATGAAGGAAGATTGTTCCAGAGTTTACCAGCGTGAGGGATGAAAGAGTGAAGATGCTGGTTAACTCTTGTATAAGGGACAGTATAGAGATGAGCTTGATTAGAAAGTCATGTGAGGCAAGGCCGCGGGAGGGGGGAGGCATGTAGTTAGCAAGTTCAGAAGAGCAGTCAGCGTGAAAATATCGATAGAAGACGGAAAGAATGGCATTTTATTTATATGTGGCCATAGCAGTTGAAGTAGTGGTAGTAGTAGTAGTAGTAGCAACAACAGCAGAAATAGCAGTAATATAGTAGTTGTAATAATTGTAGTAGTAGTAATAGTAGTAGTAGCAGTAGCAGCAGAAATAGCAGTAATGATTTAAGTATTGGTATAGTGAAACCATTTTAACTTCCTTGGGTCTTGTCCTCCCATCCACCTTGCCACACAATCCTAACACCTGTCCCTTCCTCTCATGTGCTAGCTACAGGCAACACATAAGAGGAAAAAATAGGTGTTGGGACTGTGTGGCAGAGCAGAGGGGAGGACAGGACCCTTGATGAACCAACGCCCCAATGGACTCGCTAAAATGGTTTCACTTTAGTAGTAAGCCAAGTTGATATTGCATGCATGTGGGTTGCATATGCTTAGTGGTCCGAAAATTCTCTCTCTCTCTCTCTCTCTCTCTCTCTCTCTCTCTCTCTCTCTCTCTCTCTCTCTCTCTCTCTCTCTCTCTCTCTCTCTCTCTCTCTCTCTCTCTCTCTCTCTCTCTCTCTCTCTCTCTCTCTCTCTCTCTCTCTCTCTCTCTCTCTCTCTCTCTCTCTCTCTCTCTCTCTCTCTCGTTCACAGGACCCACAGGATGTCTCCCACAGAATGTTTACAAACCCACAGACACATGCCCCCCCAGATAGATAAGACCTCCTCCCCCTTACTCTCTGAAGTGACCCCACTCCTATTAGAAATGTGTGTGTGCGTGTGATTACCTGGTTGTAGTACACATGATTTGAGCTAAACTTGTATTGGCATGTCTTCATATCTGCTTTTGTCCAATTTTGCTTTGAATTCATGGTCTGTGTGTCTCTGTGTGTGAGACAGAGAAAGCATCTCCCTCTCCCTTCCCACCCAGGCTTTGATCAGGAGAACAATAAAATGTATCAAGAAATATGTTAATAAATGAAATAAGAAAATAACTGTGTGTAAGTCTTCCCCCTGAGAGAGAGAGAAATCTAAGTTTCCTTCAAAATCATAAAGGAGGAGGAGAATGGAAGGAAACTGAGATGGGAAACATGGAAACGAAGGAATAGGAAAAGGAGGAGGAGGAGGAATGGAGATGTAAAGTAGGAAGGAAACAGAGCAGAACAGGAGGTGCAGAGAAGCCAGACGCAGGGGAATGATGGAAGAATATTTGGCAGGACAGGAAAACAGGAAGAGGAAAATTAGAAGACCAAGTAGAAAAACATAAAATGAACAAAAAGGAGAGTAAAGAGAGGGACATAGGAGAAAGAGGAGGAGGACCAGAAGGAAATGGGAAATGAACAGTAAGAAGGTAAAGAGAGGGTTATGGGAGGAAGAAGCGGAGAAACAGAAGAGAGAAAAATATAAATATTAGGAAGAAGAAAATTAAGGAAAAATGGTATAAAAGGGAGAGGAAATGATATAACAAAGAGGAGACATGAGGGAAGGATATCAGAAAGGAGGAAAAACATGAACAGAGAACAGAACAAAATATAAATTAGGAGGAAGAGCAGAAGGGTGGAGTTTGGAATCATGCACACCACTACTACTGTTACTACTACTGTTACTACTACTACTACTACTACTGCTATTGCTACAAATACTACTGCTACAAATACTACTGCTACAAATACTACTACTACTACAAATACTACTACTACTACTTTAATGAGATTTTCTATTCTCTGTTTTCTATTACTCTCTCAGTCCCACACGTCCTCTGCGTGTAAGGAAACACACAAGAAATTAATCACAACAAGGTGAGGGTATTCGCCGGCTGCCTGGGATTGAACCCGCGACCAGCGTGACGGGAGAGCCACTCCTTACCGAGTCGGCCAAAGAGGTACCCCACTGGCTAAGTGGGTTTTGGGAGCCTCGTTCAACAGGCATAGTCGCCGCACTACAGTACTACTATTACTACTACTACTACTACTATTACCACGGCTACTGTTACTATAATTCTTGGTCCTGGGCAGAGTAAGTCTTGGGTCATCCTGCCTCTGCTGCTGCTGATAAAGTCTTGATTCCTGAGCTTCTGCCACTGTTACTGTCTCCTGCTGGCTGGCCACCTCACCTGTGAATGGAAAGAGGTGTGTAATGAGCGTGTGTGTGTGTGTGTGTGTGTGTGTGTGTGTATTTGCCTAGTTGTATTTACCTAGTTGTAGCTTTACAGGGCCTGGGCCTACGCTTGTGTGGTCCCGTCTCCGTATCTGTATTTGTCCAACTTTTCCTTAAAGCTTTGCACACTCTTCGCTGGTACTACATCCTCACTTAGTCTGTCCCAAACCTCTATATTTCTTTCCGGGAAGCTTTATCTCTTTCTCTCTCAAGCATCCTCCTTTCCTCAATTTTTTACTATGTCCTCTTGTGTTCCTGGTGTTTATTCCTTCATTTAGTAGTAACTCCTCATTATCTACTTCTTCCATTTTGCTCAATAATTTATAAATTTGTATTAGGTCTCCCCTTTCTTTTCTTTGTTCCAGTGTTGGTAGGTCCATTTCCTTTAATCTTTCTTCATATGTCAATCCCTCCAGTTCTGGAACCATTTTTGTTGCCATTCTTTGTATTTTCTATTTTTTTTGTGTGTTTCTTCTTATGGGGAGACCACAGCGCCTCCACATATTCCAATTTTGGCCTAATCATAGTGGTTATTAACTTTTTCATCATATCCTTATCCACGTAGTGGAATGCTAATCCTTTATTTCTCACCATTTTATACGTATCACCGAATATCTTATTAACATGACTCTCAGGCTGTTGATTATCTTGTATTGTCATCGTCATCATCATTATTTCATCGACGCCTGCTCCTAGGAGCTCCCTCCAGGGATTGGCCACGGCAGAAGAGCTTCCATCTTTCTCTATCCAGACACTCCCTCCGTGCCTGCTCAAAGTTTCTCAAAGATCTTTCCCCTCTCTTCCTAACGTACTCTTGCACCCTATCCCTCCATTTCACTCGAGGTCGTCCTCTAGCATTTCCTCCCTCTATCTCACTCACATACACCCTCCTGGTCATCTTACTCTCCTCCATTCGCTCCATGTGGCCAAACCACTTTAAAGTCTGTCGCTTCACTTCTTCCACCACTCCACACTTCCTCCCTTCAATCCTGTGACACATTCCAAAATGCTCGTACACACTTTCATTACTCATTCCATCCATTCTACTCACACCACAAACACTCCTCAAATAACTCATTTCCACTGCCTGCACTCTAGACCTCTGACTTTCATTCCAGGCCCACGTTTCACTTGCATATGTGAGGGTTGGTACTATTATTGTATTTCTCAAATCCACCTTACCTCCATGCTCACACTTCTGCCATGATTCTCTACACCTCTTCTCTCTCTCTCTCTCTCTCTCTCTCTCTCTCTCTCTCTCTCTCTCTCTCTCTCTCTCTCTCTCTCTCTCTCTCTCTCTCTCTCTCTCTCTCTCTCTCTCTCTCTCTCTCTCTCTCTCTCTCTCTCTCTCTCTCTCTCTCTCTCTCTCTCTCTCTCTCTCTCTCTCTCTCTCTCTCTCTCTCTCTCTCTCTCTCTCTCTCTCTCTCTCTCTCTCTCTCTCTCTCTCTCTCTCTCTCTCTCTCTCTCTCTCTCTCTCTCTCTCTCTCCGTTTTTCCACTGCCAAAGATCGTGTAAACCGCAGAGGTGGTGGTGTCGCCCTTTTCGTCAAAAGCTATTTGCATCCCACTGACAAAACACCAAGAAACAATAACGTTGAACATTTGTGCGTGCGAGTAAACATAGCAAAAGTCAATTTAAATATATCTGTCACCTACAGGCCTCCGGGGCAATCACTCGATGCCGATCTTGGAATGTATTGCGTCTTAAGGCAGTCACTTAATAACAGCGACTCACTGATATTAGGAGACTTTAACCTCCCCCATATCGACTGGGCAACACTGTCGGGTAGCCCAGCTGTTGTCATTGATAAGTTTGAAGCAAAAGGCAACACCCAGCTGTTGTCATTGAAAAGTTTGAAGCAAAAGGCAACACCCAGCTGTTGTCATTGATAAGTTTGAAGCAAAAGGCAACACCCAGCTGTTGTCATTGATAAGTTTGAAGCAAAAGGCAACACCTAGCTGTTGTCATTGAAAAGTTTGAAGCAAAAGGCAACACCCAGCTGTTGTCATTGGTAAGTTTGAAGCAAAAGGCAACACCCAGCTGTTGTCATTGATACGTTTGAAGCAAAAGGCAACACCCAGCTGTTGCCATTGGTAAGTTTGAAGCAAAAGGCAACACCCATCTGTTGTCATTGATAAGTGTGAAGCAAAAGGCAACACCCAGCTGTTGTCATTGATAAGTTTGAAGCAAAAGGCAACACCCAGCTGTTGTCATTGAAAAGTGTGAAGCAAAAGGCAACACCCAGCTGTTAACTCGCTAGGCATTGCTTTTGTTCCCAGCTTTTTTCCTTCTTACTTTACTGTCACCTTTCTCTTATTTTTCATATCCATGTCTGCTCATCGAGGCGACTTTGTGTGGACCTATTTCAATTTTTTCCCTTGATGCTCCTTCGTGGAACTCAATTATATTAATATTAGCACTGATTGGAATTGGAAAAAATGGATTCGAATTCTGATCAGTTCAGAATATAATGGAACCCAAATTTGAGAGAGATAGCGAGAGAGAGCGAGAGAAACTGAAAAAAACACCCCCGCCACACCCACACAGTACTCTCATCCACATCTTTTCCCATATTTACACTCCCTTACACCCCTCTACCATCCCCACACACCCACACTCTTCCATGCCCCACGCGACCCCTCTAACACCCCCCCCCCATAATCCCATCCCCCACACACCCACTCGCCGCCAAACCAGTGACGACATCAACATGGCCAGCCCGGCGCGTCGCCCGCCGCAATAAATGAAATTATAGTTATCCGCCGAAACGAAGGCAAAGAACAGTCGTTCCCTCGCCGCCGCGCCGCTTTGCTCCTCGTTGCGCGGAATGGAAACGATGAACGCGACGCAAGGCGGCGAGAAATAAGGAACAGAAATGCGTTCGCGGGAAATACGAACAGCAACGGAACTGATGAATTGATGCCCGCCGTGGACGAGGTAATAGTAATAACAAGGGAGTGAAGTAATGATGGAATGGAAGTATAATAACTATACGTAATGGATAAATAGATAAGAAAAGAGGAAAAATATAAAGAATAAATAAATAAAGGGAGTGAAACTAAGTGAATGAAAGGGAATAAGGGAGTGAAATAAAGGGAAGTGAAATAATAATGAAATGGAAATACGTTATAAGAATGAGAGGAAAAGGGATAACGAGATGCAATGAAAAAGAAATAAAGGTGTTGACGGAAAGTGTACCACGCAAACAATGAATGGATAAGGAAACTGAATAATGAAGTGAAATATATTATAAGATCGACAGGTGAGGCATAACCTGCGTTTCTTCTTACATGTACAGTTCCGAATTCCTCACACGTTCTTTTTCTGCGCCACCGTTTTATTTTCCTTCTTCACACTCGATAGGTTTATATATTTCTTCACGGCTGTCCGAACATACTCACATCTACATATTTTCTTGCTCGTTTTTCCTGCGTCTCTCAGTCCCGTCACGATGGCTTCACCTCGCTCCCTCTCTCCCTCTCTGTCATCTTTGTCAGCCTCATTGCCTTCCTTCTTTTTTCCTCACTAAAAGTTTGTCTCCGCGCTACACTTCCTCCCTTCATCCTCCCTTCCTTTCCATCCTTCACCCTGTATCGCCTGCCTTATTTCCTCGTTTCGTCTGCCAGCTTCCCTTCTTACCCTCCCCTTCACCATTATTTCCTTTCCTTCCTTCATTTCATAACGTTTCTCTGACTCACTCTCTCGTTTCCCTTCATCTTCTTTACTCTTCCCATCCTTTCTCCTCACTCTCTCCCTCACTATCCTAATTTAGTGTACCAGCCTCTCTTCTCACTCTCCTCGCCATCGTTTCCTTCATTGCTTCATTCCATCTCTTCGTCCGCCTTTCCTTCTCTGACTGTAATTTTATCTACCTCTTCCACTCCTTTAAGTCTCTTTCTCTTCCTTCACTTTCCATGGCTCTTTGTCTGTTTCTCTTCCTACACTCGCCATGACTGCACTTCCCTGCTTCATTGTTTCTTTCACTATAGTCTGTTCACTTAAGTCTGACCCAAGCTGAGAACATAAACCCAAGCGTGTTCGTAAGCACAGTGCAGATGAGCAGAAAGTGCTGCGTGAGATAAACACAGACAGAGGTTAAAGAAAACTTGGAAGCCAAAGCAGTAGCCAATCAGCACTCAGCTTGCAAACACACTTAGGCTTATGTTGTCAGCTTGGGTCGGACTTTAGTGAACAGACTTTACATCATTCAGTTTCTTCGTTCCTCCTTGTGATCGTAAGTTTATATCCCACTTTCACTTCCTTCCGTCTTTCTCTTCCTCCATGATTTTCCTTCTCTGCCAAACACACTCCCTTACACCCTCGCCATCACACCATCATTATCATCTGCTCGCGTCACTTCCTCTTCCCTCTCATCACCGGACACCATCTTCTCCCTTCAGCATCGTTCCCTCTACCTCCTCACCATCTTTCATCTCCCTCCATCACTCCTCATGCCATCTTTTCATCTCCCAGCCTCACTCCCTCCTTACTTCCCTCACTATCAATTTTCATCTCCAGCTCCCTCTCACCCTCCCTCCTGGCTTGCTATCTACCCTCTTCACTCCGTACACTACCATTTTATCTCGCAGCCTCACTCCCTTCCATTCTCTCGCTGCAGCATCAGTATCAACTCGACCTCATTCTTCACGTATCGTCAGCTCCACACACAACACGCCCTGTCTACCGCCATTCCTATGCATACACGACCCCCTCCTTGCTTCTCCTCCTCCTTCTCTTTAATGCCAGGCCACAATACCTTCAGCCTAAATAATACTCTATCCACGCTAACACTTCCACAATGTCTTGCCGATGCTAGGCTACCAACCACCAATTAGCCTTTCCAGCATCTACCAACCACACGCAGCCTGGTTTGGAAAGTGGGCGTGGTTTGCTTTTGGATTAGCCATTGGTAGTAAAGGAGGAGCTTATACGCCGACTTAATATGAACAGAGTACCAACCGCAATGTTCTGATGCTCGCCTTTTATTACACGTAGTTTCGTCTCGCAGTGATAATTTGCTCTCCGTATTTCGCTTCCCCTTTTTTAGTATTCTGAAACTTTCGTTCTTTCCGCAGGTAATGTGCACGTTGGGTTGTGTCATTCCTTCACTGCTTATTCTTTTTCTTTTTCCAGTTTTGTTGGTGCGTTCCCTTGTTTTTTTTTAAATTTTGATTGGATTTATTCCCTCTTTTGTAGAGTATTTTCGATTCCTTGACAATATATTTTCCATGTTACTTCTCTCCTTGATTCTGCAGTAGGCCTCACCACTCCAAGTATTAAAGTTTATCTTGAGCCTTGGATTAGGGTATGCATTAACGGAAAAAATGTTAGTGAATTCATTTAGCCATGTGTGTGTGTGTGTGTGTGTGTGTGTGTGTGTGTGTGTGTGTGTGTGTGTGTGTGTGTGTGTGTGTGTGTGTGTGTGTGTGTGTGTGTGTGTGTGTGTGTGTGTGTGTGTGTGTGTGTGTGTGTGTGTGTGTGTGTGTGTGTGTGTGTGTGTGTGTGTGTGTGTGTGTGTGTGTGTGTGTGCTTAACTTCTGCCCTACAGACGCCTGAGTGCAGCGAGTTTACTGTAAAAAGCTCAAGAGTTGGCGGCTTAAGTTTTCAAGTTGTCTTGGACGGCTGAGTGGCGGCCACGGCTGGCAGAGACGCCACACACACACACACACACACACACACACACACACACACACACACACACACACACACTAACTAACTAACCGACTAACTTGCCCAAGGGCACAGACAGACATGCACACACTCGTGTGAGTGCAAAGGAAAAGGGAAAGAAAAATAAGGTGAAGATGACGAGGACGAGGAGTGGTAAAAAAAAAGAAAAAGTAATGCTTCACCTCGGGCTGGGAGGGGCCGGGGAGGGTGTGAAAAATAAAAGAATACGCTGCAGAAAATATATGAATAACACAAAATAAATGGGAAGAGAAATAATAAAATAATAATTAATAACGATATTATAAAATTATAAAAATGATTGTAAATAATTAAGTAAAAAATAATGAAATAATTAAAATTGATTAATATTAAAAATAGTCAGTGGCATATAACAAACAAACAAACAAAAAAATACAATAATACACTAAATATATATATATATATATATATATATATTTATATATATATATATATATATATATATATATATATATATATATATATATATATATAAAAGCCAGCAATCTCTCTCTCTCTCTCTCTCTCTCTCTCTCTCTCTCTCTCTCTCTCTCTCTCTCTCTCTCTCTCTCTCTCTCTCTCTCTCTCTCTCTCTCTCTCTCTCTCTCTCTCTCTCTCTCTCTCTCTCTCTCTCTCTCTCTTCGTTTCTAGTCCAGTAAAATTGTTAAGAGGGGAAAGTGGAGAACGGCTTGGAAAATGACGAAAATAGAAGGGAACGGAATGCAAAACGCGGAATGAAGGGAAAAGGTTGCAAAAAAATAATTATAGTCACGTAGGGAAATGTAGGAGTAGGGTAGGTAAGGGAAGGGGAAAGAAAGGAAGGGAAGGGAAAGGGAGGGGAGGGGATGGATAGGGAGGGGATGGGATGGAAGGGGAGGGTAGGATAGGAGAGGGTACGGTAGGAGAGGGTAGGGGAGGGGAGGAGAGGAAAGGGAAGGGAAGGGAAGGGAAGGATTGGGCAGGGCAGGGGCGGAAGGGGAGGGAATGGAAAGACAGGGAAGGGCAGGGAAGGGAAGGGAAGGGAAGGGGAGGGGAGGGGATGGTAGGGGAGGGTAGGGGATGGAAGGGGAAGGTAGGGTAAGAGAGGGTAGGGGAGGGGAGGGGATGGAAGGGAAGGGAATGGAAGGGAAGGGAAGGGAAGGACAGGGAAGGACAAGGAAGGGAAGTACAGGATAGGGAAAGGAAGGGCAGGGCAGGGCATGGCAGGGCAAGGAGTGGAATGGAATGGAAGGGCAGGGAAGGGGACCAAGGGGCGGCAGGTTTAAAAATGCCCAAATGAAGGGACGCGCGAGGCCGAGGAGATAAAGTGAAACTGACAAAGGTGAGGCGAAGGGCGGCGAGGCGGACGGTGCGCTGAAAGGCCGGACTGGGGCGATACTGTTGTCACTGTTGTCACTGTTGTTGTTGTTATTATTATTATTATTATTATCATTATTATTGTTGTTGTTGTTGGTGGTGGTGGTGGGAGAAGAGGGTGAGAACGAAGCAAAAGGGAGGAAAAAAAGATAAATAAAGACTACAGCATAAAGGGAGGCGAGAAAGGGGAGGAAAAACGGGGAAAAGGGCGAGAGTAATAGAGAAGAATGAGAGAGGGAGGGAAGCGAGTGGGAACGAGAGAGGGAGAGACGTAAGAGGAGATTGGAAATGAAGCAGAGGGAGGGGAACAAGGTGGAAAAATGATGAAAGGGGAGAAGCGAGAGAGTGGGGAAGAGGAAGGTGAGAGGGAGGAAAAGATGCAAAGAGAAAAAATGAGAGGGGAAGGGAGTTAGTGGGAATAGGAAAGAGGGAGACGAAAGGAGGAAACAAAGAGGGAAAGAGAGAAAGGGAAATAGAGAGGGGTGAGGAAGAGGGCAGGGACGAGGGGAGGGGAAAACGAGAGGGAAGAAACAAGGAAGAGGGAGAGAATGAGAGAGGGTGAAGAACAAGAGAGTGGGAGGGTGGGATGGGCAGAACACACAAAGAACACAAAGAAAAAACAAGCAACAGCAGACCTGCTGGTCCTTACGAGGCTGTTTGTGACAAGCTACACTAACTATCTAATCAAAGGTGGAAGATGAAGGACAGGAAAGGCGAAGGCTCCTCCCCACCCCCCATCCCTCCAGCCAAAGCTGGCAGGAAAGGAAAAAGAACCATGCAGCATGGAAAAACTGAATGGAAATTATGTAGGAAAGAGGAAAGAACTACCATTACTGCTACCACTAACCGGACGATAAAAGCGGACAAGGACACCAGTATTCGAAAGAACTTAACGTTATCACGACAATGAGTAATATCTTTGTTGCTGGTTGAATTCAAAATACTTGTCTAATCTATTCTTGAAGGCCGTAACTGTTGTACTATCAACGATATCACAGGGAAGAGAGTTCCAAACATTAACAACTCGATTGAAGAAGTGTTTAGCTTCGTGCGACGAAAATCTTTTACCACTTATCTTCAAATTGTGATTTCTTCTTGTTCTATTTGATCGATCAATTGTGAAGTAATCTTCCGCATTAATATCACTGAATCCTTTAAACATTTTAAACACTTCTATTAGATCGCCTCGCATTCTTCGTTTTGATAGACTGAATACATTTACTTCTTTAAGCCTTTGTTCATATGATAAATTTATCAACCTAGGAATCATCTTTATTACTCTTCGTTGAACCCGTTCCAACTTTTATATGTCTTTTCTGTAATAGGGAGACCAAAACTGTACACAGTACTCTAGACGGGGTCGAACCAATGAATTATACAGTTTTAATATTACTTTTTCCGATTTATTATTAAAGACTCGTTCGATGAGGCCAAACAATTTGTTTTCAGATTTAACTACCTCTGAACAATGCTGACCGGGCTTTAAATCGCTTGATATAGTGATTCCAAGATCCTTTTCTTTACTTACTGCAGAAAGTTGTTGGCCGTTCATTACGTACCGAACGCGATTGTTATTTTTTCCGATGTGCAACACTTTACATTTGTCAACGTTAAATTTCATTTGCCATTGATTGGCCCAACGTGCAAGTCGATCTAGATCTGATTGTAAAGCTTCTTCGTCGAGTGTCGCAGTTACTTTACTAGCAATTTTTGTGTCATCAGCAAATTTTGATACTTTGTAAGTGAGCCCATCATCGATATCATTAACATAAATTAAGAAGAGCATGGGGCCAAGCACTGATCCTTGAGGTACGCCGCTTCTGACGTCGAGCCAGTTAGATGTAACACCGTTTAGAACTACTCTCTGTTTCCGCTCAGAGAGCTAGTCCACAAGCCAATTGTGAATGTTACCCGAGATACCGTGCGCCAATAGTTTGCTGAGCAATCGTTGGTGTGGGACCTTATCAAATGCCTTTTGAAAATCCAGATATATGATATCTACTGATCTGCTTTCATCGAACACCTAAAAAATATAATGAAAAAATCAAGTAAGTTAGTTAAACACGAACGTTTGCTACGGAAGCCATGTTGCGAATTATTTATCATATTATTTTCTTCAAAAAAATTTACCATATTGTCGCGAATGATAGTCTCATTAACTTACAAACAATCGATGTCAGGCTAATTGGTCGATAGTTTCCTGGATGAGACTTGTCCCCCTTTTTGAAAATTGGTGTGACATTTGCAAGTTTCCAATCTGACGGAACTTTTCCAGCTGTTAAAGATTTATTGAATATGATGGAGAGCGGTTTACAAATTTGATGTTTGATTCCTTTTAAGACCTTAGGGGTAATTTTGTCTAGACCAGGAGCTTTGCTTACTTTAATCTTTTCAATTGTGCGTAGAATGTCACTTTCTACGATGAGCACGCCACTTAACATCTTTTCGGTCCTTCTAACCTCCGGTGGTTGAGGTGACAAACAATCTTCGTCGGTAAATACAGATGCGAAAAAGTTATTTAGGATTGTAGCCATTTCATTTTCATCGGTCGTGTGGTTACCATTATCATTAGCAAGCGGTCCGATACCACAAGTGAGTGACTTTTATTATTTACATAGCTAAAAAAATCTTTAGTATTAGATTTACTCGTTTCCGCTATATATTCTTCAAGATTTTTCTTGCTTCGTTTTATTAATTTATTGGTTTCGCGGCGAATTCTGTCCAACTCTAGTTTGTCAGCCTCACTCTGAGTTGATATTTATCTACTGTATACACGTTTTTTAAGAGATAGGCTATTTTGAGTTTCGTTATTCCACCATTTGGGTTTCTTCTTAAAAGCTGAACGTCTGTTTCGATAGGGTACGCATATGCTTATGGCATTGTTCAATATTGTGGTGAAGGCCCCCCAAGATTTATCAATATCTGTTTCCGCTGTGATTTCAGTCCAGTCAGAATTATTTAGAATTGATCGGAGTCTTACGAAATTCGCTCTCTGATAATCAGGCACCTTTTCTTTGCTAGGAGTTACTTTACTTTCTTTCATATTGATGCTGAATGTTATTGTTCGGTGATCGCTAGAACTAAAAATTGGACCAACATTTACTTCGTTAACTAGATCAGCTGTCGTTGAAAAGATAAGGTCAAGTATATTATTTTCCCGAGTCGGTTCTTAAACGTGTTGATGTAAATCACATTCTAGTAAATTTGTGTACAGGTCGAGCCCTGTATGATAGTTCAACGGTTCACCCCATCTTTTCACTGGCAAGTTAAAGTCCCCAACAATTACTGCCTCACAACTGCTACTCGTTTCTAATAATAATTCACTTAATGCGTGGTCGATATCAAGAGTCTGCCTTGGCGGTCTGTAGATAAGTCCAATTACTATTTTACGAGATTTATTTTTAATTCAATGAAGACCGTGTCTACATTGGTTATAATATCTGTTTTCACGGATACTGGATGGAGAGAGCTGTGGGTATAAAAAATTACGCCTCCACCCTGTCTGTTCTCTCTTTCATGACTAAAGATGGTATAACCCGGTAATCTATATTCCGCAATGAAATCTCTATTTGAAGTGTCTATCCAAGATTCTGTGACTCCGATGATGTGATAATGATTTGTAGCTGCGAGGACTTCTAAGTTTTAAAATTTGTTAGGTAGGCTACGAGCGTTTACATAGCAAGCTTTAATGTGATTCGAGTCGGGTGTTTTCCGGGTTGAGTACTCCCTTATGGTGGAGCCACTTGGTCACAGAGCAGCCTCCCGAAACGGGCTGCTCCAACAGGGTTTAAGTGGATGCCATCAGGAAGGAACAAGTCTGAATCGTAGTAAAAAAACTAAAAATTGTTCCACAAGTTAGCGAACTGGACGTTTTCTTGTGTTCAAAGGGACTGAAGTCTGTTGTTTGTGCTGAAGGCCTTACTGTAAAAGTTAGATTCGGCACCGACCCTCGGGAGGATTCCTGAGATTATGATGTTACTGGCATCCGAGGAGGAGGAGGAGGAGGAGGAGAATGAGGAGGATAAATGAAGGGAAGAGAGGAAGGAGGGGAGAGGAAGAAGAAGACATATATAGGAGAGGGAGAAAAGAAGGGGAGAGGAAGGAAGAGAGGGAAGTTCAGAAAGAAGAATTGTGTGGTGTATGGCGAAAAAAAAAGTTGATGATGGCAATGATGATGATGATGATGATGACGATGATAATAATAATAACAATAACAATAATAATGATAATAATAATAATAATAATAATAATAATAATAATAATAATAATAATAATAATAATAATAATAATAATAATAATAATAATAATAATAATAATAATAATAATAATAATAATAATAATAATAATAATAATAATAATAATAATAATAATAATAATAATAATAATAATAATAATAATAATAATAATAATAATAATAATAATAATAATAATAATAATAATAATAATAATAATAATAATAATAATAATAATAATAATAATAATAATAATAATAATAATAATAATAATAATAATAATAATAATAATAATAATAATAATAATAATAATAATAATAATAATAATAATAATAATAATAATAATAATAATAATAATAATAATAATAATAATAATAATAATAATAATAATAATAATAATAATAATAATAATAATAATAATAATAATAATAATAATAATAATAATAATAATAATAATAATAATAATAATAATAATAATAATAATAATAATCATAATAATAATAATAATAATAATAATAATAATAATAATAATAATAATAATAATAATAATAATAATAATAATAATAATAATAATAATAATAATAATAATTATAAGAATATTAACAATAATAATAATAATAATAATAATAATAATAATAATAATAATAATAATAATAATAATAATAATAATAATAATAATAATAATAATAATAATAATAATAATAATAATAATAATAATAATAATAATAATAATAAAAACAATAATAATAATAATAATGATACCCATCAATTTACGAGAATTAAAACACAAGGAAGAGGGAACGAAGAGGCGAACATATTAAAATGGAGATGAAAGCAGCAAATAAGAATGAAGGAAGGAAAGAATAAAGAAAGAAAAATAACTGCGAAAGGGAAAAGAAAACTGGTAAGCTTACGAGAGAGAATTGAATGAAGTATAGGAAGGAGAATGAAGGATGGAAGGAAATAAGAAAATGAAAGAATAAACAAATAAAAAAGATAAGAAGTGAGAAAGGAGAGGAAAACAGTAACTTACAAGAATAAAGGTAGAGGGAAAGAGGAATAAAAGGAAAGAATGGATAAATATGATTACTAAATGAAAGCATGAAGAAAGATAATGATGAAAAGATAGCAAGAAGAAGAAAAGTATCTCAAACTATCGAGAGTGAAGGACTGAAAGGAGAAAATGAGAAGGAAGGGAAGAAACAGGAGAAAAGAAGAAATAAATGGAGGAGAATGAAAAATGATGGAATAAGGTGCGAAAAAAGAGGAAGAGAGAAGAAAGAAGGAAGACGGATATAGACATGCGAGAAGGAAGGAAGGATTGAAGAAACATCTGCTGAGAGAAAATAAACGCTAAAGTATTAAAAAAAGAACTGAAAAAAAATATATATAACGTAAGTAGACGAATTAAGAGCTAAGAGAATAGGATAAAAACAGAAAAAAGAAAGAAGCAGGACTGAGAACTATAAGAGAAAGAAAGACGAACAGAGGGAAATAGAGTAAAGGTAGAAAATGAATAGAGGAAGAAAAGGAATAGCTTAAACATATAAAGGGAAGAACAAGGGAAAAATATAAGAAATAAGCACAGAACGAAGAAAAGAGACAAACATTAAAAAGGATTAAAGCGGAGTGAATGAATGAGGAGTGGAGAAAAGAGAGGAGTGAGAGGGAGGAAAGCTCAGGAGAAGAAAAACTTAGGAGAAGAAAATAAAAAAATATTAAAAGAGAGAAGTATTGATCAGTGATGAGTGAGAAGTGAAGATGAATAAATATAAGAAATAAATAAGATAGATGAAAACAAAACAAGAAAAAATACACTAGAAGCAGAGAACGAGAAAATGAATGAGTGGAAATCGAAAATGGCAAAAATATGATACTTGGAGTTAAGGAAACAGATGGATTGAAGGAGAAAGAAAAGGAAGATGGAAGTAAAAAGGATGAAATTTAAAACACGAGGAAACAGTAGAAGAAAGAAAACGTGAAAACATCGAGATGGACGAACAAAAAAGAAATTAGACAAAGTAAATGAATGAAAAGATGGAAAACAAAGAGAAAGCAAAGTAAAAAATGAAAGAAAGGATGAAAACTAAAACTACAGAACACACACACAAAAAAGGAAGAGTTTTAAAGACATGAATCACAAAAGAGAAGATAAAAAGAAACCAACAAAAATGAACTATAGAGAAACGCAAGGAGGTATTAAGC
>NC_066509.1:31303434-31308434 GCF_024679095.1 Eriocheir sinensis | reverse complement strand
CCGACAGCCCCATAAGAATGATATTAGTTTCTTGTTGTATCAGTAAAGTCCCGTCACGCTCCTTCACCAATAAGACAGGGACAAAAACCCCACAACTTTGCCTTTGTCACATTCTCCACCACCCGATCCTTAACTCTGAGCCTCCCGGAAACACTGCAGCACTTTTTCGTGATCGCCAACAGCCACGTCATTTTCCTTTACGTTTAGAGCCAATTTCACAATCCAGTTATAGCGTTCATGTAAGCGGCCAGGCCGGACTGAACCAACCTGTGCTCTCCGTAATGGTAAGGTTATTTATTAAGCGCCCGATACTAAAGAGATTTCCTGCATAGTTTCCTTAATTAAATTTGTTAGCTGCTATTATGATCACCAGACGATTTACCAGCAATTATCTAGTTTTTCTTTCTTTTGGGGGAGCTGATTAACCCGCTGTGTTGGAACGAGGAACTGTCCCTTAAGTCTGCATAAACTTAAGTTCACGTATACATGTCTGCAATAATTTTTTTAACATCCTTGAACTTTACCCGCTATGTTGGACTGAGTAAGTGACCTTTGACCTGATGAACTAAAGTCTGCGTCCACCTCTGCCAGCCATCGTTCGTCAGCACCCCTGACGGGACCCAAGGCACCCCGGGGACAGAGTGGCCTCAACGCCTAGCCTCGCAGCCTCAATGATTATCTTTGTGCGGCTTACTCCCATCGGATTCTGCTCTGGCCTGAAAACTATTAAACTCCTAACTTGTGGGCTGAACTAAATCATCGCCTTTTCGACTAAGTGCTTATAAAGTGTAACAAGCAGCCTAGACTCCGATAAGTAGCAATATTATAGAGTTTACTAGCGGCTTATCTTGTTCCCGCCGATAAAAATAAAAATATTGAACTCTTAATAATAATTTTGGGAGGCGGTGGCTGAGTGGATAGCTTGACGGCACCGTGTTCAGAACGACACGAGTTCAATCCCCGCCCGGTACCACCAAGCTGGGATTTTTCAGCCCCCGCCGAGTGACTTAAAACTATCCACATGCTGTCCAGAAGACCACCTATCAATCCGGACTCTAGATTCTAGGATTAAAGATGAGCTCCGGGAGGGCAGCATGAGCCAATGCAAGATGGCGCCACAACGGGCTGGGCCGACCATCAGGCCCCTCCAAAAAACAAGCCTACCGGCGCCACAGGCGAAGATGTAAAAAAAAAAAAAAAAAAATTCTATAATAAATCAAACTCTCGCCTATTCGTCCAAAGCGCTTATTGAACGTAGCAAACCTAAATTCCAAAAAGTAGTATTGATAGATTTTAGCGATTAGCACTTCCTTTCACCTACGATAAAATAACAAGCGATTGGACTCTTAACATCTAGTATTAACCAAACCTTCATTTATTCGACTAACACAGCATAGCAGACCTTATAAAATCCCCAAATCAGTACTATTAAGAGAGCTTAGTGATTACCAGCGCCCCGTCACTTTTTCCACCAAATCGATAAAATAATGACAGGTGACCGCGACCCTTCAGTAACCATCAACCTTAATCCCCCTCCCCCCGGAGCCTTGACACCTGTAAGACACTCTGCTAGTCGCAGCGTGTAACCTTTCAGTTTATTCTGTTAAACTTTCCTCCCGGGCTCCCTCCCTGACCACGCCCTGCTTCTGTATTCCGTCCCACCCCTCCGGCGTGGCCTCGGGGCCCAGCGCGCGGAACTGTTTCTTGCATTAGCCACACCGCTGCTCGGAGGGGCGGCGCGAGGGGGAACTATGCTGCTGCTCATCCGTGTGTTGAAGCCTCGCGGAAATGACGATTTTTACTTCATCTTTCTGTTTTGAATTCCCCTTTTCTCTCCTTTTCCTGTATGTCGCTCATTTGTTGTCATATTCTTTCCAACCCTTTTCCATTTTTTCATTGTTTTTTTGTTTCCTTGCTTCCGGTTTTCACATATCTAGTAACCAATCGACTACTTATCTTAACAACTTCTCTTTCGGTTCAATGTGGAGGCGTTCTCTGGTCTTGTTTCCCTAATGCCTGAGGTCGAAAGCAAGATCGAGAGAAGTGAGCTGCATTGTATTCACGTGATATTAATGTCGAGTTTAAAGTTAGACTCTCTTCACCAGTTGTGATGTAACTTGAGCCTCCCATCACCTGAGAATGAAGTTCTATATATCTATGGCATAAATCGAACCGTAGCTCTACGACTCATATGTTTTTTTTTCCACAAAGAAGGAGAGCTGAAAGTAGATAGTCAATCCTAGCTGCAGTTAGCCGGTTCAATGATATTTTCTGAGTCTTCCATCACCTGAGAACCATGACCTTTATATTCCTGGATAGAGTCGAACCAAGTCTCTCCCTTACTTTTTTGACGAAGAGGAAGGAAAGGGTGAAGGTTCAATCATAGTTACCCTTGGCTGGTTCACTGATGTTTCCTTAGTTTTCCATCACTTGAAATGCACGTTTCTTTATATTTCTGGTTTGAATCGCACCAAATCTCTACAACCCTTTTTTTCCTAGGTAAGAGGGATAGAAAGTAAAAGTTTAATGATATTTTCTCTAGGCCGGTTAGGTGATGTTGCCACTTGAGCATTCCATCGCCTGACACCCACGCCTTGAACCGAACCATGTCTCCATCACCCATTTTTTGTATGAGGAGATATAAGGAGTAAAGACTCGATCTAAGCTACTCTCGCCCGGTGGAGTGATGTTACCACTTGTGCCTCCAAACACTTGAGGTCCACATATTTTCCTCGCCCGGTGGAGTGGTGTTACCACTTGAGCCTCCCAACTCCTGAGGTCCACATATTTTCCTCGCCCGGTGGAGTGATGTTACCACTTGTGCCTCCCAACTCCTGAGGTCCACATATTTTCCTCGCCCGATGGAGTGATGTTACCACTTGAGCCTCCCAACTCCTGAGGTCCACATATTTTCCTCGCCCGGTGGAGTGATGTTACCACTTGAGCCTCCCAACTCCTGAGGTCCACATATTTTCCTCGCCCGGTGGAGTGATGTTACCACTTGAGCCTCCCAACACCTGAGGTCCACATATTTTCCTCGCCCGGTGGAGTGATGTTACCACTTGTGGTTCCCAACACCTGAGGTCCACATCTTTTCTTCGCCCGGTGGAGTGATGTTACTACTTGAGCCTCCCAATTTCTGAGGTCCACATATTTTCCTCGCCCGGTGGAGTGATGTTACCACTTGTGGTTCCCAACACCTGAGGTCCACATCCTTTATTCGCCCGGTGGAGTGATGTTACCACTTGAGCCTCCTAACACCTGAGGTCCACATCTTTTATTCGCCCGGTGGAGTGATGTTACCACTAGTGCCTCCCAACACCTGAGGTCCACATCTTTTATTCGCCCGGTGGAGTGATGTTACTACTTGAGCCTCCCAACACCTGAGGTCCACATCCTTTATTCGCCCGGTGGAGTGATGTTACCACTTGAGCCTCCTAACACCTGAGGTCCACATCTTTTATTCGCCCGGTGGAGTGATGTTACCACTTGAGCCTCCTAACACCTGAGGTCCACATATTTTATTCGCCCGGTGGAGTGATGTTACCACTAGTGCCTCCCAACACCTGAGGTCCACATCGTTTATTCGCCCGGTGGAGTGATGTTACCACTTGAGCCTCCTAACTCCTGAGGTCCACATCTTTTATTCGCCCGGTGGAGTGATGTTACCACTTGTGCCTCCCAACACCTGAGGTCCACATCTTTTCCTCGCCCGGTGGAGTGATGTTACCACTTGTGCCTCCCAACACCTGAGGTCCACATCTTTTATTCGCCCGGTGGAGTGATGTTACCACTTGAGCCTCCTAACTCCTGAGGTCCACATATTTTCTTCGCCCGGTGGAGTGATGTTACTACTTGAGCCTCCCAACACCTGAGGTCCACATATTTTCCTCGCCCGGTGGAGTGATGTTACTACTTGAGCCTCCCAACACCTGAGGTCCACATATTTTCCTCGCCCGGTGGAGTGATGTTACTACTTGTGCCTCCCAACACCTGAGGTCCACATATTTTCCTCGCCCGGTGGAGTGATGTTACTACTTGTGCCTCCCAACACCTGATGTCCACATATTTTCTTCGCCCGGTGGAGTGATGTTACTACTTGTGCCTCCCAACACCTGAGGTCCACATATTTTCCTCGCCCGGTGGAGTGATGTTACTACTTGAGCCTCCCAACACCTGAGGTCCACATATTTTCCTCGCCCGGTGGAGTGATGTTACTACTTGAGCCTCCCAACACCTGAGGTCCACATCTTTTCTTCCTTTGCCTTGAATGGGTTTATATTTATGTTTTCACGACTTACTGTTTCTTTTTACATCCTGGCGCTACAAAAAGTGACATTTCTATTTCTTGTTTTAAGTGGTTCCGCCGAGGCACAAATAAACCGCGACTTTTTTTTTTTTCAATAATTTCCCTGCGCGGGGTGATAAAAAGCCCTTGGCTTTTCTATTTTTTCTTATAATGGTGGAATGAGCTAAGAAAAGAACTTCCTGCACTTTTCATTAATTTTTTTGCGTTGAAGTACTACAAAAATCGTGGCACTTCATATCTTTATAATAGTTGGCACCTTGAGCGTTTGTCTTAATTTGTTGCACCGAATAAATACTAAAAAACATAACTTTAGTTTCCTAACTCTCGTCTTACTCGTTCCGTCAGAATAGAAAACATGTTAATTTTATCACTCTACTTCGCCCCACTTAAGTTTAAACGACTTACTGCAAACTTCTATAAAAAAAAATTACACCAACTTTCGTCAAAAACTCTCAGCCAATACCGGACCACTGAGGGCTTCTCCTTCCTCCCTCCATCCGTCCCATTATACAAATACAAATTCGATTAGATTCTTTCAAATGTTGTTTTCTCTGACGCAGCATCTTTGTCTGTCTGTCAGTCTGTCTGTTTGAGTCTTTGTTAGTCTATCTATCTGTCTGTCTGTCTGTTTGTTTGTATTTGTGTGTCTGTTATTCGTTTATTAATCCATCTATATAAATACATTCCAACT